>NC_044041.1:95099964-95421443 GCF_901765095.1 Microcaecilia unicolor | reverse complement strand
CTGAAGTACTTGTTTTGGTATCTCCAACCCTTTAATCAGGATCACCACTCCTGTTTTTTTTAGCACCTTTATACATTCCCCCACCCACCATTGTTTCAATTTACAACGCTCAAAGGAATTCAAGCAGGTCTCTTGCAGATACACCACCAAGGCCTTTTGCCTGCCAATGGCCTGAAGATTTTCTGCCATTTTGCTTAAGAAATGCCCCCTGCATCCCATGCAATCAGTTTTATCATATTGAGAAATGTCTTACCTGATAATGCTTTCCTTTGATCCTACCAGACCAGTCCAAAACCAATGGTTTATGGCAGTTGACCAGTAGAAGCAAGAAAACAGTTTCGTAAGATTTGTCCCTTAAGGGCACTGCACAGCCTTAGAAAGCTCAGTAATTTGAATGGGCAAGGAATGATGCTCATATTCACACTTTCAGTCAAATATTGTATTCATCCATTACCTTTACCAAAAGAGTACTGCTGTACTCAGACACACAATTTTATAACTGGGTCCGAAACTAACTGAAAATCCACTAAGTAGAGGCATTATAACTTAGAAGTACTTTGAACTGAGAAATAAAACAGAACAACTCAGACTGGAAGCATGTTCATTAATAGATAGGGAGGGTTTCTGGACTTGTCTTGTAGGCCTAAAGATGAGAAAATTATCGGGTAAGAATTTCTCCACACCAGATCAGTTCAGAACCAGTAGGATGTGGCAAAGCACTCCTCAATGTGGGTGGGGAAGAGAACTACCAGAGGGCCTTGTCACGAAATGACTAGCCACCTGCCTGAGGTTACCCTGCAGCCACTTAGAGGGTCTACCCCCAGCACTGCTTAGGTCTGCCTGCACCTGCCACTTGTGCTCTGCACTAGCACCCTTCTCCCACCGACTGGATCACAACTGCCTCTGGGCGAGTCTCCTGCTCTCAAATTATCCCCAGTGATTTCTAGGTTACTGGGCCCACACTTGCAGTGGTCCCACAGTTCCCAGAAAGCACACAGACCCAACACACAAACCACCAGTCCAGACCAGCAGAGCTAACAAAATTGTTTATTCTCATAAAAATTGAACACTGAACAAAAATGTGCAAATAGCAAACAGTAACAAGTAACTGAAAAATGGATCAATTTGAAAACTAACTAAACATCTATATACTGTCTAAACAGTACCTGGGAAGATCAGGTCATATAATTGTTCACAGAGCCTTAGCAAAAGCATCCGTCTCTTTCTTCTTCCAGGCTAAGACTGAAGCAACAGCCTGTATCTGTTGGGTAATTTTCAAAACTCCAGGCCAATCAAAGCCCAGAACAGTCATTTCAAATAAAAACTGGTTACATCACTACAGACACTTCCTATTATCTGTGTGCCAAATAAACAAAGAGAAGTCAGTCCTCTGTAACAACTTTAAGCATAAACATGCACCATCTGCTGGCCAAACAGGAGAAATACACTTTAGAAGATAATGCTGGAAAATATCCAATACATTTTACATGCTTAAAACAGTTTCTTCACAAGCCTGTATTAGACTTCTCAACTACAGAGGGTTAATGGACAAATACATGGTATTATACTGCAACTAGACATTGCAAACAGCAGATTCTTAAGCCCAGGCATGTTCATTACCAATTAACATTCATCTTGTCCCATATGAGGGCTATATTGATAAGCGTTTCATGTATAGGAGGGAATCTGTACACCTTGGGGAGCCCAGCTGCTTGTAGCCCCTTAGGTGAGAATTTTCAGTCAAACTTGGCCTCCTTAATTGAGGCTCTCATTAGACCTTCTACAATTAACTACTGAAGCTGTTTGGTCACTGCCACCAGTCTACAGCTTCCTTGATGTCACCAAGCTTTAAGTCCATGAACTTAAACAGTATTCACTTGTGGCTGGAATAGCCTCCCATCAATGCTTCCAGGACAGCAAGACAGCACGGCACCAAAAAGGTCTCCTGTCAGCAAAATTCAACAGCCTGTGCTTAACATCCATGAAAGTGTACAAGGCTAGGACATTGCTGGAGAAGCACTTTATCAGTTACATCAGGGATGCGGACTTCTTTATGCAAATCCACTGTTTTGATCCAGGTGCACATGGTGAGAAATTCTCCTAGAGAGAAATACAGAATATATATATTTTTTTAATAGCCAGTTGGGAGCTGTTTAGCACACGCTGAAGGCAACCTTGCATGTGTTGATACATTTGTAAGAAAAGATATACAAATTGATTAGATGCACAAAGTGTTGAGACCCCCCCCCCCCCACCCAAGAGCTTATTTATTGCCTTCAGAATTCTGGTAAGACGGATAGCAGAGAACCTCTATCAGTCCAGCTTTTACTGGCATTAGGGAACAGCTCCACACTAACAAAAGAGAAGAGAGAGACTTGCTTGTAGCACGAGGGAAAGAACTTTCCTTATAATTTATAATTTTTATTAGTTTTATAAACTTAATACAGACATAAACTGTTCAAGTGAAATACAGCCAGGTATAACAATAAAGTTATTACAGAAGAATTATCTTTTCATAACATAGTTTAAACATTGGCTTCATTAGACCTCAATTGTTAAAGAGAAAGAAGGGGGGCAGGAATTAAGTGAAGATTATTTTAATGCAAATAATAAAGAAACTATGGCGTCATTTTCTCATATTTATGTCTCTAGTGTTGTCTAGCTTCTAGGAAGGTCTTAAGCTGGTCAGGTATATAGTAAACATATTTTATCTGATTTAACCTTATGACACATTTACACGGATATGCAAGAAGGAAAGAACCTCCTAAATCCAAAATTTTAGACCTCATAGAAAAACTTTTTCCTCTTTTCTTGAGTAGTCTTGGTCACATCAGGGTATAGCCAAATTTTTTGGCCCCCAAACATATGGTTAGCTGATCTAAAATAAAGTCTCATTATTGAGTTTAAGTCTTGTTGGAAAACAAAAGAAACTATCAGCGTCCCCCTTTCTGACACATCTTCAAGTGATTGTTCCAATATGGCTGTAACATTTTGCAAATCAATAGATTTTTCTCCCTCTGTTTTTTTCATAGTAGTTGGAACATAATAAATTTTGTTCAATGGGGGAATAACTTCTTGAGGAAAGTTCAAATTTTCTTTCAAAAATCTAGTAAACATGTCCTGTGGAGAAAAAATTAAGTACCCAAAGGTTCAATTTCCTATTGAAGTTTTCCATTTGTTCAATTTTCCTTCTTATTTCTGAATTTTCTTTTATTACAGCCACCTTAAATTCATCTGTTTGTTTAGTCTCTCTCTGCAAGGCCTCTATTTCCAAAGAAACATCTTGTTTAACCGTAGCTATAGAGCTCTTTACTTCCTGCATGTTCAAATTCAAAGTTTTTACCTCTTCAGATGACTGCCGTAAGGTTTTCTCCATTTCAAGCAATTTCAGCCAGATCTTACCCAGATTCACCTCCGTTTCATCCGCAACTGATGTTATCGCTGCAAATTCAGGTTCCCTACGGGGCTCACAAGATTCGCCCCTTCCGCGTTGCACTGGAAACCCCGCCCGACTCGCTGCAGTTGCTGGGTTAGGAGGGATCTTAGAGCTCGGCGGAGGAGAAAGAAATGTTTCAACTTCCAGCGTGGAGACCGCTTCACCGGGATCACACGCTAAGGAATCCAACCCGCTTGTGCGAGAAATCGCGGGGAAGAAGTGCTCTAAGCCACGTTTCGCCGGAGTGGACGTCTCGGTAGGTAGGGGAACCCCCCCGAATCGTCGCTTTGCGCTTTGTATGAGGCATAAAGTTAGCGTTTGTAATCGGCGAAAACGAAGCTGGAGCTCACTTGCTACACCACTGCTCACGGCGCCATCTTGACACGCCCCCGGAAAGAACTTTCCTGACTGAAAATGATGATGAAACAGACTGCTAACAAGTAGCTTCCCTGAGAAACAGACTTTGCGCTTCATGAAAGGATAGCATAGGCATATCAGTGAGACTGAGTGAAGAGATGCAGCTCTCCCGATGCCACTGAAACCTCAAAGTAGAGTCCATCCATAGTAGTAGTTTTTTATTATTATTTTTTTTATTATTAACAGCTCTTAAAGAGTTCAAATCCTGACTTTCGGTGTCCAGAGAGTAGTATAAAAGCCTGGCCAAGTTACTCCACAATATTAAAAGACAGAATTTACAGACCCAAAGTACCAGCCCCGTATCCATGGTAGAAACTTTCAACAGAAAGCTATCAGAAAGAATCAGTGTTCAAAGCTGTTAATGGTCACTATGGTGTTAATGGTCACTATGGAATTCTAAACTCCATGAACTCACCCACAGGGTTTTTTTTTGTTTGTTTTTTAAACAGCTTAAAGCAGAATAAAAGGAGTGATAAAATAATAAACCTTACCACACCAGAGGAGTAGAAGAGACTCGGGGCCAGATGCACTAAACTTAACGAGCCGTTAACAAGTAGTAAACCGTGGCATGCACAAAAAGCTTCTCCGAGCCATTTTCCGATCACGGTAGCAGCTAACGAAAACGGAATGCAGATGAGCAAATTAGTACCCCAATGTGTATAAATCGTATTGTAATGAGATGCACTACCGTTTTCCGATTGCCTAACTGTGGAAAATCTAACAGGAGGTCTGTACCTCTCATTGGGGCTGCGCGGGATTTATTCGCCTCTAAAAACTTCTATAAATTTAACAAAAACATAAATAAATAAAATCGGGGAAAAAAAACATCCAAGTGCTGACGTCCTTCACTCAAAACAACCAGCCGGAAACCTTTGCCTAGCCACGTCCAAATGCTCGTCAGGGCCGTCCTTCTAAAGTGCCTAACATGGACATCCTTCACAAAAAAAAAAAAAAAAAAAAGGACGTCCCTGACGAGCACTTGGACATTTTTCCCCCAGATTTTTTTTGTGATGGGTGTCCTTCTAGTGCCGAGGACGTCCAAATCAAAAAACTATTTGGACGTCTCTCTCGATTATGCCCCTCCTCCAGGTCTCTCTCAGTCAATCATAGCGCGTTTAGCTGACACCCAAGCTGAAAACAACCTTAAGCTCCGTGTCTCTCGCCTGCTTCTCGCTGCTCGGCCAAAGGGATTCCTGGGAAGCTGTTTTAGTGAAGGACGTCCATAAAGGACATCCTTGGCTGCTCGTCAGAGACGTCTTTTTTTTTTTTTTTTTTTTAGTGGAGGTCCATAAAGGATGTCCTTGGCATGCGCAGGGCAGCCAGCATAACGCTTGACTGCTCTGTGCATGCTCGACAGGCCGACTGGCTTCCGAGGGAATAGAGAATGCAAGTGAGCTACAACGAGCAGCTCATTTGCATTCCATTTCCTTGATGCATGGCCGTTCCCTACCAATTCGTTATGGAATCGGTAAGGGAAGGGCTCTTCTGAGGACCTTAGTGCATCTGGCCCTCGGTGGGTTCTGAATGAACCCTCACAAACAGTGTTGAAGCTGGCTCCTCAGTTTTCAGCAATCAAAGAAAGATGTCCTCCAGGAAAGGAAAGGGGATGGGATGCGACTTGATACACTGCCTTTCTGTAGTTACAAAAGGCAGTTTTTACATATTATATACTAGTACGTATTTTCTATCTGGGGCAACAGAGGGTTAAGTGACTTGCCCAGAGTCACAAGGATCTGCAATGGGAGTCGAATCCAGTTCTCTAGGTTATCAGGCTGCTGCACGAACTACTTGGCTATTCCTCCACTTCAGCAGCACTTAATCCCAGGAAAAAAAAAAAAAAACTTGACAGGGGAAAATAGAGGAAGGAGTCTGGAGGTCCAATAAACCACCAAAAAAAAAAAAAAAAAAAAAACTCTCTCTCTCCTCATGCACCAGTCCTTTTCCTTCATAAGGAGGAAAAGAAGGGGGTGGTGGGGGGAATACAGACCTCCGAGTAACACCCTTGCTCTAGACAAGTGTCTTCAAATCCTTAAGGAAATGAAACTCGTTAGAAATGTACCCCCTATGCTCAACAAAAACCAGATGCTAACTAGGCTCAGAGATATCTCAGTAAACAGACCAGAAGCTGTACAGTGTGTCTGCGACCACTGGCTGGAGATGGAGAAACACCAAGTATTCTAAGGCTGAACTGTGCCCTTAAGGGGTGAATCACAAAGAACTACTTTCTCTTTCTAGCCACTGGTTGACAGACATAGCCCCTGATTACTTGACTGGTCTGTTTTGGACGCTAAGGAACTTATGTTATCACACTGACCTGGCAAAGCCCAGCCTCCAACCTCCCCTCAACACCACTCTCTCAGATTGGAATGTAGAACCAAATTGTCCAGTCACCAAAAAGGTATCCAGAACATAAAACAATCCACTTCTGAGAGAAAGATACTATTAGGCATGCAGACAGTGTTCCATTTATTCTTTCTCCAAGAAATCTAGCAACTATTTATTTCTCAAAGGCAAATTGACACAGTCTACATTATCCTACACTCACTAGAAAAAATTCTTTAGCCACAGTTAGCGAGTCATAGAAGCGAGTCTTCTCCAACCACAGTTGGGCCAGGTTCAGAAATGCAAATTTAACCTTCTTAGCATACAGACTCAAAGCAGATTAGGGCAAAGTCTTGCCTTTACAATGTGACACATGTTGAGTAGTCTTGAAAGCAAAGGACCTTATGCGCTTTGCAAGTTAAAGCTTTACCTGTTTATAGTGCTTACAATATAATTAAGCAGCTTGAAATCTATGAGTACCAGAATATTTCAGGCCCACCTGATGTGCATGTTCAAGTCGCAGAAGTACATGGGCCCAGCATGTCTGCTCAGGTGGAGCAATTATATAAGCCAGGTTTACAAAAAAATCCTTCATGTTTGCTATCCACAATACTCTCAGGCAGCCCAACTAGATGCAAATTATTGTGTCAAGCAGTGGCGTAGCTACGTGGGGCCTGAGGGGGCCTGGGCCCCCGTAGATTTCAGTCGGGACCCCCCTCCCGGCGAACCCGCCCCGCCTACCTTCCATTTTGCTGGCGGGGGACCCCATTCCCCGCCAGCCGACGTGCTCTCCGACCGTTCTGCTGCAGAGAAAAGTCTTCTTCCTTGCATGCTGACGTCCTGCACGTTGTATGTGCAGGACGTCAGACTCAGAGAACAGAACTGTTCTCTGAGTCCGACGTCCTGCACGTACAACATGCAGGACGTCAGCATGCAAGGAAGAAGACTTTTCTCTGCAGCAGAACGGTCGGAGAGCACGTCGGCTGGCGGGGAGTGGGGTCCCCCGCCAGCAAAACGGAAGGTAGGCGGAGGGTTCGCGGCGGTAGGGGGGTCGGCAGAGATGGTGGGGGCTAAAATGTGCCCCCTCCCCCCCACGAAAGTCTGGCTAGGCCCCTGGTGTCAAGTGGTTTTCAAGATTACCAATTTTTTTTTTCATTCAGCTGTGCAATCTTGGCCTTTACATGCTACTAGGATTCTTCTGTCATGTTCACCCTAGTTTCCAGGTCTGCCACCCACTGCTAGCCCATGGTAAAGTTTCACCCTCAATGACCGACTCAACTTCTTCAAATATTAATTGGTGTTTTCTATCCAGTGTCACTTCCACCATCATAACTTCTGCATTTATCTCAGTAGCCTATGTGGAGTCGACTGAGCTGACTGTTGCACTCAGCGAGCTGTGCTTTTCTGCCATCTGAACTGTAGGCCTGTTGCGATCTCTCTGTATCTTGAGGTCATCTGCCCCGAGCAGTACTGCAGATCATGCACACACAATGCTATGTCTTCTCTCAGAGAAAGTTAATTCTTCCAGGGGCAATTTCTCCAAATGGTTATTTTCTTGCATACAACAGTAATGAACCTCACTCCTAAATCAGGGTATGTGCAATATGACCAGTCTCTCAAATTTACTGCTAATCCTTGCCCTATGTATGACATCATGGTATCTTCCTTCTTAAAGCCTTTCTTAAAGTGCAGATATTAGATAACACTCTCACCTAAGTAAACTCAATGAAGTCACAATCCATGTCTTGTGCTGCCACTGTTCCAATAGAATAGGTTCCTTCCTTCTTGCAGTGGTATTTCCCACTGCTCCGGTGGAGAAGGATAGTGTGGAACAAAGTAAGCATCGTTGCCTCAATTTGGTGACCTTCCACTAACACCTCCAGCACTTCATCTTGATATTGAACACTGCAGGAAACAACTTGCACTGTGGGAACCTGCCCTCTTGGCAAAACTGTTCTGAAAATTAGAAAGAATAAGAAACACAAACTGTGTTACAAAAAAGACCAAATTCCACAGCTTTTTATAAGTGAGGATGGAAAATGGGCACCTAGAAAAGAAACTGATGCCTGAAAAGCTCTTATACAGTAACATTCTTGGGAAATTCTTACACTGATCCAATGAAAAAGTTATGCTGTTGAGTTCTTTGCAAGCAATGAAACAAGGCAAATGAACCAAGAGAAATGTGAGGCCTGACCATGAAGATAAAATGGCAAGAAAATAAATAACTTTAATAAACCAAACCTTTACAACAAACTAAGAATAAAATGATTATAGACTGTATTCACCCAAGGGGGGTAAACAAAAATAGCAGGTTTCTTTAATATATCATTTCTGTGTTCAATTAGTTAAGATTCAGAAACATTTTACCTAGCTTTATTAAATAATAAATGCACAAGTGTTCCATTTCAAGGACTTTGCACATCACCCACTAGACTTGGAGCAGCTGTTAATAGGCCTCCAGAATACCTCTCTCATGAAGGCGATCCACATAACTTTGTTGGCCTAGGGGCTGGACTAACAAGGATTTGGGCCCCTGGGCAATAAGGTGGTCCTATATCCCTCCCCTCTGCCCACCGGGTCCCACATTGCTCCCCCCTCCCTCCCCCAGGTTCAACATTTCTCCCCGGATCTGGCTTTCTCCCCTCAGGGCCCTGGCTGTCTGTCGAGAGAGAGAGAGAGAGAGACCCAGGGATGGAGGGGAGAGTACTGGACCCTCAGGTACTGCCCGGTTGCCAGAATATAGTAACATAGTAAATGACGACAGATAAAGACCTGAACAGTCCATCCAGTCTGTCCAACAAGATAAACTCATTTTACACGGTATGCGATACTTAATATGTATACCCAAATTTGATTTGTCCTTGCCATTCTCATGGCACAGACCATAGAAGTCTGCCCAGCACTCTTCTTGTACTAAACGTTCTGAAGCTAATGCTTAAGCCCCTTAAAATTTACACTCAAGCCCATCTAAATCTATTCAGTCACAATCAGGGCATAGACTGTATAAGTCTGCCCAGCACCGGTTTTGCTTCCCAATTACCAACGTCGCCACCCAATCTTCACTAAGATTCTATGGATCCATTCCTTCTAAACAGAATTCCTTTGTGTTTATCCCACGCATGTTTGAATTCCTTACCCTTTTCATCTCCACCCGCAGGAGGGCATTCTACGTATCCACCACCCTCTCTGTGAAACTTCCCGACATTACTCCTGAATCTGCCCTCCTTCAAACTCAATTCATGTCCTTTAGTTCTACTGCCTTCCCGTCTCCAGAAAAGGTTCATTTGCGGATTAATACCTTTCAAATATTTGACCGTCTGTATCACGTCATCCCTGTTTCTCCTTTCCTCCAAAGTATATATGTTCAGGTCAGCAAGTCTCTCCTCGTACGGTTTACAACGCAAATCCCATACCATTTTTGTAGCGTTTCTTTGAACCGCTTCCAGTCTTTTTACATGTTTAGCAAGATACGGCCTCCAAAACTGAACACAATACTCCAAGTGGGGCCTCACAAATGACTTGTAGAAGGGGCATCAACACCTCCTTTCTTCTGCTGGTTATACCCCTCTCTATGCAGCCAAGCATCCTTCTGGCCACGGCCATTGCCTTGTCACACTGTTTTTTCACCTTCAGATCCTCGGACACCAACACGCCAGGGTCTCTCTCCTGAGTCGAGCTTACTAATCTCTCCCCTCTTATCCAGTATCTCTCTTTGGGGTTTCTGAACCCCAAGTGCATCACTCTACACTTCTTGGCATTAAATTGTAACTATGTTATTCCATTTTATCAGATGGTTTCAGTTTAACATCTCTGTGAGTACTTAGCTCTATTTGTCTGGTGAAATTCATTTTTAGTAAATAGACATCTGATAGACCATCTGCTTGGTCTTCCTATATTATATATTACTTTACATTCTTGGTATGATTGGTGTGGGAGGTTAAATATCAATTTATGGTATATAATGAATATAAGTTTAACAATTTATTGTGTACTTTGTTTAGGGATTAAATTTCAACTGCCAGACCCTCAACCATTCTTCTTATATTCGGAGATCCCTTCTCATTGTTTCTACTCCCTCCAGGGTATCCACTCTATTGGCTATTTTCATGTCATCCACAAAAAGGCGACTCTTTCCTTCCAACCCTTCAGCAATATCTCCCACAAATATATTAAGCAGAATAGGCCCCAGCACCGGCCCCTGAGGAACTCCAGTGCTCACCTTCCTTTCCTCTGAGCGGATTCCATTTACCACCACCCTCTGCCACCTGTCAGTCAACCAGTTTCCTATTCAGTTCACCACTTTCGGTCCTAAATTCAACCCTTTTAGCTTATTCACAAGTCTTCTGTGTGGGGACCGTATCAAAGGCTTTGCTGAAATCCAAATAGATTACATCTAGTGCACATCCTTCATCCAGTTCTCTGGTCACCCAGTCCACCCATGTTTGGCCTGTTACCAGGGCAAATACGTGTGGAAAGCAATTTTATAACCAAAGTGCTAATAATTAAAAAAAACAAAAAACAATCCACATTCCTTTTTTATAAAATGTAAGTCAGGTGTTTAACTGCTTTTATACAACAGATTCTTATTATAATCCCCATCAGTGCACAAATGCTCACCTACAGCTATAGAGTAGTAGAAGTACAGTTACACCTGATTCAAGGATGGTGAAACAAACAACGTGAATTTACTATAATGCAGATAATTACCTATTTTATAAAATAAGATACACACCTATACGACAGTTCCACTCAAACACTGACATGTGCAAGTACGTGTGCCAGTAAGCACATGTACCCACACAATGTCAAAAAAGCCATTTTCATATACAGAACACGTCTCATAGTGAAAACATAGAAAGGGGGTGGCTTCCACATGTGCGTAAACTTGAGAACAACTGCAGGAGTTTAGGACACTCTCTTCTTGGGCTCGTATATCTTTTACAGGACACATGTAAGGCCCTGTTCTTTAACACATACGAGTTTATCTTGCTGGGCAGACTGGATGGACCGTGCAGGTCTTTTTCTGCCGTCATCTACTATGTTATCCTCACCGCTTTATTCCCTTACCCTTAATTGTTCTGTCTTAAGTGTACTGTCTTATCTAGAGTGTAAGCTCTTTGAGCAGGGACTGTCTTATGGTGTACAGCGCTGCGTATGCCTTGTAGCGCTATAGAAGTGATAAGTAGTAGTAGTATTGAACACTGCGGCGCTGGGCGGGGCAGGAGCTTTCTCTCCATAAGAATTTCCAAAGACGGGCCTACTACCAGCTCTAAGAGAACGCCAACAAGGTCAAAGGTAGCCCCAATGTATCAACGTCTCCAAGTACAAATAGACACCCAACGAGCCAACCTCCCTCATTACCATATATCACCTCCGCCCCAGACCTACCTTCTTGTATTTGAATTTTGAACTCACACCACCAGCACGCAGCAGAAGGAATTTATACAGCTTGCCGACCAGCGCCCACAACACTCCTCCTCATCCCCCCCCCCCCCCGTGACGCAACTTTCCCCATACAGATACAGTGGCCTGTCACCTCGTAACGTAACGGGACGGTGTAAAAACCGGATACAGCGGGATCCTCGGGATCTTCCCGGATTCGATCGCCAACATTTTTAAACGTCATTTTCTTTTGGTAGTCGTATACATATGAACATTTTACATGTAACCTCCTAATGTTTTTTTTTTGTTTTCTCTGTGTATGGTATTTAACTCAGGACATTAATCATTATTCTCCCTGACCCTCCCATTTGCGCACAATCTCGTCCACCTTAAAAGGGGCGGGGCGAGCCCCCGTACTATCGTAAATGTGACTGGTTCCTCGGCGGAGGACGGTAACTTGACGTCATAGGGGGCGTGGTAAAAGGGTCGAGCCCCCACACGGCACATACAGGTAGTTCCTCGCCAATACAGGTGGTTTTTCGCCGGAGGACGGTAACGTGACGTCATAGGGGCCGTGATAAAAGGGGCGAGCCCCCATACGTCACATCGCAGTGGGCCTGACCAGAGGGCGTGACCTAGCAGGATCTTTTTTCTCGGAGGTTAAAACAGGACACGGGTTCGTACACCACTAAAGCCAGTAGGCGGAGCTTGTTTGCAATAGACTGAGCAATTGCTACTGAGCAATTGACAACAGTAGGAAAAAATTTGTAGAAATAACGGACTGGTTATGCGTGGTCCATCTGTAAATCTAATCCAGTTGGATACAGATGGTAAAATGTAATTGTGATCCTGTTTCCTGATTGGTTCAACTGTTATTGTAATCTGCCTTGGGAAGCCTGGTGTTATAAAGATGGAATACTACTACTACTACTATTTAGCATTTCTATTAAAAAAACTCTCCATTAATTGGGGCACATGGAATCACATCTTCATCTAATCTGTCATGTAGACGTTGACATTTTAGATATACAAATGGATCATTCTATTTCTAGGCATATTTCATGGACAAGTGGTTTTATAATTCAAAAGAAAAATAAATATTTTATTTAATGCAGATCTCTTTTGCTTAAACATAACTAAATGGGCTAGAATCCCCTAATGCAGCCCATCGATTTTCTTATGTTTTGTTCTTGTTATGACTTATAATGTGCCAAAACAGAAATCTCTTATTTCTATCTGTTCGTTAATTGTGAACACTATCCACCCTAAAAGGTTGTTATGTGGCTGTACAGGAGGAATTGTGATATTGAATAAATAAGTGTATGTTTGTGTCCCTAGTCACGCATCCAAAGATTGTATAATCCTTTCAAGATAGCCAGTTCATCGTTTAACAAATTAGTGGAACATAACCACAGAGACAAGGTATGATTGCATTTTCAAAGTGTTAATACTAGGGCTCAGCTAAGAAACAGGTTTTTGAGTTAGTCTTCAAAATTGTTTTCAATTGTGCCATCACCAACCAGCTGGATGTGACCAAACTTGTTTTCAATTGTGCCATCACCATCCAGGTGGATAGGCAGTGCCTTAAAAGGTGCAGGATAAAGGGTTTGTTTTGGGTTTTTTTTATGTTTTAATATTTGATCTCACATTTTCCCAAGCAAACTCAGTTTCAATGTGTGTTATATTTGAGAATAGAGTGAGATAGAATAATGGGAGCAAATAGATGGATATGTCTGTAATATTTAATAAAGTTGAGATTAGCATATATACCGAGCTGTGCATTTAAAAGTTTATCCTTTAATCATACCACATGTTCAGAAATCATAGCCATAAGTATAGGCAGTTATTAAAAGTTTATTGTGTGCAGACACCAGAACAGGCATCCATCACATTGAAAAAGTTAACAACTTCCACAGAGTACATTAAAAATTACATTTTTATTTTCTTATTTCCATCTTCCAAAATTCCACACAGTAGATGTACAGACCAGCAGGACCCAAAGCAGTCTAAAACAAGGAAAAACAAACAGCACAGTTTATACCAAATTGTTCCACAAATGTACTATTTATACTATTTGCAAAATAACATGTTGCATTTGAATTTCACAATTTATTCCTTTGTACTGTTGTTATACATGTGTTTCATATCCTGCAGTTGCAGAGACACAGAGGTACAGGTCTTAGGGCCATGTTTATGTTATCCCCCAGATTATACAGTATGTACTGCGCATAGATGAATGTGTGTTTACATGCATAAATCTAGGCGTATTTTATAACAGTGCGCAAAACTGTATTGGCTTTAAAAACCAATCAGCATTGCTAACAGCTCCTAATAATCAATAATTAGCACTTGTGAAAAATTACAATGTATGAGTGAGATTGGGAAGTGTATTCTGTAATGTACTGAGCCTAAATTTTAAGGTACACAAGCAAAATGTATGCACACAGGGAAAAAGTGGTATGTTTATGGGCTTTACCAAATGTATGTACATAGTCATATAATAAGGACCACTGCGCATAAATGTACATGCAAGGATTTACACCAACTTTTCATTAGCATAAATGGATGCCTGCAGATTCTGTCGCAGTAACTAAGTCAAAGTATTCTAAATACTTTGTGTAAAACTATGAGTGGTATTTTGAAAATGCTTATGCTTGATTGCTTTGAGAATATATAGTATATATATGTATATAATTTTCAAATAACATTTTTATTTGAGTAGATTTTAAAATTAATTTAAGGAAGAACTTAGCTAAAGTATCAAGATCCTGACAGGAAATGCTGAGGCAACAGGAACAGGATGCCGACTGAGGCAGGAACAGAGCACCTGAAAAAAAACAGAAGCAGAGCCTCTGAAAACAGAAGCAGAGCACCTGAAAACAGAAGCTGCAATGCTGACTGAGGTAGGCCCAGGCCAGGAACAGAACACTGAGGAAGGCCCAGGAACAGGGTACACACAGAGGTCTGCCCCAGTGTTCCTGTTCCTGAAACTGCCCCAGTGTAACTGCTCCTGCCCAGGAATAGGAACAGAAACAGGAACACCAAGGCAGGCCCAGGGACAAGAAGAGGATCACTGTCACCAAGGCAGGAACAGGCACAGAAACACTAAAAGTGAAAGAGAAAAAGATTAGGATGGAACTGTTGCAGGAATTACCACTATTGTTAGCAGAATCTGTGGTACTTCAGGAGTTAAACACCACACACCAGAATGAGAGAAAAATCTTCTTTATTTGCCAGCAAACAAAGTAGAACATCAGCTCTAGCTCTGTTCTTCAGCTCTCTGTGTCTTGTCTCTCTCGTCTCAGCTCCTTCTCTTCTCTAACGTAAGCTGCTTCTGCTCTCCCTTATATAGGGTCCTAAGCCCTTCTGGCCCCCCTTTCTCACCAGATAGTAAAGAATAGATTGATTACCCTGTCTTGAACTAATTATCTCTATACATTTACTCCAAAATATCAGTTACATAGGTTTGAGATATTTCCTAAAGTGACCTATGACCTGGGGCCTCTCAAACTAGACAATGTGGCACCTATCTCTTGCATTTTATTAAATTCTCATATTCCCAGTCAACTTCATAACTTAGGTTCATTGAGTGGGCAATCTTACTTAATGGCACACAGACATGGTTTGTTATTACTTTCAGAAGACCAGTCCTACACTTAGCTATTCATCAAGGAGTTTCCCTGACCTTTTTCACCTAGCTAGGACTGTGGATAATTCAAACCAGATGATGACCTCTTAAACTGCAGACAAAGCTCACTTGAAAATCAGATACTGGATTTAAAAGATATTCTACATAGAAATAGAACTTATTAATTAAACAGAATAAAACATATTTTAGAATAAGCAGAAATCAGAATTCCTTATAAGACAAAATCTAAATCATCTAGAATATCTAAACAGTATTCAGCCTACTCTTTTAAAACTGCAGTATGCCTTACTGAGAATGTGTGGTAAATAATACCTATGAACAATCCATCACTCAAAACAGGACAAAGAAAGTTTCATTTCTCTCTAACCTTTCTAACCTCTAGTCTAGCAAAAGCTAGACTTTTGAGCAATCTAAACCAGATGGCATTCTTCCACTTTACAGGACTGAAGCAAACTTTAAACAGAATTAACAAATATGATTTCTTTGTCCAGGCTGCCTCAGAACAGTTACAAGAACACTGAAACAGATGAAAATGGAACTTGGACAGACAGGAATGCTGAACTCCCGTCCCGAGGCAGGCACAGGAACACTGAACACCGAAGCACAGGCAGCTAGGCACAGGAACTTGGACTGAAAAAGAAACAAGAGAGAATAAAAGGATTTCTGCCTCACCCAATGGTCAGTCGGGTTACCCACACCCAGCCTCTCCCCCCCCCCTCCACCCCCTCCAACAACAGTACTCACCGGGCTCTTGAGGCCTTGGACGATATACTGCAGGAATACTGGAAACTCCGCTGCAGGAACACTGGGCTCTCCCACGATGGACTGTGACGCAGGAAAGATGAAGAGGCTGCAACAGGAGGGAATCAAGGATGAGCGACCTGCCTCGCTTACCGAGACCCGGCAAAGACCCTGCTTCTATCCATCGCCCCTCTGGGACATTCAAGCAAAGTGCAACTCACCAGGCTATGACACAGCCAGGTGTAATGGGAACACTGAGTGGCGTGGCAAGGCGCAAGAACCCCTTCTGACTCGATTGACGCAGCCAGGCATAGGAACCCCCCCTGACTCGTTTCACACGGACAGGCAAAGGCACCCTCTCTGACCCGTTCCACGCAGCCAGGCACAGGAACTTGGACTGAAAAGGAAACAGGAGGGCATAAAACGATTTCTGCCTCACCCAATGGTCAGTCGGGTTACCCACACCCAGCCTCTCCCCCCCCCCCCCCACCCCCTCCAACAACAGTACTCACCGGGCTCTTGAGGCCTTGGACGATATACTGCAGGAATACTGGAAACTCCGCTGCAGGAACACTGGTCTCTCCCACGATGGACTGTGACGCAGGAAAGATGAAGAGGCTGCAACAGGAGGGAATCAAGGATGAGCGACCTGCCTCGCTTACCGAGACCCGGCAAAGACCCTGCTTCTATCCATCGCCCCTCTGGGACATTCAAGCAAAGTGCAACTCACCAGGCTATAACACAGGGCTCTCCCACACTGTACTCTGATGCAGGAAAGCTGAAGAGGCTGCAATTTCCAAATTAGAATTCTATGGCTTTATCAATACGGACTTCAATGATTAAATGATGACAAACAGGAATATTGCTATATGGTTCCAAATCAACCCCGACACTTTGGACATAGGTATATTGCATCTCGAATCTCTTCTTGTATTCCCACACAACTGTAGTGATACCAGTCGAGGCAATCACCTTCACATAACACCATATTGTCAGCTACTGGTCTGATACATGCATCTTTTGCATAGCAGTTTTCGTTGGTTCCTTCTATCAGTGTTTTCACCAGTACACTGCAGTATGTCAAGGTGCTTGTACTTTGTGGAGGGTGACGTCGTGTTATTTTCAAATGTGGGATACATGGCTTTTCATTATTGTCCTCCGCCTTCGTTCCTGGTGTATACTTTTTATGATCACCCATAAGGGACTGTCCATTGAAATTTTGTAATTCATTTAATATCCATGTACGTACTGATTTCATATCATTCTGACAGAAGTCAAATTGTTCTCCTATAATGATTATGTGTGCAAGGACACAAACAAAAACACCACAGTCAAAACCGTTGCCCTGCCTTGGTATATCCATGGGTGCATAGCAATTCCATTCATATATGTTTGGTGTTTTCCTGCCTGACATTTTATAAAGTGACATAATAAATGCCATGATATCACTAACAGTATCTTCCTTCACATTGTGCATAGAATCTAGATACAGTATGTTCTTATGCTTAAAGATAACCAGCACAAGCACCCAGTGGTTACGGTCAATATTAACTGGCATAAGCCACATGTCATGCTCAAGCACTTTATATTTGTTCAACTGCTTTTCAATGAATCTTTCTCTATATTTTTGGTGCTTTAGGTATAACATAAAATAGGTACTGAATGTATAAATGCTTGCATTTACTTCAAATTCGCTTATTTTTATTGCTCTTGTTGTAATGAAGCCGTCAAGTACAGTGTCTGTTAGCCAATTACTGTCTTTCAACGATGTTAAATCTCTGTGGTCAATTATGTATCCACCTATACGTATTTTTGCCTTGGAGTCCAAGTGTGGAAAAGTTTCATTTATGTTCATCCACGGCTTTGGGGTGATCAGAGGCTCTATTTCTGTCTGCTGTTCCGTGTGCGTCATCGTGGGAACAGATTCATTGTACTCCAGATTCCTGTGTGTTGTTAAGTCTTCAATGTTCATAGATTTTTTCTTACCTTCATGGAGAATATTGGTTTCATTTTCCAGAAAGTCTTCTTTTTCATTGACTTCTCTGGTTGCCGTTATATTCGTTTTACCAACACAGGGTTCCAAAATATATTCCTCTTCTTCATATTCATGTAAAAAATCTTTGGAGGGAACTATAGAATCATTTTGCGGGATGATTGTATAGGTTTGTTTTTTACGTGGGAATTTTCTTCCAGAACGAGCCTTTCCCCTTTTGTTTCTAGCCAGTGTTGTAAGGTTGATAGTTTTAGTGCCTACCTTTGGAGGAAGCATACCAACTGCTTCCCTTGCACCTAGAATGTGAAGGCATGTTCTAGTGGAGTTGCAAGAGCACTTCTGTTCTGGGAATAGCCTTACATTGTAGTAATCCCCACCGTGTCCCTGTACAACAAATATTCCCAAAGAGGGTACAAGTACAATGCTCTGCCGTTTAATTAATGCTCGTCCCTCTGCAATATTGCAAGCAGATGGTGTTGGTTCCATCTTCGATTTTGATGTGTTGGAATCTGAATGCAAACTGATAAATTTTTCTACATCCTCAGGGGTACAGTATTCTTTCGGGAGTTTAACTTGTTCTTTATCTTTACTATGTGACCTATAAATGTCTTTTAGATGATAATTTCCCAGGTGGCACTGCCCACGAATGATTTCTCGTATATAGAAGTTTTGTAGATGGTACAAAAACATTACCATGCACTCCATCTGTATCTCTTGTTGTTCCACTACGCGTTTCAATATAGAGTTGAAACTTTCTGAAATATTAGTCGTTATCCCTTTCACATAGTCTACAATACCGTTTTCTTTCAATATCCAGGACACCGCATGACAGATTATACTGTGATGCAATTCTTGCTCAAAGTATTGTAGGAATGATGTACTCCAATTCCTACGTTTTAATCTCAGTTTCTCATAGAAGATCTCTTTAGAATTGCACTTCAGGAGTTCCATGATCTCATCTACGTAGAACTTTATCTCTGAATTTTTTCTGCAGTGCTTTTTTGTCCATACTTTTACATCCTGGCGTATGTGGTTCCAACAAATGACTCTTTTAAATGTAGGAAATACATGATCAATAGCTTTTTGTATGGCGGTCTCCCTGTCAGATACAAATATTACGTTCTCTTTTTGAATTCTATGACAAATTATTCTGAAACCGTTCAGAAATGCCCAGTGGGTAAGGAATTTTTTATTGCTGTGTAACATGAAGCACAATGGTATTACTGGAGATTCCTGAAACATTTCATGTTGGAACACAATGGAAGAAAGGTAGTAATCACCAAGATTAAATGTTGTGTCGTATGACAGGAGTATTGGTTTGTCTTTCACAGATCGTGTTAGGTCCTGAAACAGTGTGGCCATTTTCCTGTCACCCATCATTAGTAAGACATCGGGATGAACAGTGTAGGACCAGACAAACTGTCCAAGAAGATCACAGTATTCGAAAACACTGTACATGTCATCTTGTGTAAGACGTGCTTTTCTTCGTTTATTGTTTTGCTGGTTTTTAACTTGTTCCACATCTCTTGGAAGTGTACCTACAATGTCTTCCATGGTGCCTTCGTTACATATCCTACGGTACACAGACATGGGTTTACCTGTCTCCTTTCTTATTCTTTTGAGAAGTGACGGTGCTGATCTTATATGCTCCCTGTCCATGTTCCTCACTCTGTTTCCATGACTCATGGATTTTTCCGTTGGTTGTTCTCCAAGGTAATGGACGAGTATCTCTGTACTTCCAGGGTCGAGAAGCTGGTAACTGTATCGATGGAACTTACCATTCCCTGTTCTGATTCTGTGATATGTTTTTCTCAGCACTGGGTCTTTTTTAGGCCAACGACGGAAACCACCATGGAACCACGCATAGCCGTCGGCCCGCCAATCATCCTTTTTTTCCTCTTCGCCAGAATATGTGAAAAGAAATGCCTCTCCTGCTTTAGCATTTGTTGCTGCTTTTCTAACAGCCTTTCTTATGTTTGCATTCTTCAGTAGATGGATTGATAACCTTAAGAGTGGACAAACATGGCTACCACACTCCTCTACAATGTATGTGTACAAAGTATTACATAGATAACACAATGTATGGGTACAAAGTATCCCAGAGGTAATATAATGTATGGGTACAAAGTATCACATAGATAACACAATTATATAGAGAAGGATAAGAGGAAGAGATGTGAGGGGAAGGAATGAGTTATGGTTAGTGTTAGTGGTGTGGATTAGGTTCGTGGATTAAGTTGGGTCGTTTGGGTAGGCTTTTTTGAAGAGGTATGTTTTCAGCAGCTTTCGGAAGGGTAGATGTTCGTTGGTTGTTCGGATGTATCTTGGTATGGCGTTCCAGAGTTGGCTGCCTATAACAGAGAAGTTGGATGCATAGTAGGTTTTGTATTTGAGACCTTTGCAATTGGGAAGGTGAAGATTGAGATATGTTCGAGAAGATTTGGACCCGTTTCTGGCTGGCAGGTCGATTAGATTGGTCATGTAACTTGGAGATTCTCCGTGGAGGATCTTGTGGATCAGTGTGGACTTTGAAGTTTACTCGCTCTTTGATAGGGAGCCAGTGGAGTTTTTCACGGAGTGGTGTTGCACTTTCAAATCATGATTTACCAAAAAGTCTAGCTGCCGTGTTTTGGGCGGTTTGGAGTTTTTTCAGGATATGGGCTTTGCAATCGATGAAGATGCTGTTGCAGTAGTCAGCGTGGGTGAGTACTGTGGATTGTACCAGATTACAGAAAGTTGTTTGGGGGAGAAATGGTTTTATTCTTTTCGGTACCCACATCATGTTGAACATCTTCTTCGTCATGGCATTTGCGTGAGTTTCTAGGGTTAGGTGATTGTCTAACCTTACTCCCAGGATTTTTAGATTGTCGGATATTGGGATTGTAATGTCGGGGGTGGTCAGGGTGGTTGGGAGTAAAGTGGAGGGTCTAGATAAGAGGATTAAGCACTGAGTTGTTCCTTTATTCAATTTCATTTTGAAGGCATTGGCCCAGGAGGCTAAGATGTTCATGCCAGTGATTATTTTTCCAAAGAACCCTTCCTGTATGAAAACAGAACAGTGTTTAAGGTGTATGCTCCCTGTAAATTAGAATGCATTTATGTTTATTTTAGTAACGTTCATGTACACCACATTATGTTCTAAAACTTCTACTTCTGCTGCACTATGTTTAACTAGCCGTTAAGCCCATTAAAACGGGTGAGTATTGTTATGTGGGTTTTCCAAGGCCCCCCTCCCCTCGCCGCTGCAAGGCACCCTCCCCCTACCCTCGTTGCTACAAGGCTCCCTGCCCTCCCTCCTTCCCTGCCAGCTCCAAGGCCCCCTGCCCTCCCTCCCAGCTCCAAGGCCCCATTCCCTCCCAGCTCAAAGGCCCCTTCCTCATATCTCCCATGTCCAGCATTTCTCCTGCCCTCCCCTCCCTCCCCCCCAGGTCACCGCTACCAGTTCCCCCCCCATGGGAGTCGCTGCCACCCCCCTCCACCCGGGCCCTCTGTTCACCACTGAACTTACAGCGCCAAAACTGCAACAGGCAGATCAGCTGAACTCCCGTCGGCCTTCCTCCTCTGCCTGTGTCCCGCCCTCGTGTGACGTAACGTCGGCGAGGGCGGGACACAGGCAGGGAAGGAAGACCGATGGGAGCTCAGCTGATCTGCCTGCTGCATTTTCGGCACTATAAGTTCAATAGCGAAGAGAGGGCCTGTGCCGGATGGAGGGGGGTCAGCGACTGAGGGTGGTGGGAGCGGTAGCGGCAACCTCAGGGGCGAGCGGTAGTGACCTCGGCGGTTCCCTCCCTCCACTTCGCGCAGTTTCCCTCTCTGTTACACCCCTGTCATCACGTATTGACACAGGGGCGGGACAGAGAGTGAAGTCTGTAGTGCGCATTTGCGGGTGAGTATGGTCACTCGCAATTTATATGTTTCATAGTCATGTAATACATCTGATGTTACCGTAACTACACAGTGGGACTTCACATTCATTTCTTTTGTCTGTCATGTAATGTGCATGTCACAAAAGTCTCTTGGAGTCCATGTGCATCAAACAGAGTAAGTGTGACAATATACTGTTTGTAACTCTACTCTTGTGCGTAAATGTCTTTATCGAAATAGGAGGATAAGCGGTCTAATAAATCACTGGGATATGCTACTAAATAGCATGTCTCAAATATGTGTATGAATGTCATTAAATTTTACATGTCATTCACTTTTTCAGGGGACTTAATCTAGTGTTTGAACAAATCTACAGCACAGTATCACAGAAACGTTTACAAATGTTCCTTGCTCGAGTCCCCTGAGAAAGTGACAGTGAAACAACTGCTTGTTGGGACCTGCGCACCTTGTACAGATAAGTCAACAACAGTAGGTATGAAGTGAACGGAACTGCTAGTTGCTTCGCAAATGTGGAATGACATGTGAGATTGCTTGACATTCATAAAGAAAATATAATGAAAACCAAACATAAAAGGGATTTTAAAATCTATATCCAAGGCAGGAGGAGGTTGTTGTGGTCAATGATAACATATAATCACAAAAACAAGGATTAAGACATTTGACACATGCTATTGAGCTACAGATCCCAGTGAGATATGGGCTCTACTGAAAAGGAGGGGGATAGGGACACAGAGGGGCAATACTGAAAAGGGGAGGAGGAGATAGGCACACAGAGGGGCATGACTGGAAGGGGGAATGGAAATATGGGGACAATGGTGAACAAGGGGTGAGATGGGGACAAAAAGGTAATGCTTGAAAAAGGGAGTAATACTGTGGTAGTGTTGGAAAAAGGGGGAAGATGGGGAGAAAGGGCAATGCTATAAAAGGGGACAACAGGATGGCAGATGCTAGATAAGGGGGAGATGAGGAGACCAGGTAGGCTTGTGCTCAAAAGGGGTGGGTGGATGGGTACACAGAAATGGCAGATGCTGAACTTGGAGGTAGGATACAGACAAGGGACACAGAAGGTAGATGCTGGACAGGCCCAATATTCGTGCAGAGGAAAGACGGATAGTGCACTTGGACACAAAAGAAATGTCAGATGGGCAAAAGACCCTGTAAAGGCAGAAGAAACAGAAAAGAAACATTGGGACCAAAGCACATGAGAAAATAAATTGTTCAAACAACAGTAGAGGGGTCCGCGTGCATTTTGTTAAGTCATTTTGGATGTACTGCAGCCCAGATTTTGATGGGTAGAATCAGGGACTGCAAATCACATATGGATTTGGGATTCAAGTTTACTGTAGGACTGGTTGAAAAATCTCCCTTCTGGAACTGGGACGCATGGCAGCTCTATACATAGCTATTTCATACTCGGGACGTAAAATGCAAGATATGTGCCAAACAGATTTAGAGAAGGAAATGAAGAAGACAAGAAGAAATGGAAAGGCCAACCTGGGAAAGAATTTGTAAGACTGACTCATGGGACATGTAAAAAAAAAAAAAACTGGGACCAGCCAAATTCCCAGACAACAAAGGTAGAAATTTTTATTTAATACTTTGTAAGGATTCAGATGTACCTGCTTTCTAAAACTTACAGGAGAAAAAGCATTTCTGTCTCTTTTTTTTTTTTACCAGTCTTGCATTGTTCGTAGAGTCTGGGTGCCTTGGATTGAGTGGTGGGGGTGGGTGGGCTGTATTTCATTAATTTTTTTTTGGTTGTGGCTCCCTATTCTGTATTAGATTGGTAGAGTGGAATGTGGTCAAATTTTCGGTTTCTGCAAGGTGATTCTGACATGCATTGGCCACTGTTGGCAACAGGATACTGGGCTACATGGCCCATTGGTCTGACCCAGTATGGCAACTCTTATGTTTATATATATGAGGGTCTGTCCATGTTCTGCATGTGTGACTGAGGTGAAGGATTATGGTAGCATGTACTGTCTGTGTAGGAATGTGTAACAGTGCAGTTTGTACCAGTTTCCCAATATTTGGTATATCGGTGCTCCACAGTGCAGCGCACTGTAATATATATAGCTGAGTTAGGGCTGTTATGGTGTGGTAAGTTTTGTGTTGGAGGGCAGTCCTGGAGTACCCCCTTGCCAGTCACCACACAAACAAACGCCCCTCTGATTTAAACAAGGTGTCTAGTAGTGGAAGGAATGTGTGTGCTATTCTTGAATACTTTTACTTTGTACTTAAGAAGACAGGTTGCGTGCTGTGGCCAGTCGAGGGACCTCTTCTGCTTCCTGCCTCCCGATGTAACTACTGTTTCCTTGTAGGCAGGACGCAACAGAGACAGCCTGGATTAATCATTGCCCGCCACAGCCCCTGAGCAACAACACAGACACTGCTGTCTAGCTGGCACCAGGTGCCTATTTTATACAAGTCTGCTACCCCTGAGATCAGAACATGGCTACGCCTCTGATAAAGATATTTACGCAGAAGAGTAGACGTACAAACTGTATATTGTCACAAGTCTACCCTGCTGCACATTTTGAGTGATTGTGTAGATGCACAGAAGCAAAGATAGTAAGTAACCTAATCATATAAATCTTGGAGTCCATGGAAATTTTTGTACAATTCATATGATTTTGGACATATCTAATTACAATCGGCATTGTCTCCATATTGTTTGCAGTGCTTCAGCATACATGGCCAGATGACTTTGAGGTTTTTGTGTCTTTGTTAACTGTTTTTAAATCACATTGATAGAAAACTATATAATATTTTTATTCAAGGATCTATTGATAACATATTACACACATTTACTGATGTGTGCTACTGATGACATGTAGTTATATATATAGTTTAAACATATATATATATATATATATATATATATATATATATGTTTATGTACACATTTCCATTTTTTTAACAATTAATACATGTATACATACATATTGATGTGTTTATGTTTAAATCTTTTTATTATGAAGCAGTGACAAAACTTTACCAGACATTATCCACATACAAGCACCTCCAATGATCCAATTATGTCTGTCTAGAAACAATGTACTATTTTCTCCCAACCCCCACCCTCTCCCCCCGCCCCAAACCCCTCCCCCCTCCCCCAAGAATAAACCCCCCCACATTACCCCCCCTCCCGCCCACAACACAAGATAACACTCATCAGTCTATCCTACATTCCTATGACACTGTCAATTTAGGAGTCTACTGCGTGCTAGGGGTTGCAGTGTGTTTGATGTGCTTATAAATACACACGTGACTATACATATCTGTATTTCCTTGTCATCAGCAGCAGATGAATCCATTATGAATGGGTTGTGTCCACCACCAGCAGGGGGAGATAGAGAACACTGAAAACCATAGTGCCTCCAGGACGGCTAGCTCCATCTGCCTCTTGGTATTTCTCTATCTCCCAGCAGGGTTTGACGCTGCTTTTTCAGCTCCTTAAAGATTCTGCATGGGGTGGCTCCTGTGCTTTTGCCACTTGTAGCAGGGGTGTTGTGGCTGCTGGAGCCCACTTTAAAGGCACATAGTTTCGCACTTTCCCTGCCTTACCCTCCCCCCTGTGTGGATGCAGGCATATAGGTTCACCCTTCCCCTGCCTTTCCCACCCTCCTTTGCCTCCGGAGTACCTCTGTAGCTGTTTGCCTCCAACTTTCCTCACAGCTTTAAAAAAAAAAAAAGAAAAAACACTTTGTCTGCACTGATATTCTGAGGCTTTTCCTGTCTGTGCAGTGTGACCGGAGCTCTTGGACTTGGTCTTTCAAGGTTAGAGCCATTCTCACCTCCTCCGTTGAGGGCCCGCGGATGGCGTTCTTATGGGGGCGATTTTATTCTGCCGATTTTCAGCGATGGCTTTTGAGGGTGTTAAGCGCTGTTCCCATTGTGGCAAGCGCAGATCAGCAGCGGGACTCTGTAAAGCATGCTTTTCAGACGGTAGACCCGTCACGAGTATGGCGAGCGATGAATCTTCCCGCTCGATGGAGCTGGCAGCGGGCGCCATCATGGAAGCGCTGCATGGCACAAACCCTGCATTTGCGGAGGAGTCTGAAGCTAGAGGGGCGCCTTGGGCTGAGGCGAACAGAGGAGCTCCATTCCCCATGGCTCCTATGGCGGAGACGGGAGGCCAGGGCGACTTTTCCCCGAGTTTGTGCTGCTTTTATATAAAGCCTTCATGCTAAAAAGAGCTCTGCCGCAGGTGTCTGACTTCATTGCTACCTGGCTCCCCTCTGATGGATGATGGGCCGGGGATGCCGACAGACGTGGCTTCTCCTGAGCGTTGGATTTACGCTAAGCATATACGGGTAAATTCCCCGTCGCAGAGTGGCGCACTTCCCTCCCCCCCCCCCCCCACCCCCCGGTCGTGCTGTGGGGATTCTGAGGAATCTGGCAGGCCTTCGTGGTCTGAGGAGCCAGAGGAAGGTGCCAGTTTGGCACTGGATCTGGATGATCGCACCGCGGTTTGGATTTTCCACCGCAATGAGCTGCCAGCGCTTATCTCAGATGCCTTGCAGGCCCTCTCTATTGATGATCCTGTTAAAGGCAAGGCCTCCTCCGGTAATCCGAGGATGGCGAGTACTAAGAAGCCTGCTCGAGGCTTCCCCTTGCATGACTACATCCAGGAGCTTATTTCTGCTCTATGGGCTGACCCCGAGGGGCCTTTGAAAGTGGTCACGGTGATGGTGCATCTTTACCCTCAGAGTGAGGAGCACTTGTCCCGCTTTGGCTTGCCTAAAGTGGATACCTTTGTCACGGCTGTGACCAAAAATACCACCTTCCCAGTAGAGGGAGGGGTAGCCGTGAAGGACATTCAGGACCGGCGGCTGGAATCAGCACTAAAGCGGTCCTTTCAGATTTCAGGCCTAGCCTTACAGGTGTCTGTGTGCAGTTGTTACGTTGCTGGAGCCTGCCTCTCTTGGTTACAGCAGCAGGCAGTGGAACAGCCCGGGGATGGTGCGGAGACCCTTGCTGAGGTTGCACCCCGCATGGAGTCGGCCTTCTCGTTTTTAGCTGACGCCCTCTATGATGTGGTCAGAGCCTAGGCTAAACTGTAGTACAATCCGCAATGAACTCATTCAAACAGACAATTGCGAATGGTAACAACATCCTCCTCCTGCAATTCCACATGTCCAGTGCCTTTGACATGGTTAATCATGACATACTAATACATATACTAGAATACTTCAGAGTAGGAGGCACAGTTCTCAAGTGGTTCAAAGGGTTCCTAACAACAAGATCATACCAAGTAACAACGAGTGCGGACAGATCACCCCCATGGATTCCTGTGTGTGAAGTCCCCCAGGGATCCCCTCTCTCACCAACATTATTCAACCTAATGATGATACCTGTAGCCAAACTACTAGCCAATCAAAACCTCAACCCCTACATTTATGCAGATGACATCACAATTTACATCCCATTCAAACATGATCTTAATGAAATCACCAACGAGATCAAACAAAGCCTCCAAATAATGCACACTTGGGCAGATGCATTTCAACTAAAACTTAATGTTGAAAAAACACAATGCAGCTTATAATCGAAAGAGAAAAACGCCTATATTGCGACCCAAATCAGGAGATACACGTTTATCTCACAAAAACGAATAAAGCGGTATAATTGAAAGCCGAATTTGGACATTTTCAAATGCAGTCCCTCGCGGATGCGGACTAAGTTGGCGGGGGGCGTGTCGGGGCCTTGTTATCGCCTGATCCAGCTGCTTCTCCCTGCTCGTTCCAGTCCATCGTTCAAGTCCATCTGCTCCAGTCACTCCAGCCCGCCTGATCCAGCTTCTCCCTGATTGTCCCAGTCCAGCTTGCTCCAGTCCGCCTGATCCAGCATCTCCAGTCTGTTCCGGTCCGCCTGATCCAGCTTCTCCCTGCTAGCATGTTCCTGCCCTAGTGTGTTCCAGTCCGCCTGCTCCAAGCCTACTCCTGTCTGCATGATCCCATCTCGTGATCCCAGCTTGTTCCAGTACGCCGATCCCATCTTGCTCCAGTACGCCGACCCTGCTTCCCCTGCCTGCTCCAGTGTTCCAGTCAGGCTTCTCACTGCTTGTTCCAGCCCATCTGCTCCAGTACACCTGCTCCAGCCTGCCTACTCCGGTACACCTGCTCCAGCCTGCCTACTCCAGTACATCTGCTCCAGCGTGTTCCAGTCCGCCTGAACCAGCTTCTCCCTGCTTGTTCCAGTACACCGGCTCCAGTCTGCCTGAACCAGCTTCTCCCTGCTTATTCCAATACACCTGCTCCAGCCTGCCTGCTCCAGTACATCTGCTCCAGCGTGCTCCGATCCACCTGAACCAGCTTCTCCCTGCCTGTTCCAGTCCATCTGCTCCAGCCTGCTTGCTGCCTGTTCCAGTCCATCTGCTCCAGCCTGCTTGCTCCAGCTTCTCCCTGCTCATCTGCACCAGCTTGTTCCAGCCTGCCTGGTAGCTTGTCAGCCATTGACTTACTCACCTGCCTGCTAACTTGTCAGCCCTTGTCTTATCTGCTCTCCAGAATCTCCCTGCTCGTTCTTATCCACCGGCTCCAGCATGCCCCAACCCGCCTACTAGCTTGTCAACCACTGATTTACTTGCCTACCTACTAACTTGTCAGCCATTGACCTACCTACCCCCCCAGCCTCTCCCTGCTCATCCCTGTCCATCCGCACCAGCTTGCTTCAGCCCGCCTGCTAGTTTGGCAGCCACTGCCTCACTTGCCGGCCTGCTAACTTGTCAGCCATTGACTTACCTGCTCGCCAGTCCATCTATCCCTCCAATTCCAAGCCTCCGACTCTCCGCTCTATCTATCTACTTCTCACCTCAGTCTCTACACTTACACCGCAATCACTACTTATGGCCCCTGTCCACATCCTCTTCCTTGCCCTGTCCCTTCCTAATCTTTTTCCCCTCCCCTTACCGCTGTCCACTGCTGGAAATCATTGCCCACCTGTGTTCCCTCCCAACCCGCCCACTACGGCAATACCTATCCACCCCCATCCCTCACCACCTCACCATCTCTCTTGTCCCCCTCCTCCTTCCTAGCCCTTAATCTTCAACACCTCCTTCCTACCATTAACCCTTCACCATTCCTCCTAAGTGCACCACGTCTTCGTCGCCCGACCTCCCCCACCCTCCTCCGCACTCTCCTGCTCCTCCTCCTGCTATCCGCGGGAGACATTAATCCTAATCCAGGCCCCCCTCACCTGTCCTCCTCCTATCCACACAAACGATTCCGTGACGCCTCCAATCTCGTCTCTATTCCCCTCCTCCCCCCCTCTTCCCTCCCCTTCTCATGTGCCTTGTTGAATGCCCACTCGGTCTGCAACAAACTGCCCTTCATCCACGATCTCTTCATCTCTCGCTCCCTTCAACTACTCGCCCTAACCGAAACCTGGCTCTCCCCTGACAACTCTGCCTCAGTCGCTGCCCTTTGTCATGGAGGTTATCTCTTCTCCCACACTCCCCGCCCAGATGGCCGCGGCGGAGGCGTCGGGCTACTTCTCTCGCCCTCCTGTAGTTTCCAACACCTCCTCCTGCCGCAGTCTCACTGCTTCTCATCCTTTGAAGCTCACGCCATCCGACTATTCCACCCATTACCACTCAGAGTTGCCGTCATCTACCGCCCCCCTGATAAGCCCCTCTCTTCATTCCTTACTGACTTCGACGCCTGGCTCACCGTCTTTCTTGATCCCGCATCTCCATCCCTCATTCTTGGTGATTTTAACATTCACGTCGACAACCCATCCAACTCCTATGCTTCTAAATTCCTCACTCTGATATCCTCCTTTAACCTCCGACTATCCTCTACCGCCCCTACTCACCGTGATGGCTATTGTCTCGACCTCGTTCTCTTCTCTTCCTGCTCACCTTCTAATTTCTGCACCTCAGTCCTTCCTATCTCAGATCATCACCTAATCACCCTCACACTTCATCACCCTCCCCCTCAACCTCGCCCAACTATAACCACTACCTTCAGGAATCTCCAAGCTGTAGACCCCCCTACCCTATCCTCTCACATCTCCAATCTCTTCCCGTCCATGTCGTCTTCTGAATCTGTCGACACGGCTGTCTCTACCTACAATGAAATTCTCTCCACTGCTCTGGATACCCTAGCACCATCTGTCTCTCGCCCCACTAAGCGCATTAATCCTCAGCCCTGGTTAACCCCATGCATCCGTTACCTTCGCTCCTGCACCCGATCTGCTGAACGACTCTGGAGGAAATCTCGCACCCTGTCAGAATTCACCCATTACAAATTCATGCTATCCTCCTTCCAGTCCTCCCTATTCCTTGCCAAACAGGAATATTATTCTCAATTAACCAATTCTCTTGCCTCCAACCCTCGTCGCCTCTTCGCAACCCTCAACTCCCTACTTAAAGTGCCCTCCGCTACCACCCCCCCCCTCACTCTCTCCTCAAACATTAGCTGACTACTTCCGCGATAAAGTGCAGAAGATAAACCTTGAATTCACCTCCAAGCCTTCTCCTCCCTGTGACTTCTTAACCCACTCCCTCAACCAACCTAACCTGTCCTCCTCCTCCTCCTTCCCTGAGATCACCGAAGAGAAAACTGCTCGCCTTCTAAATGCACCACCTGCTCCTCTGACCCCATTCCCACCAATCTGCTTACCAACATCTCTCCTACAGTTAACCCCTCAATCTGTCACATCCTCAACCTCTCTCTCTCCACTGCTACTGTCCCTGACACCTTCAAGCACGCTGTAGTCACTCCACTTCTTAAAAAACCATCACTTGACCCCACCTGTCCCTCCAATTACCGCCCCATCTCCCTTCTACCCTTCCTCTCCAAATTACTTGAACGAGCTGTCCACAGCCGCTGCCTTGATTTCCTCTCCTCTCAGGCCATCCTTGATCGGCTTCAATCTGGCTTTCGCCCACTACACTCAACAGAAACAGCTCTCTCCAAAGTCTGCAATGACCTATTCCTTGCCAAATCCAAAGGTCACTACTCCATCCTTATCCTCCTCGACTTATCTGCCGCCTTCGACACCGTCAATCATAATTTACTTCTCGACACACTGTCCTCATTTGGATTCCAGGGCCCCGTCCTCTCCTGGTTCTCCTCGTATCTTTCCCAACGCACCTTCAGAGTATCTTCTAATGGCTCTTCTTCCACCCCCGTCCCGCTCTCTGTTGGAGTTCCCCAAGGATCTGTCCTTGGACTGCTTCTTTTCTCAATATACACCTCTTCCCTGGGCTCACTGATCTCATCACATGGTTTCCAGTACCATCTCTATGCCGATGACACCCAGCTCTACCTCTCCACTCCCAACATCACAGTCGAAACCCAGGCCAAAGTCTCGGCCTGCCTCTCAGATATCGCCGCCTGGATGTCCAACCGTCACCTGAAACTGAACATGGCAAAGACTGAGCTCCTTGTCTTCACACCCAAACCCTCCTCTCCTGTTCCCCCACTCTCTGTCTTTGTTGACAACGCCCTCATCCTCCCCGTCTCGTCAGCCCGCAATCTCGGAGTCATTTTCGACTCCTCCCTCTCCTTCTCTGCCCATATCCAGCAGACAGCTAAGACCTGTTGCTTCTTCCTCTATAATATTAGCAAAATCCGCCCATTCCTCTCTGAACAGACCACCAGAACCCTCGTCCACTCACTCGTTACCTCTCTTCTTGACTATTGCAACCTTCTCCTTGCTGGTCTCCCGCTTAGCCACCTATCCCCCCTTCAATCTGTCCAAAATTCCGCTGCACGTCTTATCTACCGCGTGAACCGATACTCTCATATCACCCCTCTCCTCAAGTCGCTTCACTGGCTCCCGATTCACTACCGTATTCAGTTCAAGCTTCTCCTAATGACCTTCAAATGCACTCAATCTGCAGCCCCCCATTACCTCTCTACCCTCCTCTCCCCCTATGTCCCCACCCATAACCTCCGCTCTCAGGACAAATCACTCCTATCTGTACCCTTCTCCACCACTGCTAACTCCAGACTCCGTCCCTTCTGCCTCGCATCACCTTATGCCTGGAACAGACTCCCCGAGACCATACGCCATGCGCCCTCCCTGCCCATCTTTAAGTCCTTACTCAAAACCCATCTCTTCTCCCTTGCTTTTGGCGCCTAACCACCTTCCCCATTCATGATACACTGACTACACTGACTACATAGTTTGTTACCTTTAGATTGTAAGCTCTCTTGAGCAGGGACTGTCCTTCCCCATGTTTAAACTTGTACAGCGCTGCGTAACCCTAGTAGAGCTATAGAAATGCTAAGTAGTAGTAGTAGATCAGAGATGGGCACCTTTTGCCGATAATGGAAAAAAAAATATGTGTTTTTAGCGAGAATTTATGGCACTTTTCCTGGACCCTGTTTTTCCACAAATAAGGGCCCAAAAAGTGCCCTAAATGACCAGATGACCACTGGAGGGAATCGGGGATGACCTCCCCTGACTCCCCCAGTGGTCTCAAACCCCCTCCCTCCCACCACAAAATATGCTGTTTCACAACTTTTTATTTTCACCCTCAAATGTCATACCCACCTCCCTGGCAGCAGTATGCAGGTCACTGGAGCAGTTATTAGGGGGTGCAGTGGACTTCAGGCAGGTGGACACAGGACCATCCCCCCCTATCTGTTACACTTGTGCTGGTAAATGGGAGCCCTCCAAACCACCTCCCAAACCCACTGTACCGACATGTAGGTGCCTCCCTTCACCCCTTAGGGCTATAGTAATGGTGTAGACTTGTGGGCAGTGGGTTTTGAGGGGGATTTGGGGGGCTGAACACACAAGGGAAGGGTGCTATGCACCTGGGAGCTGTTTCACTTTTTTTTTTTTTTTAAGTGCCCCCTAGGGTGCCCGGTTGGTGTCCTGGCATGTGAGGGGGACCAGTGCACTACGAATACTGGCCCCTCCCACGAACAAGTGCCTTGGATTTATTCATTTTTGAAGTGGGCGCTTTCATTTTCCATTATCACTGAAAAAAAAAAACGCCCAGCTCAAAAAATGATAGACGTCCATGTTTTTCCAAAATACGGTTCGGTCCGCCCCTTCACGGACCCGTTCTCGGAGATAAACGCCCATGGAGATAGGCGTTTCCGTTCGACTATGCCCCTCCACGTCTTGTACTCACCTCAGAACATAACACAAAAAACTTCTCCACCATAATCACACCATACTGTTCCCTTCCTGTCTCACAAAACTTGAAAATTCTGGGAGTCACCATTGATCAAAACCTCAGTCTTGACACCCACGTGAAAAACACGACGAAAAAGATGTTCTACACCATGTGGAAAATCAAAAGAGTAAAACATTTCTTTCCGAGATACATCTTCCTTACCCTAGTACAGTCAATGTTAATAAGTCATCAGGACTACTGCAATGCACTATACATCGGGTGCAAAGAACAGACAATCAAAAAACTCCAAACAGCCCATAATACGGCCGCCAGACTCATATTTAGAAAAACTAAATATGAAAGTGCAAAACCCCTAAGAGAGAAACTGCACTGGCTCCCACTTAAGGAACGCATTGCCTTCAAGATCTGCACGATTGTACACGAAATCATTCATGCAGACGCCCCAATGTACATGCTAAACCTCATACACCTACCACCCAGAAATGCCACAAGATCATCCTGCAAATTTCTCAATCTGCAGTGCACAAGCTGCAAAGGACTTAAATACCAGCTAATGTATGCCACTACCTTCTCTTACATGAGCATGCAGTTATAGAATGCATTACCCACAGACCTGAGAGCAATCAACAAAACAACTATCTTTAGAAGATCTCTGAAGACATTCCTCTTCAACAAGGCCTACAATGCAAACCTATAACCTCACTAAGTCACCTCACCAACCCACTCAATTATGAACACACACCTCCTATATCTACCCTAACCACTCTCTTCCTTCTTCTTTTTCCCTTCTTTAATAGCTACACACTATTAACTGTATCTAATATCCTGAAATAACAATATTAACAGATGTATGTAAGCCACATTTAGCCTGCAAATGGGTGGGTGAATATGGGATACAAATGCAATAAATAAAATAAACAGATGCCTGTGGCAGTGTCCGCCTGCCGCCTTCTATGGCTACGGCATTGGGCAGCTGACATAGCCTCAAAGCAAAGGCAGGTGAAGTTGCCCTTTTGGGGCCTTCTCCTTTTTGGAGATGAGTTGGAGAAAATTGTTAAAGACCTGGGGGCTGCTAAAACCTAGACGTTACCTGAGGATTGGCAACGGCCTTCTTCCAAGGGTCAGGTGGTTCCCTCTTCTTCCAGAACTCGCTTCTGTGAAGCTCGAAGGTATCGCCAGGGGTGCTGTGCTGTGTTTACTCAACGTGCCCATTTTCAGCAGAGGAACTCCTTTTTCTCAGACAAACGCTCCATAGTGGCCGGCTCAAGGCCAGGAGTTCAGGGGCAGCCCTCTCAATGATGGCGCACCGGTCCATTCCTGGATTCTTGCAGTAGGAGGACGCCTTTCCCTCTTTGTCGAGGAGTAGACCAAGATTGCCTGAGATCAGTGGGTCCTGGACCTGATCAGAGAAGGTTACCGTCTGGAATTCAGTGCCCCTGTGAGAGACGTGTTTGTGGAATCCTGATGCGGCACTGCCATCAAACGGGCGGCGGTACAGGAGACCTTACAAGTCTTGTTGCACCTTGGAGCAGTGATCCCTGTGTCTCCTGCCGAACACGGCTGCGGTCGTTACTCCATTTATTTTGTGGTGGTGCGAAAGGCGTGTCTTTTTGGCCCATACTCGACTTGAAAGGCTACAAGTCACTAAGAGTGCGGCATTGTGACATGGAAACCCTGCGCTCCGTCATTGCGGCGGTTCAGCCAGAAGAGTTCCTCACATCTCTGGACCTCAAAGAAGCTTAATTGCACATTGCTATTTGGCCCATGCACCAACGGTTCCTCCGGTTTGCAGTATTGGGAAACCATTTCCTTTTTCGGGCCTTGCCTTTTGGCCTCGCCATAGCTCCCCGAACCTTTTCCAAGGTAATGGTGGTAGTAGCTGCTTTTCTCAGGCGAGAGGTTATCTGGGTTCACCCGTACCTTGACGACTGGCTCATCGAAGCGGGCTCTGCAGTATAGAGTCGTCATGTAACAGCCAGAGTGGTCTCAGTACTGCAGTCTCTGGGGTGGGCCATCAATATACCCAAAAGTCACCTGACCCCCTCTCAATCTCTAGAATCTTTGGGGGTCCAGTTCCACACAGCCTCGGGGTTTGTCTTTCTACCCGAGCAAAAGCGGTGCAAGCTTCAGAATCAGGTCCGTTTGCTCCTGAGGATGCCTCGCTCGCGAGCTTGGGATGTTGTCCAGCTGTTTGGGTTGATGACGGCCACCTTGGAAGTGGTGCTATGGGCGAGAGCGCACATGAGACCTCTGCACTTTTCTCTGCTTCAACCATGGTCTCCAATGTCCCAGGATTTTCAGCGCAGACTCACGTGGCTCCCTGTGGCCCAACTCAGTATGGAGTGGTGGCTCTCAGACAGCATGCTGCGGCATGGAATGCCGCTAGCGTTTCCCGATTGGTGCCTGGTGGTAATAGATGCCAGCCTGCAGGGCTGGGGAGCGCATTGGCAGGGAAGGTATGCCCGGGGTCTGTGGACTCCCGAAGAATCAGAGTGGTCCATCAATTCCTTGGAGCTGAGAGCGATATTCTAGGCGCTTCTGGCCTTTTACATGACCCTGGAGGGACTGGCTGTCACAGTTCTGTCGTAAAACATGACAGCAATGGCTTACATAAATCGACAAGGCGGCACTCTGTGCAGAGCAGTGGCCACGCAGGCCGCGCAGATTTCACACAGGGCTGAGCTACATCTGCAGTTTCTGTCAGCAGCTCACATTGCAGGTCAGAGCAACGTGAAAGTCGATTATCTAAGCAGGCATCAAATTGACCCAGTGGAGTGGGAAGTGGCAGAAGAAGTGTTCCTTCAGATCTGTGCCAAATGGGGGACGCTCATAGTGGATCTTATGGCATCAAGTGCAAAAGCCAAAGTCCCCTGCTTTTACAGCAGACGGAGAGATCCTCGCTCGGCAGGGTTGGATGCCTTGGTTCAACCCTGTCCTCCGGGCCTCTTGTATGTGTTCCCTCCTTGGCCCTTGATAGGGCGAGTCCTCCTGCTAATTCGGCTACATGAAGGAGTGGTGATTCTCATTGCCCCGGATTGGCCCAGGTGGCTGTGGTATGCGGACCTCTGGCGGATGGTGGTGGAGGCTCCCCTTCCTTTGCCTCTGGTACCGAACCTGTTGTCGTAGGGCCCAGTGACCATAGAGGATCCCTGCCGCTTTGTTCTTACAGCATGGCTATTGAGAGGGCGCAATTGAGAGACAAGGGCTATTCCAACAAGGTCATCTCCACTCTCTTGCAGGCCCACAAATGTTCTACTTTCGTGGCTTATGCTCTGATCTGGCGCAACTTTGAGGCTTGGTGTGCTTCTAAAGCGATCTCACACTTATGCGGGCTTCTGTCTCGCTGATACTTGACTTTTTGCAGGATGGTTTCCAAAAAGGCTTGGCCTATAATTCCCTGCATGTTCAACTGGCAGCATTGGAATGCTTTTGAGGGAAGTTCTCTGGCCTCTCCATGGCTGTGCATCCGGACATTGCACGGTTTGTTAGAGGGGTGCTTCGGCTACACCCTCCTGTGTGGGGCCTTTGTTTGGCCTGGAACCTGGGGGTAGTTTTGAACGCTCTTCGGTGTTTGCCCTTCGAGACGCTGAGGCAGGCTTTGGAGAAGGATGTGACCCCAAACACGGTCTTTTTGGTGGCCATAACATCGGCGAGACGGGTGTCTGAGCTCCAGGCGCTGTCCTGTCGAGACCCATTTCTGCAAATATCTGAGTCCGGAGTAACGGTACTTACTGTGCCTTCCTTCCTGCCCAAAGTGGTTTCAACGTTTCACCTAAACCAACCTATTTTCTTGACCTTTTAATAGGGCGGAGTTTCCGGAATCCTTTGGGTAGCAGCAACTTCTGGATGTGCGCAGGGCCATGTTGCAATATCTGCGAATGTCGAATGCTTTCAGGGCCTCTAATCTCCTTTTTGTATTATTGTGTGGTCCTCGCAGAGGGTCTCCAGCGTCTAAAGCTACCCGTCGGCTTAAGGAAGCTATTTTTTCTTATCCGCTGTCTGTCCGGCCTCCTCCTGACGCCTTTAAGATATAATCTACAAGAGCAATTTCCTCTTGTTCGGATGAAACTGGAGCACTCTGTCTTCAAGACATATGTAGTGCTGCGATGTGGGCTTCTAAGCTCTCCTTGCCCGTCATTACAGGCTGGATGTGGCCGCCAGGAGGGATGTGCATTTTGGAGCACAAGTGCTTGCGCATGGTGTGGCTTGTTACCACCGTGTGTAGGGATTGCTTTGATACATCCCATTCGTTATGGATTCATCCGCTGCTGGTGACAAGGAAGGGGAAAATTAGGTTCTTACCTTGGTAATTTTCTTTCCTGTTGTCACAGCAGATGAATCCATGATCCCTCCCTGATTGATTCAGTTTTGTGTTAATAGTTTTCCTGAAGACATGTTCCCTCATTGGTAGAAGTTGGAAAACAGTCTTTAGGATTTGTGATCTTCTAAAGGAGGTTGAGTTCGTTGCTCCTTTGTGTTATTGTTCCTGTTCTGTGGCGTTCGTTCGCTGTGAGGAAAGTACATGTTATTCTACTTTGCGGTGTAATACTTCTTTGGAAATTTCAAAATAATGAGTGGCAGATGGAGCTAGCCGTCCTGGAGGCACTATGGTTTTCAGTGTTCTCTATCTCCCCCTGCTGGTATGTGGACACAACCCATTTGTAATGGATTCATCTGCTCTGACTAAAGGAAAGAAAATTACCAAGGTAAAAACCTACTTTTCCCATATATATGTGTATCTATATGTATATATTTGTATATAGTTGGGTACATATCATTTCCATAATAAGGATGCATGAAAATAGAGAGAGGGAAAGAGACAAATATGGCTTCCGATCAGATACCGCATTCAGTTCAAGCTTCTCCTTCTTACCTATAAATGCACTCAGTCTGCTGCCCCTCACTACCTCTCTACCCTCATCTCCCCTTACGTTCCTGCCCGAAACCTCAGTTCACAGGACAAATCCCTCCTCTCTGTACCCTTCTCCACCACCGCTAACTCCAGGCTCCGCTCATTCGGCCTCGCTTCACCCTATGCTTTGAACAAACTTCCTGAGTCCTTACGCCAAGCCCACTCCCTGCCTATCTTCAAATCTTTGCTTAAAGCCCACCTCTTCAATGCTGCTTTCGGCACCTAACTCTTACCTTTCAGGAAATCTAGACTGCCGCAATTTGACTGCCCTACTTTGACTGTACACTTGTCCTTTAAATTGTAAGCTCTTTGAGCAGGGACTGTCCTTCTATGTTAAATTGTACAGCGCTGCGTAACCCTAGTAGCGCTTTAGAAGTGTAAAATAGTAGTTATATGTATTTATTATGTGCCACTGGAAGAGATTACGGATGGACGTGTTCAAATACATACCTACCTGACAGCTGTTTTTCTGTTGCTATGTGTACTGATGCAGTTGACAATTGTAAGGGAATGGTCTTTTGAATCTCCTTTGTCTTGTGCAGATTCTGACACACCGATACTAGAAAACCAGACAACATGTTGAATAATGACCATTAATTATTAAAAACATGTCATATATTTATATGCTCATTTACCTTTACACCAAGTCCTCCTATGTTAAACTTATTCGATACTTATTCATTAACCTGATTAAGTTTGCGTTTAACACAATCTCTATATTGTTCCTAAAACTTTTTTTTATTTTATTGTTACTATGTAAGCCGCATACAGCCTGCCATGTGTGTGAAAGAGCGGGGTACAAATGCAATAAATAAATGTAAAAAAAAATATATATGTGTGTGTGTGTGTTTTTATATAAAGCAATACCCATTCACGTGTGTTCATATATGTGCATAACTACTGATAGGTGGTTTAAATTGTAAAGACAAGTACCAAAACTTTATTTTAAAAAGGAATTTCATTTATACACATATATATGTTCATACTGTGAACCTGTATGGAATAACAAACAAAGTTTAGATGTGTGAAGTTCTTGCAAACTTGCAAGTGACATTTATTTTGTGAATACAGGACATTGTACAATCTACTGGATGATCTTGCGACATAAGCCTTGTGTACAATTATATAGAGGGAATTGCATGGCTAAACGGAGAGGGTGTTGTCTGGAAGGTCTACTCGCAAATGACACAGGTCATGGTCCAGACAGATACCAAAAGCACAGCAATCATTAGCTTCTGTGCGCTGCTGTAGCCGGACTTAAACAGTTTTCCCTGGTGTGGATAAAACTTGCCGCACAAAGCAAAAAATAACCACAGACCTTGTATAAACATTAAACATTACTTTTCATTTCCCAGTGTAAGCAAACATGTGGACAATGGGGAGCCGGTTGATATTGTATATCTGGATTTTCAGAAGGCGTTTGACAAAGTGCCGCACGAAAGACTCCTGAAGAAATTGCAGAGTCATGGAATCGGAGGTAGGGTATTATTATGGATTAAGAACTGGTTGAAAGATAGGAAGCAGAGAGTAGGATTGCGTGGCCAGTATTCTCAGTGGAGGAGGGTAGTTAGTGGGGTCCCGCAGGGGTCTGTGCTGGGTCCGTTGCTTTTTAATGTATTTATAAATGACCTAGAGATGGGAATAACTAGTGAGGTAATTAAATTCGCCGATGACACAAAATTATTCAGGGTCGTCAAGTCGCAGGGAGGAATGTGAACGATTACAGGAGGACCTTGCGAGACTGGGAGAATGGGCGTGCAAGTGGCAGATGAAGTTCAATGTTGACAAGTGCAAAGTGATGCATGTGGGTAAGAGGAACCCGAATTATAGCTACGTCTTGCAAGGTTCCGCGTTAGGAGTTACGGATCAAGAAAGGGATCTGGGTGTCGTCGTCGATGATACGCTGAAACCTTCTGCTCAGTGTGCTGCTGCGGCTAGGAAAGCGAATAGAATGTTGGGTGTTATTAGGAAGGGTATGGAGTCCAGGTGTGCGGATGTTATAATGCCGTTGTATCGCTCCATGGTGCGACCGCACCTGGAGTATTGTGTTCAGTACTGGTCTCCGTATCTCAAAAAAGATATAGTAGAATTGGAAAAGGTACAGCGAAGGGCGACCAAAATGATAGTGGGGATGGGACGACTTTCCTATGAAGAGAGGCTGAGAAGGCTAGGGCTTTTCAGCTTGGAGAAGAGACGGCTGAGGGGGAGATATGATAGAAGTGTATAAAATAATGAGTGGAATGGATCAGGGTGGATGTGAAGCGACTGTTCACGCTATCCAAAAATACTAGGACTAGAGGGCATGAGTTGAAGCTACAGTGTGGTAAATTTAAAAACGAATCGGAGAAAATTTTTCTTCACCCAACGTGTAATTAGACTCTGGAATTCGTTGCCGGAGAACGTGGTACGGGCGGTTAGCTTGACGGAGTTTAAAAAGGGGTTAGATAGATTCCTAAAGGACAAGTCCATAGACCGCTATTAAATGGACTTGGAAAAATTCCGCATTTTTAGGTATAACTTGTCTGGAATGTTTTTACGTTTGGGGAGCGTGCCAGGTGCCCTTGACCTGGATTGGCCACTGTCGGTGACAGGATGCTGGGCTAGATGGACCTTTGGTCTTTCCCAGTATGGCACTACTTATGTACTTATATGTTTCTGTCTTCATCCACACACCTAAAGCCATCTCATTTAGCTGTTCCTTCAATAATTTTCCCATGGGTACACTATACACATTGCATTCGACATGCATAAGGCTGGACAGCAGGGGATCCAGATGTTTGGGAGGGTGCAAATAGGTCCAATGCCTTTGGATACACATCTACAGGGTGCCCACACAGAGTCCCCCATCTGTTCCCCCTCCTTGTCACCCCCAATCAGAGTTCTCCCTTCATTTCCTGTCTTCCTTACATCGTGTTCTGTTAAAAAGAGATCATTTGCGGGTTGGACGCTGGAGTGATGATGAACGCCTTTGGCTTTAATCTCGTGCCCATGCTGACTTCATACACTTCAAATTCCTGCTTCCCTCCTTCCAATCTGCTCTCCATCTTGCCAAACAGGACTATTATATCCAATTAACTAACTATTGCTTCAAACCCTCGATGTCTCTTTTCCATGCTACACCCTCTCCTCAAAGTGCCTTCTCCTACAACTCCCCCTTCACTTTCTCCCAGACTCTGGCTGATTAATTTCACGATAAGGTTCACAAGATAAAACTTTTATTCACCATCTCTCCTCCTCCACTCCTTCTTCCCTTCGTACACTCTCTCCACCCTTGTACCCCTGCCTCCTTCGCTTCCTTTTCCGAAATCAGTGAAGAAGAAACTTTACTTCTTCTTTCATCCTCAAAACTAACCACCTGCTCCACTGACCCTATCCCCACTCATCTACTCAACACTATCTCTCCTGCTGTCACCCCGTTCATCTGTCATATCCGCAATCTATCACTTTCCACTGCTACTGTCCCTGGAGGAGTGGACTAGTAAGTTACAGTGGTGGACTTTGGTCCTGGGGAACAGGGTTCGATTCCCACTGCAGGCACAGGCAGCTCCTTGTGACTCTGGGCAAGTCACTTAACCCTCCATTGCCCCATGTACAAATAAGTACCTGTATATAATACGTAAGCCACACTGAACCCGATATGAGTGGGAAAGCACGGGGTACTAATGTAAAAAAAAAAAAAACATGTCATTATCACCCCTCTACTCAAAAAGGAGTGGCCTTGTGGTTACTATGGTGCACAGTGGTCCTGGGGAACTGAGTTCAATTCGCACTTCAGGCACAGGCAGCTCCTTGTGACTCAGGGCAAGTCACTTAACCCTCCATTGCCTATGTAAGCTGCATTGAGCCTGCCATGAGTGGGAAAGCGCGGGGTACAAATGTTAAAAAAAAACCAAACCTTCTCTGGATCCTACCTCTCCTTCCAACTATCGCCCCATCTCCCTCCTCCCTTTCTTATCCAAGATACTAGAACGTGCTGTACACTGTCGCTGCCTCAACTTTCTTTCTTCTCAAGGTATTCTTGATCCACTCCAATCTGGCTTTCGACCCCTTCATTCAAATGAAACAGCACTTACTAAAGTCTCCAATGATCTATTCCTGGCTAAATCCAAAGGGCTCTATTCTATCCTCATCCTTCTCGATCTTTCTGCTGCTTTTGACACTGTTGATCAGAGCCTACTCCTTGGCACGCTATCCTCACTTGGATTTCAGAATTCTGCTCTTTCCTGGTTTTCTTCTTATCTCTCACAGCATACTTTTAGTGTATACTCTGATCGATCTTCTTCTTCCGCTATCCCACTGTCAGTGGGTGTACCTCAAGGTTCCGTCCTAGGACCTCTCCTTTTCTCCATCTATACTTCCTCCCTTGGTGCTCTGATCTCTTCCCACGGTTTTCAATATAACCTTTACGCTGATGACTCCCAGATCTAGCTTTCCACAACAGAAATCTCGACAGAAATCCAGGACAAGGTATGTGGCTGCCTGTCTGACATTGCTGCCTTCATGTCTCACCGCCACCTGAAGCTCAATATGTCCAAAACTGAGCTCCTTATCTTCCCACCTAAACCAACTTCTCTCCTTCCTCCACTCTCTATTTCGACAACACGGTCATTCTTCCTGTCTCATCTGCTTGTTACCTTAGCGTCATCTTTGACTCCTCCCTCTCCTTCTCTGCACATATTAAAGAAATAGGTAAAACCTGTCGTTTCTTCATGTGTAATATCTCTAAAATTCAGCATTTCCTTTCTGAGCGTGCTACAAGAAACCTCATCCACACTCTTATCACCTCTCGCTTACAGTACTGCAATTTGCTTCTCACAGGTCTTCCACTCAGCCATCTTTCTCCTTTTCAATCTAGTCAAAATTCTGCTGCATGACTAATATTTCACCAATCGGTAACGTTCTCTGATCAGGTCCAGGAGCCACTGATCCGAGGTAATCTTGGTCCACTCCTCCTAGAAAGAGGGAAAGTCATCCTCCTACTGCAGTAATTGAGGAGTGGACCGGCATCCCATCATTGTGCAGGATGCTCCTGAACTCCAGGCTGAGACACGGCTGCTGCGGAACGCTTGTCCGAGCGAAAGGAGTTCCTCTGCTGAAAGCGGGCATGTAAAGAAAACCCAGCAGAGTGCCCCGGGCGATACCTGCGAGCTTCATGGAAGCGGGGTGTAGAGGAGGAGGTAATTATAGGACACTTGGAAGAAGGGCGCGGCCTATCCTCAGGCTACTGCTGGGCCTCAGAGTCCCCTAGGTGTTTAACAATATTCTCCAAATCCTCTCCAAGAAACAGGAGGCCTTGAAAGGGGTAACCACACCAGCCATGTCAGCCGCCCAATGCCATAGCCAAAGAAGGTGCGGGCAAGAAAAAGCCACAGACATCTGTTTAGCCGAAGCTCTTACCAGATCAAGAAGGGCGTAAGCCAGAAATGACAGGGCCAACTCCATTCGCGGGCAAACCTCAGAGAGGGGCCTCCGGGCCATCCGCGGGCTATCCCACTGCCTGTTGTAGCCAGGAAAGACATGCCCGGGCTGCATAGGAACAGCAAATACACACCCTTAAAGCCAGGCCGGAAATTTAAAAGGACCACTTAAGCACGGATTCCAGCCGCCGGTCTTGCATGTCTTTCAATGCGACCCCTCCCTGTACTGGGAGGATGGTATTTTTAGTCAGTGCCGTGACCAACGCATTCCACTTTAGGCATCCCCAAAGGGGCCAAGTGCTCCTCAATCAGAGGGGAAAGCTGACCCATAGCCCTGGCCACTTTCAAAGGCCCATCGGGGTCAGACCATAGAGCAGAAAAAAAGCTGTTGGATGGAGTCATCCACAGGAAAGGCTTCTTACTACTTGCCATCCTAAGATTAACACAGGAGTCCTTGCCTTCAGCAGGGTCTTCAATCGAGAGGTCCTGCAAGCCGTCAGAAATGAGAGCTGACAGCTCGTCGCGGTGGAAAATCCGAACAACATTGGACTCATTCGTATCCAGTGGCGAACTGCCACCCTCATCGGGATCATCAGTCCATGAGGGCCTGCCAGATCCCTCACACTAACCACAGCCTGACCGGGGGGGGTGGGGGGAAGGGAGAAGCGACGCTTTCCAATGGTGAATTTAACCGTCTATGTTTAACGTTTTTGCAACACTCGGGGGAGGAAATACCCTCTGTAGACAGCCCCGAGCTATCAACACCTGAAGGGGATCAAGAATGCACCGCATTGTCATACACCTGCGGCACAGCTATTTTCAGCATGAAGGCTTTATGCATTAAAAGCACAAACTCAGGGGATAAAGACGCTCCAAATTAGGAGAAACAGATGTAGGAGCTCCTCTGGCAGCCTCAACACGAGGCGTCCCCCTATACCAGTGGCGTAGCCAGACTGCCAATTTTGGATGGGCCTGAACCCAAAGTGGGTGGGCACAAAATTTTCTCTGTACCCCCTTCCCCCAGCAAAATTTAGTCACGCTAATCAGATGCATTTGTCACACAGGGTAAAGTGCTGCTTTTCAGTGCATCAGATTTCAGAAAATTTATTTAATAGCCTAACACCCTTTTCAGTGAGCTTTCAGAGGCCAAAACCTCCTGCCTCAGGTCAGTATAATGCTGTTACGGTATCCTCTCCTGACCTAAGGAAGGAAGTATTGGTCTCAGAAACTTTATTAACACCATATTACTTAATCCTAAATTAAAATAAAATTATTTTCTTTACCTTTGTTGTATGGCCATTTACTTTTTCTCATTGTGTCGCTCCAGTCTCTAGATTCTGCTTTCCTTCTTTTTCGCTTTACTCTTCTGCCACGGTTTCCTGGCCATTTCTCATTTTTCTCTCCTTTTTCTTTGCTTTCTTCTATATTTTTCTGCCTCTCTCTCTCTCTCTGTCCTGATTTAATTCATTCTTACTATCCATTCTTTAATTTCCTTCATCTACTTATGGCTTTTCATCTTTTTCTCACCCTTGTTCTCCCCATGCTCCTTCCTCTTATTCTCCAGTCTTTCACTACTCTCCTTTTCCATCCAGCAGCTCTCTTCTTTCTCTCCCCATCCTTCCAGTCTCCCCTCTCTCGCCCCATCCTTCCAGTAGTCTCCCCTCTTTCTTTCTGCATCCTTCCGGACGTAGGAGACGGGAGGAGCCAGCAGGCAATGCCTCAAGGCTGCCTAGACAGTGCCTGCCGTTGCCGCGCTTTTTTTTTTTTTTTTTTAAACATTTTTCGTCCTTAGCGCCGTTAGCGCTTCTTCTTTTCGTAGCGCCGGCCCTGCTGCTCAACAGGAAAAGCAGCAGTGGCCGGCAATGGGTGCTGGGGCTGGCGCTGGGCGGGCCTGGGCTGAAATTGGGTGGGCCTGGGCCCAGCCAGGCCCACCCGTAGCTACGCCCCTGCCCTATACTATGACTCCTCTGCAACCGCGAGGGTCGAGACATGCGGCACTTTCAATATGGCACCCGCTGCCAGCTAGATCGAGCGGGAAGAATCATCGCTCACCATGCTCATACTACCACGAGCGTGTAAGGAGCATGTCTTACACAGACCCCCCATTGCTGATCTGCGTTTACCGCAACGGGAGCATCGTTTAACTCCCTCCGCAGCCATTGGCGAACTGTAAAGAAATATAGCAATATAATGGTGTCTTTGCGCCAAAAGTTACCCCATTAGGAACGGCGTCCGCAGGACCTCCCCGGAGGAGCTGAGCACCACTCTCACCTCAAAAGACCGAGTCACTGAGCTATGGTCAAGCTGCATGCATGATAAAGCCTCAGAATAGCTGCGCAGCAAAAGTGCGTCATTTTTTTTTTTTTTTTTGTAACGCTGTGAGGAAAGTTGGAGGCAGGCAGCAACAGAGGGACTCTGGGAGGCAGAGGGAATGGGTAAGGCAGGGAAAGGGCGAACCTATATGCCTTTTAAGTGGGCACCACCTGCCACAACACCCCTGCTCAACTGGCAAAGCACAGGAGCCACCCTTGGCAGAGATTTTTCAACGAGCTGATAAAGCTACGTCCACAGCTGCTGGGATAGAGAAATACTGAAGGCAGAAGGAGCTAGCCGTCCAAGGGTCACTGTGGTTTTTCAGTGTTCTCTATCTTCACCTGCTGGTAAGTGGATACAACCCATCAGTTAATGGATTCATCTGCTGCTGATAACAAGGAAAGTGGAAATGTCGGAAGCACATGGGATAGGCCAAGAAGGGGTAGCAAGATAATTACTGATAGCAGCAAACCGGATATAGAGGTGCAAATGTTGTACTGGATGCTACATACAATATCACTGCTACGCACCCCCCCCCCCCCCCGGTGCATCGGCATCCGTCCGTCCCCAGGGTGCAGCACGACACCCCCCCAGGCCAAAGGCAACCCTCTCCCCGCTGCATCAAGCCCCCCCCCCCCCCCGGGTGTATTCTTGGCTGCTGGAGGGTGCAGAGAGCAGCCACTTGCCTGTCAGCTCCTCTGGCTCCCTGCTCCCTCTGCCCCGGAACAGCAAGTAACCTGTTCCGGAGCAGAGGGAGCAGGGAACCAGCAGAGATGACAGGCATGCAGCTGCTCTCTGCACCTTCCAACAGCGTGCACCCGTGGCGGACTGCCCCCACTGCCCCGCCCTTGGTATGCCACTGTGGTAAAGAATAGCAGGCTGGAGAAGGAGTGGTGGGACAGCAAAGGAATGAGAGACCAATATGGAAAGTTATAAGGTACATGAAAAGAAGGACAAGGGTTAGAAAGAAGATTAAGTTTGGATGTATTGAGAGGCTGAAAAGACAAAAAGGAGATAAGACACATAAGGGAAGGATCAATGTCAGAGACAGCTGTAGCAAAGAAATAGAACAAGACAGGAGAGACAATAAAGTAGGAACTGGGACCAACACGATGTAAAAATAAAATGTCCAGACCTCTAAGTTAGTACAATAAATTTAATTTTAAATTTATGAAATGGAATATGTAAACTTCAGGACTTGCGTGTCACAAATGACTTAGTATTGTGTTTGTCATACACCGATGGTTGATGGGGAGAGAGGGGGAACGACCTGAACTTAAGTGGGAGGGTACCAACTTCTCCAGCTGTAGTCTGCTAGTCTGCTCCCTGCCCTCTCCCCCCATGCCTGAAAGCAAAATATTAATAACTGATGATGTTGCAGGGAATTACTGGCCTCTCCAGGTGAAAACTTTGTCTTCCTTTGTTGCTCTCACCAGGGCCGCTGCCGAGAGTGGGGGACAGGGGGGACAAAATTCTCCGGGCCTGGGTCTCCAGGGGGGGGGGGGGGCAGCGCCGCCCCCGCAGTTCTGCCCACCCGTCCTCCATCGCTCTGGAACTGACCTTAAGCACCTCCCTCACCTTCAAAAGCAAGCAGTGGCACGACTCCTTCCTTCCGTGTTCCGCCCTCGCCTGACGTCACTTCCATGACGGCGGGGCAAGGAAGGAAGCAGTGGTCTGTCACTGCTTGCTTTCTAAGGTGGGGGAGGCACTTAAGGTCTGTGCAGAGGGCCAGGGGGTGGAGAGAGGGACTGGCCCGGTCGAGGGGGGGCCAAGGGGGTGGCATTATCCCGGGCCTTGCCCAGTCTCTCGGCAGCCCTGGCTCTCACAGGAAGAAGTGTGCCTAGATCTGCTGCCAGTGTCCCAGGAACACTGCAGCTGCCACTGCTGCCACACACCCATAGATGCTTGTTTAGTTTACATACATGAAAACTGAGTGCAACCTGCTGCTTTCAACCAGAAGCAGCTTCACAGTCAGGAGGTACATTCCGTGACCTGGAGGCATATTTTCAAAGCACTTAGCCTTCCAAAGTTCCATAGAAACCTATGGAACTTTGGAAGGCTAAGTGCTTTGAAAATATGCCTCCTGGTCTTGGGTTTTTGGAGACCGAGTGTGAAGTACTTACTTCAGGTCCCCATCAGCAGTCACACAGGAGCCAGACAGTAGTCTGAGGTGTACAATAAATTAAGTTAATTATATGTAAGACTAGTAAAAAAGGCCCATTTCAGACGTAAATGAAATGGGCGCTCAGAAGGTTTTCTTCAGAGTGTGTATGTTTGACAGAGTGTGTGTGAGAGTGACTGTGTGAGAGAGAGAGAGTGAATGTGCGAGTGTGACAGAGAGAGAGTGAGAATGAGTGTGTGGCTGGGGGGGGGGGGGGGCCCTCCCTCCCAGTTCCAGAGGCCCTCCTCCCTCCCAATTCCATGGTCGTCCCCCCCTTCCTTCCTCCCAATTCCATGGTCTTCCCTCCCTCCCTCCCTCTGAGTTACAGGATCGTCCCCTCCCTCCCAGTTTCAGGGCCCCCCCCTCTGAATTTCAGGGTCCTCCCTTCGTCCCTCCCCCCAAGCTCCACGGTCCCCCGTCTGTCCCTCCCTTCCACTTCCATGCTCCCTGGCTCCGAATTAAAAAAGTAATGTTGGACTTACGACATCGGGGTTACGTGGTCCGGCAGTAGCGCTTACAGCCATGCAGGCTCGGCGTTTCTGGGGTTACGTGGTCCGGCAGTAGCGCTTACAGCCGTGCAGGCTCAGCGTTTCTCTCGGTGTGTGTCTCTCAGCTCTGGTCCCGCCCTAGCGGAAACAGGACATGAGGGCGGGACCAGAGCTGAGAGACAGACCCCGAGAGAAACGCCGAACCTGAACGACTGTAAGCGCTACTGCCGGACCACATAACCCCGACTTCGAAAGTCCAACATAACTTTTTTAATTCAGAGCCAGGGGGCATGGAAGTAGAAGGGAGGTACAGACGGGGACTCTGGAACTGGGAGGGAGGTTAGGAAAAGGTTTTGTTTGTTTTTTTATTTATTTGGCTCTGTTTAGCCTGTTGTGACACATTCCAATGTGTCTGGTGACGTCAGCTGGTGGTTACAAACGCAGCCAGAGACATTGGAACGTTGGGAGTGCAAATTATTATATTATAAATGAAAAACATGCATTGGTTGTCACAAGGTTTTCAGCATAGAACTAACATGTTCACACAAGCTACATTTTTTAAAGTCACAAGAAAATACTTTTTCTACCATTGTTGTCTGATCATTTAGTTTTTCTATTCCCTTTGGTCCCTGTGTCTTCTGTGTTATGCAGTGTCTTCTTTCCATTTCATATTTTTTCTCTCACCATGTCCATCATTCTCCTGTGTCCTTATGCGTCCTGTCTACCATCTGTAGCCCTGTCCGTATCCTTCCTCCAGTTTCTGTATCTGGCCTCAAAGTGTTCCGATCCAGCCCTTAAATTCAGCAGTTTTCCCTCTATCCATATCCAGCAATTGTCCTCTCCCCTGGCCTCTCCTCCTCTCCATGTCCAGCAATTCTCCTCTCCCCTCCCCTCCCCTCCTCTCCATGTCCAGCAATCTGTCCCCTTTCCCTCCCCGCCCTTCCATGTCCAGTGATTCTCCCTGCCCTCCCTCAACTCCCCGACATCCTTCCTCTCCGTTTCTTCCTGCCCCCCCCAACACGTGTTTAAACCTTTTATTTTCCTTGCAGTGATGGCATTGAAGCCCACAACACAGCGGTCTCCCCGCCAGCCTTTCCCTTCCCTCACACAGCATCCCGGCCTTGCGGAAACAGGAAATACATCATCGCAAGAAGGCAGGACAATGAGTGACAGAAGGGAAAGACTGGAGGGGAGCCTGCTGTGTTGTGTGCTCCACTGCCGTGGCTGCGAGTAAAATAAAAGGTTTAAACATGCACGAAGAGGGACAGGAAGGAACGAAGAGGAAACCTGTCCAGCAGCTGAGGGCGGGAACAGCTGCCCATGGGCGTAGACTGGGGGGGCGAGGGGGGGGCAATGCCCCCCCAAACGATGACGACTTACCCGGGGCGCCAGTCGTAAAAAACAAGCAGGCACGCTGGTTTCCATCCGTTTTCGCTTCCCTGCCCTCTTTGTCTGCGTCCCGCCCGAAAGGAAATGACATCAGAGGAAGGCGGGACGCAGACAAAGAGGGCAGGGAAGCAAAAACGGATGGAAACCAGCGTGTCTGTTTGCCCCCTCTCTTCCTCCCTCCCTCCGGTGCAGGCAGCAGCAGTCTTTTTCAGCCTTTCTGTGCGCCTCCTAGCAGCGGTAGCGATGTATACACACTGCCTTCGGCTGTGCCCCGAAGCCTTCTCTTCAAGTTCCTGTTCCCGCCTATGCACAGAAACAAGGCTGAGACTGCTGCGCTGGAGGGAGGGAGGGAGGAAGAGAGGGGGCAAACAGAGAGAGTCACGATCCTGGACCTCGTGGAGGGCAGCAGAGGGAAGGAGCAGGAGGTGGATGGGAAGGGGAGGGGTGGGGAGCAGAGGGAAGGAGCAGAAGATGGATGGGACTGGGAGGGGTGGGGAGCAGAGGGAAGCCTACTGGAAAGAAGACACTGCATAAAACAGAAGACACTGTGACCAAAGCAAATAGAAAAACTAAACAATCAGACAACAAAGGTAGAAAAAAGTATTTTATTCACAATTTATTAATTGGAATATGTCAGCTTTTTGAAATGTGCATCTGTGATATTTTGTATGTAAATTAAAATTTTTATGGTATTGCTGCATGCTGAGTCTGACGTCTTGAGTTAACTTTGCAGTATTTTGCCTTCATATTTTTTGATTTCTAGTTCCTTGTGTCATGTGTTTTTCATGTGCGATCAAGTTGCAATATTCTGCTAGCGTGTAGTATTTGCAGCCCTTTTCGTTTTGCTTTTTTTCAAGAGGTAGTGTATTGGTGTTTTAGAGCCTGCCTGTTGTAATTACAGTTCTGCCTTTTCATGCATAAGGTTGTAGCTCGTCCTGTCCTTGGAATTAGTGCTATTATGGTTTAGTAATGATATGAGTGTGTTTTTGTACAAGTTTGTGTATAGCGTTTTGCAGTGGAGAGATTGTGTGTTGGCCTTATTGAGATGGCACCAAAACATCAGAAAGGGTGTAGAGCCTAAATCATGACACACTACCTCTTGAAGGATCTACATATAGAGACTATGCATTTCTAAGGTCAACACTGGTATGGTATGGGAAAGGGAGTGGGGAAATACTACTGGAGATGAAGAGGGAGTGCTGGGTAAGGATGAAAGAAGGAAGGAAGGAAGGGAGAAAGAGCTGGCTTGATATCTCATACATATTCATTATTCCCCAAAAAAGCAAGCTCTTTTTCCCTTCCTTCCTCCACATTAGCATATGGGGCGGGGCCTATGCTAATGGGGCAGGGCCTATGCTAATATGCTCCGCCACATCCTTTGCCCCCCAAATGAAACAGTCAAACTACGCCTATGCAGCTGCCTGCAGCATTCCGCCAGCCCAGCGTTTGGGGGGGCAATGCCCCCTCGCCCCCCAATCCACGCCCATGGGTCAGTTGCAGAGGGTGGTGAATGTTCTTAATGTTTTGTGCTATAAGAAATCTTACAGCACTGTCCTTCCTTTGTATATGGAGGTCCTCAGCTCCTTCCCACACCTACACAAGATCATCCTCTTGTGTGAGATGTACTCATGCCTTCCATGCTTGACTTCTCCCACTCAGGGCTCCAGTGTAACAGACAGTTAATTTAGCATGCACAGGGGTGACATGAATGGCGGCAGCAGCAGCTGGAGCACACAGACCAAAGCTGCAGAACTTGTAAGGCTCTAGTTGCCAGATCATAGGAGGTGGTCTTCAGCTGGCACGGCTTGGGGATCCTTGAAAGCCACACAGCAAGGGTTATGTCTGTATTTTGGGGGATCAGAGCAGAAATTGGTGGAAACACAGCCCCCCCCCCCCCTTATGATGCTGTGATTTGTGTACAGTACAAAAAGGAAGTGCATAAATGTTTTTATTTCTTCAGTGTTGCGGGACTTGTCGTGTTTGGATTTTGTTTCTCATATTTCTAATTTCAGATCCCATGTTCTGCATTTGAGGAAAGCATATATGTGATTTGTGTGTGAATAAATCATTAAAGTTTTCTTATGTCTGAGCAGTGGTGGCGGTTGAGATTGGGGGTGGAGGATACCCCTCCTTACTTTATGCTTTTTGCCACAGTGTGCCTGAAACCGGCACTGGCATGTACTTTTTGAAAGAAAGAAAGAAGGGAGGGAGCCATAAGTACATAAGTATTACAACACTGGGACTCACCAAAGATCCATAAAGCCTTGCTACCTGTTTCCAACAGTTGCCAATTCAGGTAAAAAATACCTTGCAAGATCCTAAAAAAGCTAAACACATTTTATGCTGCTTATCACAGAAAAAAGCAGTGCATGTTCCAAAGTAATCGTAATAATGGTCTAAGGACTTTTCCTCTAAGAAGCCGTCCTGTCCCTTTTTAAACCCCGCAAAGCCAACCTCCTTTAGTACATTCACTGGCAAGTCCAGCACTCATTCTCTTAAACCTGTAAAGTAATGTATCCACCAAACATTGTTCTGAAAAGGTATGGAACCACCTAGGAACTGAACTGTTTTCTCTCAGAAGGGATGAACGCACCTGAATGCAGCACCAAAAAATGTTTTTTTAATAGCTGCTAACTGCGGGATCAGGTAACGATTCCCTTTAGAAGGACTGCATCCTCACAGCACTGATTCTCTTTAGAAGTGCTGCAGCCACGTGCATGCAGCATTCATTACACCCAGAAGGGCTTAATCCTCCTGGAATAAAACAATTCTGGATCCAGGTGCATGGAGCTCCCCTGGGGGAAACAAGAACTTGATCAAAGGGAATAAATCTGTCCTGCAGTGGGGGTGGAATATGGGTTGAACAAAGATGGGGTGGTGAGGGGGAAAAACACTGTTGGAACATAACTTCTATGTGACAACTGTACTGGTTACAGGGGATATGCACACTAAGGAACACAATATTGCATTCTCAAGGTGGTTTCAGCCCTATTGAGAGAAAACAGTGCTGGATCAAGATAGATGCAACTGTTCTGTGGGGAAACCAGTGCTGCATCCAGGGGGATAGTAGCCGTCTATGGGGTGGGTAAGTGCTGGATACAGGGGCACAGGAACCTTCTGGGGGGGGGGGGGGGAGGAATGATGGATACAGATGATTGCAACCCTTGTAAAGAGAAACACGGTGGGAGACAGGCCAAAGACTATATTGTAAAGGCTATCAATACTGCAGCCCTTCTGAGAAAAAAAAAACCGTTGCAAGGTGGTTCTATCCCTTTACAGAAAAATGTTTGCTTGATAATGAACATTAACAGGGTAATGAGAATGTGCTGGAGCAGGAAGTCTACCTCCTTTCTGTTGTGAAGAACTACTGCACTGTTATCAAAATAGTGAAACCTGAACCTGTTATCTGTCCCTGTTTGTGACATGTTGGTTAGATGTATCATTGTAAAGTGCTATAAATTTATAAATTAAAAACCATTATTATTAAAACAGTACTCAAGATAATTGTTTCCTTCTACCTCTTTACTTTTATACAATCATTAAAAAAATACATTTCAAAATACTAACAAGTCACTCTGAACTTCTGCATTCATGAATCATAGCAGCTGAAGAATACAAAGGTTAAACATTTACACCTAGGAAAGATGGAATTTTTGAAAACAAGCAGTAGATTTATGAAAACATGATAACACATTACCACATATTATGAATAATTAACATGCTGGGAGCTATTTTATTACCTATGTGCATTAATACAATAGCACACTTACAAAATCCAACCCCTTATTGCAACATGCACATCCGTTGGGTGATGCAAAAATAATGTTTTAATTTGGTACACAGTTAGAACAATATCTTGCAGTAAGTGTAGAAACATTACCAGAGCTATAAGGAAGCATTTCTCTTGCTAATGTTAAACCTTGGGGCAGTGTAGTGCTTCAAACAAATAAGGAAGACACCATAAGAAGCATTCAAACATTGATAAGTAGACACAGAAATCAACCCCAAAAAAAAGACAACAAACAATTAAAACCACAAACAGGACAAAGGCAATGGAGCACATAATTACTACTACTACTACTACTACTATTTAGCATTTATATAGTGCTACAAAGTGTACGCAGGGCTGCACAAACATTGAAGAAAGACAGTCCCTGCTCAACAGAGCTTACAATCTAAATTGGACAGATGAACAGACAGCCAGAGGTGGGGAAAGGGGAAATTGCAATACTGGGGGTGGTGATAAGTGAGGATACTGAGTAAGAGAGTCATGGTTAGGAGTGGAAAGCAGTAGCAAAGAGATGGGCTTTAAGCCCAGATTTGAAGACAGCCAGAGACTGAGCCTGACATACCAGCTCAGGGAGTGTATTCCACGCATAGGGAGCAGCGAGATGGAAGGAACGGAGCCTGGAGTTTGCAGTGGAGGAGAAGGTGGACGACAGGAGATATTTACCCTGCAAACGGAGTTCACGGGGAGTACAGACCTTATTGGTGGAGAACAGAGACAGAATTGGAAATGAGAGAAATATGAACAATGTTAGCTGTTTCACAGGGACAGTTTTAATAACATCATTGCACTGATGCACACCCTATATCACTGCAGAGAGATTAGTGTGAAGGAATAGAACAATACTGCGTCCTACTAAGAAATTGTGGTTGTCACATGAAGACAGATAAAAACCATAGAATAGACAGTGATGGTTCAATACTGCTTGTCCAATATAACAATGGTATTAAATTCATTTGTGCTTTAGCATTAGCAGAATTATTACATAAAAAACATACAATGCTTTAGAAAAAAAAAGTATTTTCTGTACACAAGCAATACAACATACATAACATTAATTTCATGTTTGTGTGCTAATGAAACACAATTTATATATCCCTACTCCACAGGAAAATAAATCTTTTACAGAAGTATCTAATAAAAGAAATGTCTCACAGTACAGAACAACAGCTTAAAAGAGTAATTCATCATTCCATAATGAAATTGTTAAAATGTTATCCTAAATCTTCTACATGGAGTAATCTATGTTCAAGAAATAAAAAGAAAGAAAGAAACAATCCAAGCACCAATTAGATTTCTCACAAGAAAGAAACAGTTGCAGGTGATCCCGAATAGAATCCTTACACAAAAAGATTGTATGGAGGTGTGGAGGAGTAGGGTATTGGTTACTGCTACAATGTGTAGTATTGTATAGTAATGCTAAAGTATGCATACATTTTTTAAAATTTGTTTTTAACAGTTGTAACATGTTGTTCTGTATGTGCAGCATGAATTATGTGTAGGAATTAATTTTTCACAACCACAAGAATAAAATGTGAAAACCTGTCACCTTCCACAACAAGAAAGAAAATTGATTGATAGACTGAAATCTTCTTCTATCTTCAACAATTTAAAATGCATTGCATTAAAATGTAAAATAGGTTACACTTTCATCCCAGTTCATATTACTGATTATTATCATTGCACCCATCCTTAAAATCACAAAGCAAGCAGTGTAATCTTTAAAGTACTAATGCTCTGAGAAAAAAAGGTTAGATATATTTTATTTACAATGTTTTCCACTCTGCCGGCAGAGCTGTAATGGTGATAAACAAACATGTGCCATATTGGAAAAGTCATAAAACAATATTAATATTATGTTGATTAAATTTCTAATGGCTGTTAAATGGATTCAGAACACAGAACCACAGGTCAGATATGCATATCTAATAGTAATGTGCATTAACTTACCTTTGTGAAGAAACTGCTAAAATCAATTACCAAACTGTTTGCAGTGTTCCCAATGGATGTAGTTGGGGGTCCTGCAAAGTACAAGCGATTTGAACAACTTCCAATAAATGTTCAAATAAATCAATGTAGTTTAGTCAACCTATTAAACATGTGCAATGCAATAGTATCTCTATCCTACAAAGTCCTCTACAGACAGAGATCTGAAGCACTAGTGCACCCTTTTATATCAGTAAAATTCAAACCCCCATTCTGAAACTTGGCCTGATGGGAAAGGCATTGGAGATAAGCCGGCACCAGATTTAATCAGTACTGGTGTGAGCTTTGTGTCACAGAACTGAAAGAACCTCTTTTTTTTCCTTTCATGTATTTTCAAAAACCCCATCATGTTTTCCACCATGAGCACTATAATTTGTTTCTTCATAATTGGTTATTATTCAATGTTTACATTTTCATACTTCACTGTCATCTATATTGAATATATCAATGTTTAAAACACAAATATGTAAGGTTTTCTTTTTTATCACAACTGTTTCTTATTTGTCTTGCATTTCCTGACCACTGGATCTTGCCCCTCTCCTGTCAGTTACCCTGCATGCCCCCCTTCACATAGTAATTAGTGATGCAGCCTGCTAATCTCCACATAGGTTCCTTGAACACACTAATTATAAACAGTGCATGGTATGACTCATTCAATTACCTGGCCAGAGGAAGTAGGGAAGGGTGAGAGGGACTTGCATGAAACCAATGCTTATAGTTATCCATTGTAATTTAGCCCTTCTGATCACAAATTATTTTTTTTATTACATTTAGACCCCGCGCTTTCCCACTCATGGCAGGCTCAATTCGGCTTACATATTATATACAGGTACTTATTTGTACCCGGGGCAATGGAGGGTTAAGTGACTTGCCCAGAGTCACAAGGAACTGCCTGTGCCGGCGGTGCCCACTTTTTGCCACACCTTAGTAAAATGACCCCCCAAATTTTGAAAACCTCAATACATGCTCAAATTCATGTTTGCAAATATCTTATTTAGAGTACAACTGTAACAGCCAAAGGGCGTGAAGAAAACAGCTTGTGATCTGACTTAATGGACCCAACTTTAAAATGATCAAAAAACAATGATATATGAACATTTAAGACCACAAGGTTCCCTTTGCAGACTAAGACCCCTATAATTTTAAAAATAAGATGTTAAGCAGCTTGTAATTTAACACAATAATGAATATTATCAGAATCCTTGTTTATTTCGCGCAGGAGGGCGAAATACACCATGATCTTGATGTACTTGGGTTCAGAGGGCCAGCATGCATCAAGATCCTGGTGTATTTTTGATTAGAAAGCCCGCATACTGCAGGATCGTGGTCATCTTGGATAGGAAGGCACAAATAACTGCAAATCTAATTTGCTATAGTTTTTGACAAACGGAGATGGCTGCTGTTGGGGGACTGGCTTCAATTTTATAGTCATACTGTCTCCTGTGGACCAGATATACTTATCTCATGTCCCCTCATGTAACCTCAAGGAGATAACAGTTGTTAATTTTGCCACAAAAAATTTATTTTTATTTGGAGTTATAAAACCACTTGCTCCTGAAACATGTTCCAAAACATAATAATCCATTTGTGTATGTAAAAGGCAAACTTCTACAAAACAGATGAAACTCATTAAAAGGAGAGTTGAATTCTACTTCAATTTAATGTGTATATATTCCATCGTCTTTATAAACACCAGGCTTTACAAGGTAGATTACAGCCAGTTAAGATGAACCGATCAGGAAAAAGGTAAAATTATGTATCATACCTGATAATTTTCTTTCCATTAATCATAGCTGATCAATCCATAGACTGGTGGGTTGTGTCCATCTACCAGCAGGTGGAGATAGAGAGCAAACTTTTGCCTCCCTATATGTGGTCATGTGCTGCCGGAAACTCCTCAGTATGTCGATATCAAAGCTCCATCCGCAGGACTCAGCACTTAGAGAATTACACCCACGAAGGGACACTCTGCCCAGCTCACCACCGCCGAAACGGGGGAGGGGAATTAACCCAGCTCATCCCCACACAAGTGGGGGAGGGGAATCCGTCCAGCTCATCCCCGCGGAGCGGGGGAGGGACACCACACCCGCCGATGCAGGGGGATGTGGCTTATCCTGCAACCGCAACCGCGGGAGGAGCTGACTGACCCTAACACCGCCGAAGCGGGAGGGGTACAAAGCTGCCCTACAGCCGCACGAAGCGGGAGGGAGTGCCGGCAGAATTTAAGTCTCAATCCAGCCCCGTAAAACGGAGGGGAGAGGAATGCAGCAGCTCACTGTAACACAAACTCGTCTCAACTCTTGAAGAATCCAAGTGAAAAAACTTGAACACGAAGTCTTTCTGAAGTAACTGAAGACTAAACTTGAACCTGAAATGCAACCAGAATAAAAACAGTACAGATATCTGGGAGGGGCTATGGATTGATCAGCTATGATTAATGGAAAGAAAATTATCAGGTATGATACATAATTTTACCTTCCATATCATCAAGCTGATCAATCCATAGACTGGTGGGATGTACCGAAGCAGTACTCACCCAGGGCGGGACATTGAAATCCCTGACCTCAACACTGAAGCTCCAAACCGGGCCTCCGCCCGTGCAGCCACAGTCAAGCGGTAATGCTTGGAGAATGTATGAGCCGAAGCCCAAGTTGCCGCCTTGCATATCTCTTCCAAGGAGACGGACCCGGCCTCTGCCATCGAGGCCGCCTGAGCTCTAGTGGAGTGAGCCTTCAGCTGGATAGGCGGCACCTTCCCCGCGGCCACATAAGCCGCTGCAATGGCTTCCTTGACCCATCTTGCCACTGTAGGCTTAGCAGCCTGCAGACCCTTACGAGGACCTGCAAACAGGACAAACAGATGATCCGATTTCCGGAACTCATTGGTCACTTCCAAGTATCTGATGATGACTAGTCTCACATCCAGATATTTAAGAGCAGAGTACTCCTCTGGGTAGTCCTCCCTACGAAAGGAAGGGAGACAGAGCTGCTGATTCACATGGAAGCAAGAAACAATCTTGGGCAGGAAGGAAGGCACTGTGCGAATAGTCACTCCTGCCTCAGTGAACTGCAGAAAGGGCTCTCGACATGAGAGCGCCTGGAGCTCGGAAACTCTTCTGGCTGAAGTGATAGCCACCAAAAAGACTGCTTTCAACGTCAGGTCTTTCAGAGATGCCCTCGACAAGGGTTCAAAAGGCGGCTTCTGCAATGCTCTTAGCACCAGGTTGAGATTCCACGCAGGCACCACTGAGTGCAGAGGAGGGTGCAGGTGATTAACTCCCTTGAGAAAGCGCACCACATCTGGCTGCGAAGCCAGGGAAGCACCCTTCAGGCGGCCCCTGAAGCAAGCCAGAGCCGCTACCTGGACTTTAAGGGAACTGAGCGACAGGCCTTTCTCCAGACCTTCTTGCAGGAACGCCAACACTGAAGAAATTGGAGCAGTGAAGGGAGAAAGTGAGCCTGCTTCACACCACGCTGCAAATATACGCCAAACCCTGGCGTAAGCAGTAGAAGTAGAGCGCTTCCTCGCTCTCAGCATAGTGGCGATGACCTTGTCTGAGAAGCCCTTCTTTCTCAGACGCTGCCGCTCAATAGCCAGGCCGTAAGACCAAAGGGGGAGGGATCCTCCATCACCACGGGACCCTGATGTAACAGGCCCTGCTCCACTGGCAGCCGCAGAGGATCGTCAACTGAGAGCCTGATCAAGTCCGCATACCAGGGACGTCTGGGCCAATCCGGACCCACCAGGATTACCCTGCCAGGATGCTTTGCCACCCGGTCTAGCACCCTGCCCAACATGGGCCAGGGCGGGAACACATAGAGAAGCTCTTGAGTCGGCCACTGTTGGAGAAGAGCATCTACTCCCAGGGATCGAGGGTCCCGTCCTCTGCTGAAAAAGCGCGGCACTTGGCAATTGGCCGATGACGCCATCAGATCTAGGCTCGGCTGGCCCCAGCGCTTCGTGATGTCCAAGAACGCCTGAGCAGATAGCTGCCACTCTCCGGGCTCCAAGGTATGGCGACTGAGAAAGTCCGCCTTGACATTCATGACTCCGGCAATGTGGGCCGCTGACAGCTGCTCCATGTTCGCTTCTGCCCACTGGCATAGATTCATAGCCTCCTTGGCTAGAGGGGCGCTCTTGGTACCTCCCTGGCGGTTGACATAGGCCACAGCCGTGGCATTGTCCGACAGGACCCTTACCGGCTTCAACACCAGTACCAGGATGAATTCCAAAAGCGCCAACCGAATGGCTCTGAGTTCCAGGAGGTTGATAGACCACTTTGCCTCTGCAGGAGACCAGAGCCCCTGCGCTGTCCTTCCCAAGCAGTGGGCTCCCCAGCCCGACAAAGAGGCGTCCGTCGTGACGACAATCCACTCCGGGGTCACCAGAGGCATTCCCGCAGACAACTTGTCTGTCTGCATCCACCAGCTCAGCGCCTTGCGCACTGCTGGGTCCAAGGGAAGGCGCACAGCATAATCCTCCGACATCGGAGTCCAGCGCTGCAGCAGAGATTGTTGTAGTGGTCTCATATGAGCCGTGGCCCAGGGCACTACTTCCATCGTGGCCGTCATAGAGCCCAACAGCTGCACATAGTCCCAAGCCCGAAGAGGAGAGGCTACTAGGAACTGGTCCACCTGAGCCTGAAGCTTGCCAATCCGATTGTCTGGCAGGAACACTCTGCCCACTTGGGTGTCGAATCGAACTCCCAGATACTCCAGGGACTGAGTCGGGCGCAGCTGGCTTTTCTCCCAGTTGATGATCCATCCCAGGGAGCTCAAAAGAGCAACTACCCGGTCCACAGCTTTGCCGCACTCTGCATAAGAGGGGGCTCGGATCAACCAGTCGTCCAGATAAGGATGGACTTGTACTCCTTCCTTTCGCAGGAAGGCCGCGATGACCACCATTACTTTGGAAAAGGTCCGCGGAGCAGTAGCCAACCCGAACGGGAGGGCTCTGAACTGGAAGTGTCGGCCCAGGACTGCAAAACGCAGAAAGCGTTGATGAGGAGGCCAGATGGGAATATGCAAGTACGCTTCCTTGATGTCCAAGGATGCCAGGTACTCCCCTGCCTTCACTGCCGCTATAACAGAGCGGAGAGTCTCCATGCGAAAGTGCCGCACTTTCAAGGCCCGATTGACCCCTTTGAGGTCGAGGATAGGCCGGACAGAACCTCCTTTCTTTGGTACCACAAAGTAAATGGAGTAACGCCCCTTGCCAAGCTGACTTTCTGGCACCGGAACGACCGCACCCAGGCGGATCAGATTGTCCAAAGTCTGCTGCACTGTCACAGCTTTGACCGGAGACTTGCAGGGAGAGAGTACAAACCCGTCTCTTAAGGGTCGGCAGAACTCTACCTTGTAGCCGTCTCTGATGACTTCCAGCACCCAAGCATCTGAAGTTATTGTGGTCCACTCGCCCAGAAACGAGGACAGCCGTCCTCCAATCTGCACTGGGGCGTGGACCAAGGCCCCGTCATTGGGCACGAGACCCTGGGGTAGGACCGGAGGGAGCACCTCCGGGACGGCGGTCTCTGCGAAAGGAATGCTGCTTGGGGGAGAAATTCCTCTTAAAGGAAGAGGGGGCAGAGGAACCCGACCTGCCCGGGCGGTACCGACGGGCTTCCTGAAACCGTCCTCTGGAGGTACCGGGACGAGTACTAGCCCGAGCCCTGACCTCTGGTAACTTCTTGTCCTTAGACGTGCCGAGATCGGTCACGATTTTGTCCAGCTCGACCCCAAAGAGCAGCTTGCCTTTAAAAGGCAATCTAGCCAGGCGGGATTTAGAGGCGTGGTCAGCAGACCAATGTTTCAGCCAAAGCCACCGCCGCGCAGAGATTGTCTAAGCCATGCCTTTAGCTGAGGCCCTCAAGACATCATACAGCAAGTCTGCCAAATAGGCTAAGCCCGATTCCAGGGCCGGCCAATCAGCCCTCAAGGAATGATCCGAGGGGGAAGCCCGCTGCACCATAGTCAGGCACGCCCTGGCCACATAGGAGCCGCAAACTGAGGCCTGCAAACTTAAAGCAGCCGCCTCAAAGGACGACCTTAAGGCCGCCTCCAATCTTCTGTCTTGGGCGTCCTTTAGGGCCGTGCCACCTTCCACCGGCAACGCCGTTTTCTTAGTCACCGCAGTGATTAAAGAATCCACGGTAGGCCACAGATAGGCCTCATGTTCACTTTCAGTCAAAGGATAGAGGCGGGACATAGCCCTAGCCACTTTAAGGCTCGCTTCAGGGACATCCCATTGAGCCGAAATTAAGGTGTGGATGGCATCATGCACGTGGAAGGTTCTAGGCGGGCGCTTCGTCCCCAGCATAATGGCAGAGCCAACAGGGGCTGAGGGAGAGACGTCCTCCGGAGAGGAAATCTTCAAAGTGTCCATGGCCTGTATCAACAGGTTGGGCAAATCCTCTGAGCTAAAAAGCCGCGCTGCAGAGGGGTCATCCGCTCCATCCGAGCGGGGATCCGTCTCCTCCAAGGAATCCGCAAAGGACCGTTGGGAGAACTCAGATACGCTGCCCTCATCTACATCGGAGGAGACAAAGTCCTCCAAGGCCTGGGAATCAACCCGAGGGCGTTTACCTCTGGGAACCTCAACCTCTTTACCAGACGAGGAAGCAGGGGCAGCGTTTTGCATAAGGAAGGCCTGATGCAGCAGCAAAACAAACTCGGGGGAGAAACCCCCCAGACTGTGCACTTCCGCAGCCTGGGCTACAGCCCTAGACGCACCCTCAACCGGCGCTCGCAAGAGCGGGGGAGAGACATGCTGCGCATCCAAAATGGCATCCGGCGCGACACTCCGCGAAGGAGCCGCGCGGGAAGAACGGCGCTTAACTTTAGCCGCTTTTGTGCCGTCGCCCAAATTAAGGGCGTTCATGGCATTAATGTCTCCAACCTCAAGGGCGGCCCAAGAAGAAGCCGTCCGAGCCGCGTGGCCGGCCAAGATGGCGAAGGTGAGGAGCGGGGGATGGGCGTTTATGGCGGGAAAAACTGCCACGCTGGAGGAAGGACCGGGACATTCATAGGTCACGAAACTGTCACCCAACAAGGGCGAATCAGGCTTTAAGACCCCCCGCATCCCCTCTAGAAGCGCTCAAGCGATCCGGGGAGCGACTCTTTGCGCCCTCGCCCTCCGACGCCATATGCCACGAGGAGAAGAATCGGGGAACCCCCTGCCCGCTATAAAAAGGTAAAAATTACCTGCTTGCCGCTCCGAGCTGTAACGACCTGGTGTCCCAGTGAGTAGCTGCAATAGACGTTTAAATAAACGTCGAAATAAACGCCTTTAAGGACGTTCAAAATTTTTTTTTTTTTTTTAACGGAGCCAGCGGGAGGGGGGAGAAAAGGAGGGACCTGGCACCACCAGGTTTGCACTTGCTCAAAAGAGCCCTCACCCCAGGCACTCAACAAAACCTAAAAATTAGGCTTGGAGGCCTAGCCAGAGCTGCTGCTGTGTGTGACCACCACCTGCTGAGATAGAGAACATACTGAGGAGTTTCCGGCAGCACATGACCACATATAGGGAGGCAAAAGTTTGCTCTCTATCTCCACCTGCTGGTAGATGGACACAACCCACCAGTCTATGGATTGATCAGCTTGATGATATGGAAGAATATTCTCACTGGAATCACTGAAATCTGCCATCTGTATGATATAGAACAATGAATAAAAATTAGCACAACCTAAGTCCAAAATTAGCACAACCTAAGTCCAAGGAAGACTGTGCTCTTGCAGTCCCAGATGGTACTGCTTTGAGTTGCTGTTTTGGAAAGGGGGACGGACGGTGTAAAAACCGGATACAGCGAAAACAATGAACCGTATTTCCGCTTCGCAGCGATGCGACTGGTGATCGGTGAGCGCTGCTGCGGCCGTCAAAACAAACAACCGCTTAAGGTAGTACTTAGATCCGGAGGATCCGGAGGATCCCGCAGATCTGGCTTTTACACCGTCCCGTAACGTAACTTCCTGCTTCCGGCGGGTTAGGATGCTGGCTGCTGCTGCAGAGAGAAAGCTGCGGGGTTGGTGCATTTAACCTGTGTAAATTACTGCTGCTGCTGTCGGTGACCTCAAAAACAAGTTTGAAGGTAGGACCGATAGATTTGAAAACGAAGAAGAGATATGGTACCGCGGGCGGGGCAAAAAAGGGGGGATATGCTGGAACGGGAACAGTTGGAGTGATGCTAGATTTGCGCTGGGAGGGGGTCCCGGGTCCTTGAGTGCATGTGAAGAGGGGTGCTCTGTGTTTGAGCGTGTGAGGGCAGCCAAATGGTTGAATGTGTCTTGGAATCTCTGCCGAGGGATAAGGAGAAGGATTGTTAAGAAGCCTGGAAGTGGGCGGAGAGGGACTTGTCAGAAAGTGGGCCGGGGAGGTAGAGGGAGGAGATGAAGGACTATAAGGAATACCTGGCCAAGAAATGAGGTGAGGTGATGGGCCTAGGAAGAGGAAAAAAGGGACTGTCAAGTGTAAGAGAGAAGATGACGGTCTTTCTCCTCTTTTTGGGTCCCTCAAGAGACCCGAGGGAGAGGAGCTGTCAGGAGGCCTTAATCTCACTCCTTCGCCTCCCACCCCTATCTAGTGAAAGAGAGAGATTGCCAGAGGTCAGGTGCCCTGGAGAAGGGGACCATGAGAGGCTGCAAAGAGGAGGAGAGATACTGACTATGAGGAGGCCCTGGGGAGAGAGAGATAAGGAGCCTGGAAAAGGCGAGGGACTGTCAGAGAAAAGGAGAAGAGATTTGCTTACTTGAAGAAGGAAGAAGAGCAGCCCTGGAGGGGTAGGAGGATATGAGGGCTCAAGAAAGAGGAGGAAGAGTAAATTTCAAGTTTAGGTTTATTTAATATACTGCACCAACAGTAGAAAATATCTAGGCGGTTCACAAAGTTACAGTGCAATAAGATAATGAAAGTAACTACAATTTCGATAGGAAAGAGGAACAAAGAAAAAGAGAGGAGACAGAGTAGGTCAGAGGGGATGACGGGAAAGGGAAGCGGGGTTGCAGTAGAGCATACGTATATGCCCTGACTCAGCCGAAAAAGTAAAAGATGGCAAATAAAAGAGCATGGTTTAGGTTACTAAAAGGAGAAACCGTTAAGTGGAGGAGAGGAGATGAGGGCTCAGGAGAAGAGGACCTGTCCAGCACATGAAAGTAAAGGAGAGGGGCTGTCCGATGGAGGAGAGGGGAGGAAGAAAACAGGGTCTGTAAAGTGGAAGAGAGGAGATGAAGGGCTTTCACAGGTCTCTAGAAAAGGAAGAGGGACTTTCAGAAGATAGGAAGGGGCTCTTGTGGAGTGGCACAAAGTAGTAGGGCTAGTACATGAGGGGTCCAGAAAAGGAGAAGAAATGACTCATTTGGGTGAGAGGGGATGCTGTTGGGGAGAGGAAGCAGAGGAGATGGTGAAGGACTATTATAAGATCCTGGAGAGGAGAAGGTATGGGGAAGAGTATGGAGAAAGGGTTGTCTTGGTGGTGGAGGCAGAGCTTTGAAGGGAGTGGGAACAGGAGAGGGGTTAGTGATGTCAGGGAAGGCGGAGATGTGACCAAGGGATTTGATGGGATTATTGTAGCCAGATGGATTAAGAGGGTGAAGATGCTGCTTAACCTGTGTTTCTCGTTGATTTTGTGTCTGGGGCTCCCTAGGTACACAGATGGGGACGACGTAGAAAGCTACTGCAGCAGTGCATGGTTAACAAGAGGTATACATGCATGTTAGCGGGCAAATGATGCAGAAACAGGCTTGGTATGGGTATAAACTTGTGCTGTAGATGTTGGCACACAGCATATAAAATTAATGGTAAGTAGGATATTAGCTGTTCTACCCTGATGCAGAGAAGTTTTAAAGAAGGCACAACATGAGAAAATACCAGGTCAGAGTACAAGAGTTAGCTTGCCCTCTGCATTGGGGCATAAAAACATAAAAATAGCCATACCGGATCAGATCAGTGGTCCATCTACCCAATATTTTGCTTCCAGCAGTGGCCAATTCATGTCACAAGAACCTGACAGAATCCCAAATAGTAGCAAGATTCATGCTACTGATCCCAGGGACAAGTGGCTTTCCCATGTTATTTCAATAGCAGAAAAGCTAATAAAACACCTGGAGGCTCCCCCCTGATTTCCCCTTTTCCTGAGATGAGCACTGATCTCTGATCATCTGACCCCCCCGATCCCCCCTCAAAAATAGCCTAGTGACACCCCCCCCCCCCCCCATGTCTCTGACTACCCGAACCAATAACCATGTGTGTAGCAAACTCCTCTCCCTGCCCCAAAATTTTAAAAAATATATCATCCTTGGTAGGGTTTCAACCCAGTCAGATTTTCAGGATAGCCACAATGACTTTGCATGACATAGATTTGCATGCACTGCCCCCTTGATATGTAGATCTATCTTATGGATGTTCATTGTAGATATGTAGTAGGATCACAGAGCGGCAGTTATCGGCACATACTCAATCCAAAAACCAACACAGCAGACCAACAAATTGAAGAGAGAAATTTATTGAAGATGCCTGACGTCCACTTTTTTCCTTCAGAAAGGCTGTGTCAGGGGCTGAACTGTCAGTAAAGATATATAAATAAATTAAAATCTTACACACTTAAAATTCTCTATCAATAAAATAAACTAAAATCATATGCATACAATCCTCTAGCAGTCAAATAATTGAATAAATTATAATAAATAATGAAACAATGACATTTGACTATTAAAACGAAATACTAACACATGCATAAAATGTCTAATATAGAAATAAAAATCATGAAACTAAAAGGAATCCAACATGAATATGTGTAATCATGCGTGCTTTGACACTGTGTATAATAAATAAATCAACCAAAAGGGACACATACCTATTTGGGACTCTGAAGCTCTTTCCTCTAATAGTTAGTGCTGTAGCCAAAGCCTAAAACAAAAAATGTGTTTCCTCATCAACCCTCCAGACCGGTCAAGACGCTTGGGTTATGCTCGCCTACCAGCAGAGGGAGACTGAGAACACAAAACTTGAAACTATGTACTTATAACCTGTGCCTAGCCATCTACAGCCAGTATTTTCTCAGTCTCAGCAGAGGGTAGACAGGCAGCCTGTGCAGCTTAACCGATCTGGATAGGTTTTTGAGTTAATTTTCAGAGTTTTCCATTGTTTCTGTGCTTTTTCTGGTGGATCCCTGTGCCTGGAAGACTTTGGTGTGCTAGGGGTTGCGGGTCCGCTGGGGCCCGTCATTGTCCCCTTTGGGGTGTCACACCCGGGTGGCCGGGTCCCTCCCCCGGTCTGGCTCTCCGTTTGGGCAGCTTTGTGCCTCGGCTGCAGTTTGTATACTGCAGCCTTGAGTGCCGGATGGTGTTAGCAGCAGCAACGCTCAAATTAAAGGCTGCAGTAAAGTTTGATTGAAAAAAAAAAAAAAGAGTCAGGCCCAAACTGGTGAGAGCTATTGGAGCTGCACTCCGGAGCCTCGGAGCTGTTCAGCTGTGAGTAAGGCGCTGCCTTTTCCTGCTCGGGTGAGTTGCTTGGTTTTTACAATCGGGGCACTTGTTTAGCGGTCAGCTGGGCTTGCAATAATGTCGGGGAAACCGCTGAGGTGCCGGTCATGTGCGCGTCGGGGCATCGGCGCGGTGGGGAGCGTTTGCCGGTTTTGTGGGGAACCGAAGCCTCAATCCTCCGTCCCACCGGTGTTGGCGGCGGAGGTTCCCGCGGCTAGCGTCTCGGAGGTTACGGCGCCTTTGAATAGCGGCCCTGCGGCGGTTCCGATTTTGGCGGGAACCGCTGCCATTTTGGATTCGGCGCTACACGGGCCTGAGAGAGTCGGAGGACTGCCGGGCAGCCAATTTCCAGCGCCTTCGGGGGGTGATGCCTCAGGTAGGATCGGTTTTCCCCCGGATTTCATTTGGAGTTTATATCAGGCTTGGCAGGCAGGGCCGTCCCGAGCGGAGCCCCTTAGTCTTGGAACGGGGGGGGGGCTGGCGCGAAGAGACCACGTGTAGAGTGGTCTGAGGATTTTGAAGGTTTTTCCTCTCCGGATTCGGAGGGTGACTTTAGCCTCCTAGAAGAGGAGGAGGGGTCGTTGGCTGGATATGATAAGGAGCTTGCGCTGCCTGGGGAGGATCCCTCGGTGGTGCGCATTTTTCAGCGAGATGAATTGTCGGATCTCATTGATCAGGTGGCTGCGACCCTCAAATTTGATCCGGCGGCAGCTCCGTTAGAGGCCGGAAAGCAGGATCCGTTGGTTAAGGGGATCAGATGGGTGTCTTGTTCTTTCCCTATGAATGCGGATCTGAGGGAAATGATTACTCAGGAGTGGCAGGAGCCGGAGGCGCCGTGTAAGGTGGCTCGGGCCATGGCTAAGCTTTATCCCCTGCCGCAGGAAGATAGAGATTCGCTTAAGCCTCCAACTGTGGATGCCGTGGTTACGGCAGTGACTAAGGCCACGGCGATTCCGGTGGACGGGGGGGGGCTGCGTTGCGAGACCCTCAGGACAGAAAATTGGAAACTTTCCTGAAGCGCAGTTTTGATTTGTCGGCCCTGGCGTTACAGGCGTCGGTCTGTGGAGGGCTGGTGGCGCGGGCTTGTTTCCGCTGGGTGGAGCGGCTCTTAGATAGCCCGCCAGGGGACAGAGGCTCTTTGACTCAAGATCTGGCTAAGTTGGAGTTGGGTTCCTCCTTTTTGGCGGATGCACTGTATGATTTGTTGCGGGCCTCGGCGAAGAACATGTCTCTAGCGGTGGCAGCTCGTCGGGCCCTGTGGTTGCGAGGCTGGATGGCGGATGCTGCGTCCAAGGCCAAGTTGTGTTCGCTCCCGTTTAAAGGCTCTTTGCTGTTTGGTGAAGAGTTGGATAAGTTGGTAAGAGGTCTTAGTGATGCTAAGGTTCCTCAGCTTCCGGAACTTCGCCCTAAGGCTTCTAGAGGATCCGCGGGTCGCGGTCGTTTTCAGGAAGCAAAGCGGTATCGGCCGGGTAGGTATTCTGGTGGGACTAGGGGTCGTTTCTTTCAGAGAACTCAGTCCTTTCGCGGTGGCCGTCGTGGAGGGCGAGGTTCCTCTTTGGGAGCGTCCGGTGCGTCCCGTCCTCCTCAATGATGGTTTGGGGGCCCAGTCTCTGGTTCGCGTGGGGGCTCGCTTACGCTTGTTTTACCAGAGGTGGGTCCAGATCACGTCAGACCAGTGGGTCCTGCAGATAATCCGAGACGGGTACGCGCTGGAATTCGACAGGCCTCTGTCCGACTTCTTCCTCGTGTCTCCCTGTCATTCAAGGCGCAAGGCGAGAGCGGTCCGCGATACTCTATCACGTCTGATAGCTTTAGGGGCTGTAGTCCCTGTTCCTCCAGCAGAGAGAGGAAAGGGATGTTATTCCATATACTTCGTGGTACCCAAAAAAGAGGACGCTTTTCGTCCCATTTTGGATCTCAAGAAGGTCAATGCAGCCCTAAAGGTTCCTTCCTTTCGGATGGAGACGTTACGCTCAGTCATTGTAGCGGTTCAGGAAGGGGAATTTCTGACTTCTCTAGATCTGACGGAAGCTTACTTGCACATTCCCATCCTGGAGGCGCATCAGCGTTTTCTTCGCTTTGTGGTGCTAGGGAGACATTTTCAGTTTTGCGCGCTTCCCTTTGGACTGGCCACCGCTCCTTGCACCTTCTCCAAGGTGATGGTCGTGGTGACAGCAGCTCTTCGCTTGCAGGGCATTTTGGTGCACCCGTACCTAGACGACTGGTTGATTCGGGCCAAATCAAAGGCGGAGAGCGAGGAGGTCACCGGTCGGGTGGTGTCCTTTTTGCAATCTCTGGGCTGGGTTGTCAATCTGGCCAAGAGTCACCTAGTGCCGTCGCAGTCTCTCGAGTATCTGGGAGTCCGGTTCGACATGAAGAGAGGCCGGGTGTTCTTGACTCCCTCTCGCATGTCCAAGCTGCAGGCTCAGATCCGTCTTTTCCGAGTCCAGAAGGCGCCGTCGGCGCGGGAGTATCTTCAAGTGTTGGGTCTGATGGCCGCATCGATAGAGGTAGTTCCTGGGGCCAGAGCGCATATGAGGCAGCTGCAGGGTGCTTTGTTGTCTCGTTGGTCCCCTCAGCTTCAGGATCTGGAGGAGAGGCTCGCTCTGTCGGAGGTTGTTCGTCGCAGTCTCAGCTGGTGGCTCCATTCTCCGAACCTAGTGAAGGGCATGCCGTTGGCCGCTCCTCAGTGGGTGGTGATGACCACGGATGCGAGTCTGTCAGGCTGGGGGGCGCATTGTCTGGGACAGGTGGCCCAGGGACGTTGGACAGTGGAGGAGGCGTGTTGGTCCATCAATCGTCTGGAGACGCGTGCAATTCGGTTGGCTCTTCGGTCATTTCAGTGTCTGTTAGACGGCAAGGCTGTCAGGGTTCTGTCTGACAATGCCACAGCCGTGGCGTATGTGAATCGACAGGAAGGAACGAAGAGTCCCGGGTTAGCACTAGAGGCGGCAGAGTTGCTGGTGTGGGCAGAGGCACATCTGCAGAGTCTCTCGGCGGGACACGTGGCAGGGGTGGACAACGTGAGCGCGGATTATCTAAGCAGGCACATGTTGGATCCTGGAGAGTGGGCTCTCCACCCCTCCGTGTTCGAGCGGATAGTGGTTCAGTGGGGTCGGCCGGTGTTGGATCTCATGGCGTCGTCCGCCAATGCGCAGGTCTCTCGGTTTTTCAGTCGTCGAAGAGATCCTCGAGCCGAGGGCATCGACGCGTTGGTCCTTCCGTGGCCGACTCAGCAATTGCTCTACGTGTTCCCGCCGTGGCCGCTGGTGGGCCGAGTGGTTCAGCGGATCGGTCGTCACGCGGGATTAGTAGTCCTGATAGCGCCCAATTGGCCCCGGCGTCCGTGGTACGGAGATCTGATGCGGTTGCTGGTGCAGGATCCGATTCCCCTGGGGCCTCGGGTGAGATTGGTGCAGGGGCCGATCGAGATGGCCGACCCCTCTCCATTCTTGCTTACGGCCTGGCTCTTGAAAGGCACCGTTTAAGACATAAGGGTTTCTCGGCCAGGGTGATTGCTACGATGTTGCAGTCTCGTAAGAGGTCTACTTCCTTGGCATATGTGCGGGTGTGGTGCATTTTCGAGAATTGGTGTCAAGAGCGGGGCTATGCCCCATTGTGCGTGTCAGCGGTTGAGGTGTTGGATTTTCTTCAGGATGGTTTGGACAGAGGGCTTTTGCTCTCCTCTCTGAAGGTGCAGGTTGCAGCCTTGTCTTGTTTTAGAGGTAAGGTTCGGGGAGTATCCTTGGCGGCTTCTCCGGACGTGGGGCGGTTCTTGAAGGCAGTGAAGTTGCTTCGGCCGCCTTGCCGCCCGGTGGTTCCGCCTTGGGATTGTTCCGCCTTGGGATTTAAATTTGGTCTTGGAGGCTCTGGTGGCGCCTCCGTTTGAACCTTTGCCTTCCATTACGTGTAAGGATCTTACTTTGAAGACAGTCTTCTTGGTGGCTATTTCTTCGGCACGTAGGATTTCGGAACTTCAGGCTTTGTCTTGCAGAGCGCCTTTCCTGTCTTTTGCCAAAGAAAAAGTGACTTTACGCACGGTTCCTTCTTTTGTTCCTAAGGTGGTGTCTTCCTTTCATGTCAATCAGGTGATTTCGTTGCCAGTGTTGGGTGATCGTGCCGGGGATTCCGCGCAGCGTCGTTTAGCTAAGTTGGATGTGCGGCGCGTGTTGCGGTCCTATTTGAGCAGAACACAAGATTTTCGATCCTCGGACAGGTTGTTTGTTTTGTTTGGAGGTCCCAAGAGAGGAGAAGCTGCCTCCAAGGCCACTCTGGCTAGATGGTTGAAGGAGACTATTGCTTCGGCTTATTTGTTGAAGCGTCGGCCGGTGCCCTCTTTACTTAAGGCACATTCTACGCGGGGAGTAGCAGCTTCATGGGCGGAAAGTAGTTTTATTCCGCTGCAAGAGATTTGCAGGGCTGCGGCGTGGTCCTCTATCCATTCCTTTGTGAAACATTACAGACTTGATGTTCAGGCGAAAGAAGATGCTCGGTTTGGAGCGGCTGTGTTGTCTTCTGCTTTACGAGGGTCCCGCCCTTAGTTGGGATACTGCTTTGGTACGTCCCAAGCGTCTTGACCGGTCTGGAGGGTTGATGAGGAAGGTGAAATTAGGCCTTACCTGCTAATTTTCTTTCCTCTAGACCCTCCAGACCGGTCAAGAGCCCGCCCGTTCTTTTCGCAGAAGTATTCCTCAGCCGTGTATTTGCATAGCAGTATTTTGAGCCGTGTATATGGATAGCAGTATTTTGAGCCGTGTTCTGCTAGGACTATTCCTTTAAGGTTTTGTGTGGTCAGAGAGAATTCTTTGACTCTAAGACATTACAGAGCGGGACGCTGTGACGTCTCGTCTGTTTTCAGCACACTGTTGGTACTTGTCCTTGGGTTTTCCAGGTACAGGGGTTTCTAGTTTCAGAGTTGTGTTTTTATTCTCTGCTTTGCTAAGTGTATACTGGCTATAGATGGCTAGGCACAGGTTATAAGTACATAGTTTCAAGTTTTGTGTTCTCAGTCTCCCTCTGCTGGTAGGCGAGCATAACCCAAGCGTCTTGACCGGTCTGGAGGGTCTAGAGGAAAGAAAATTAGCAGGTAAGGCCTAATTTCACCTTAAATGAGCAAGATGTCAGTGCAATTTAGGAAAATGAACAACTAGATAGCTAAAAAAGTGTGATTACTCACAACAGCAGCTGTCTCTTCAGAGCAATAGTACTCCTGGATCAGTTGAAAAGCAAACAGGTCAACAGAGTGAGGAACAACAGATGGCTCTTCAAAGTCAGACCACGGAAACCAGAGATTTCTAAAACAAAGTCTTCATTGATAGTAGTTGTACTCTATACAGTTGAAGATTTGACACTTTGCCTCTGAGACAGGAGTAACCTTCTGGAAGTCTCTTGGAGGGTGGACCCTTGCCCCCCAAGCAAAACCCCAGGCAAGAAAAAACTCTGGCTACTAAATAAGTATTAGACATAATAAATGTTCAAATAAAAGAAGCCAATCAGTAATTATTGAAATATCAACAAATAAAATCCCAATAGAGTATAATACACGGCACTGTGTTTCGGCCACAAGGCCTGCCTCAGGAGTCTAAAATAAATATTTATAATTGGATATCATAAAAATGCATATAGGTATCAACCAAAAGACAAACAATTGAGAATTCAAATACTACTGTGTATAAGAATGACATTTATAGATGTAACGTTTATACACATAACTGATGTCAATGTATAAAGAACAGAATATATTTGATATGTAGAAAAAGTGAATTCATTAAATTAAAAACATGAAAACATAGAAACATGGACATAAACAATCTGTCATACAGTAATAAAAATGGATAACACTTTAAAAACCTATAAAAAGCCTCATGACCCAATCTTGGAATGTAATAACAGAAAACTGAACAATAAAGTTATCACCACTTAAGAAACAGCCATTGAAAAAATGTATATAAAAATATGTTGACCAAAGCCTTAAAATGACATAAGTGAAGTAAATGTGGGAGTCTTTTACAAAGGTGTGGTAGCATTTTTAGCGCACGCTAATGATTAGCGTGTGTTAAACGCTAGAGATGCCCATAGGAATATATGGGTGTCTCTAGCGTTTAGCACATGCTTATTTTTTGCGTGCGCTGAAAAAACTAGTGTGTCTTTTGAAAAGGGGCACTATATTTGCAGACAGCTATAAAAACAGTTGAAAAAATGTGTATAAAAATATGATGACCAGAGCCTTAAAATGTCATAACTGGAATAAACGTTTTTGCAGACAGCTATAAACAGAGCTATGAAAACCCATATGTAGGGAGTAAAAAGATGAAAGCAAAGAATACCAACCTACTACTTAAAATCCCTTCAACTGACAATATTAAACTACGTGGTGAATAATAAAATATATTGTCAGCAAAGGAGAGAGTACTGATCTTATTGGAAAAATGAGTGTGGATCTCAATGGTGATCAACTACTGTTAATTAGAAGGAAAAACAATGTAAAGTGAAAAACCCCACAAAAACGGGAAAAATAAGAGGGGAGAAGAAAGGAATGGTTGCTAATGTGATCAACGTGTGAGTAAAGTGTAGACTGTGATAAAGCATGCTGGACCTTCTGTGGAAAAGCATTATGAAAGCATGGTTACAGGCTGAAGAGCAAAACTGAACTGAAAAAGTAAGAGGTTAAAAGAATAGTTGCTGGAGTGATTAACGTTTAAGTGAAATGTAAAAAAACAATAGCTGTAATGGAATGTGCCGATCCTTTGTTTACATTTACATTAGGCACTTATATGCTGCAGGATCCTAAGAGAACTCCTTGCAATTTACAGTAAGATCAAACAGTATGAAAACATAGGTGCAAGCTAAATAACAAACTAATCAAATCATCTCTGTGCTTGAAAAGTCGCTTACCTTCGGACCCACACCCAGAAGTGAAGCCAGTTTTGCGCCCACCGTGCAGTTGAATATGTAAGGATCTTGAAAGAGCACTGACTGATGAAAATAATGCCATGCATAATAGAAAAACGTCTAAGATAAAGACCAGAAGACGAAACCGATTTTAACTAGCACTGTGCTCCCAAAGAGTATGAGAGTCTTAAGGCAAATTTAACCTTACCTTAAAAATGACATGAAAATGCCTCCCAAATGTGCCAAGTTTCTTATGCAAAATGCATCCGAAACAGAAAAGCTGTGCTGGAAAGCTTGGGGTTTTATGTAGAGGCGATAGGAGAAGTTGGCGTCAAAATGGCAAAAGACGCACATGCACGCCTACAGAAAAGTGATAATTAGTGTATGTGGTTTTGTACAGAATCATTCTGCAGTGGGGCCAAAAAACGTAATTGCATAGTAAAAAATGAGAGTAAAAGAGATAAACAGAAAAAAAACATAAAATTGGCCTGCAAACACTTACAAATGAGGTGGATTATGCAGACATTTGGATACCAGAATAAATGACTTAATAATGTGCATGTACAAATCCAGGAACGATATACGGAATGAGTTATAAAACAGAAAGGGATACATTGACTTGTCCTTGTTGAATGCACGAGTGTATCTTAAAAAAAAACAAACAAAAAAAGTTGTTGAAAGTGATCGTAAAGACAACATGAGTGAATGAAATAAGTACATCTTTTTGTGACAAATAATTAAAATGGATATGTCTATTTGTGACTTTTAAACGTGTTAGCCTGTAACTTTACATAGTTCATGAAATGGCTCGGTACTTGAGCCATTATTCATTTTCATCGATTTTTTTCTATTCCCATACGTTCCTCTTATCCCATCATACATCAAGAACACCACGCATTTGATCAACCTGCTACAAGGCTATGACAGAGATCTAACAGATACAGTTATGGTTACACTTGACATAGATTTACTTTACACCAACATCCTGCAACTTGAGGCTCTAATGATCATCGAAGAAATACTCCATGGTCAGAATAATTAGACAGATCCCAAATCATCTGATTCTGACTTGTGCAACCTTGGCCCTAAGCAAGAACTGTTTCTGTTTTCAGAATATCTTTTTTCAACAGATCAAACCCAACCCCAATCTCTATGTGGCTACACAACGAAACCAAAGCTCACAATGGACATAACACAACTCTTCCTCTCTATGATTCCATATGTGTCTGTAACACTTGAACCTCATCCTACGATTCCCAAATGTGTCGATAACACATGAACCTTATCCTACCACACATCACACTGTATTTGTTCTTTACCGGACTGGGCGAACGCCTTTACGGTACCATGTAAGCCACATTGAGCCTACAAATAGGTGGGAAAATGTGGGATACAAATGTAATAAATAAATTTGAAAAAAGAGGGTCCCAGGAAACAGCAAGGCAGACGATCTGCAAACTCCAAAATGAAAAATAGAAAAGCAGATCAGTAGTGGATATGCAACCCATCAGTTCAATCCTGGTCCGGTCTGGAGGGACGCTAAGGAAACTTTATTAGTAGAGTTGCACACAGAATGTATTGCCCGACACAGGCCGTTTTGCCCAGCAGGCCTGCGTCAGGGGCTACAAAATAATAAACAAATGCAATTACAGATATAGAAAATAATTAAAAACATAAAAATTATATAATAATACAACCAGCTGAAAATATAGTAAAACCATGACAAGAAACATGACATAAAACATAATTTAGAAAGTCTAAAAGTGTTTGTTTTGTATGTCATGTTTCCTGTCATGATTTTACTATATTTTCAGCTGATTCTATTTTTATATCATTTTTATGTTTAATTATTTTCTGTATCTGTAATTGCATTTGTTTATTATTTTGTAGCCCTTGACGCAGGCCTGCTGGGCGAAACATGGCCTGTCATAGTAACATAGTAGATGATGGCAGAAAAAGACCTGCATGGTCCATCCAGTCTGCCCAAGACAAACTCATATGTGTATACCTTACCTTGAATTTGTACCTGTCCTTTTCAGGGCACAGACCGTATAAGTCTGCCCAGCAGTATTTCCCGCCTCCCAACCACCAGTCCTGCCTCCCATCACCGGCTCTGGTACAGACCGTATAAGTCTGCCCTCCCCTATCCTAGCTTCCCAACCACCAACCCCTCTTCCCCCCACCTGCTCCGCCACCCAATTTCAGCTAAGCTTCTGAGGGTCCATTCCTTCTGCACAGGATTCCTTTATGCACATCCCACGCACGTTTGAACTCCGTTACCGTTTTCATCTCCACCACCTCCCACGGGAGGGCATTCCAAGCGTCCACCACCCTCTCCGTGAAAAAATATTCCTGACATCTTTCCTGAGTCTGCCCCCCTTCAATCTTATTTCATGTCCTCTCATTCTACCGCCTTCCCATCTCCGGAAAAGATTCAAATATTTGAACGTCTGTATCATATCACCCCTGTTCCTCCTTCCTCCAGGGTATACATGTTCAGGTCAGCAAGTCTCTCTTCATACGTCTTGGAACGCAAATCCCATACCATCCTCGTAGCTTTTCTTTGCACCGCTTCCATTTTTTTAACATCCTTCGCAAGATACGGCCTCCAAAACTGAACACAATACCCCAGGTGGGGCCTCACCAACGTCTTATAAAGGGGCATTAAAACCTCCTTTCTTCTGCTGGTCACTCCTCTCTCTATACAGCTTAGCAATCTTCTAGCTACGGCCACCGCCTTGTCGCACTGTTTCGTCGCCTTCAGGTCCTCAGATACTATCACCCCAAGATCCCTCTCCCCATCCGTGCCTATCAGACTCTCCCCACCTAACACATACGTCTCCCTTGGATTTCTACTCCCTAAGTGCATCACTTTGCATTTCTTCGCATTGAATTTTAATTGCCAAACGTTAGACCATTCTTCTAGCTTCTTCAGATCTTTTTTCATGTTTTCCACTCCCTCCGGGGTGTCCACTCTGTTGCAAATCTTGGTGTCATCCGCAAAAAGGCAAACTTTACCTTGTAACCCTTCGGCAATGTCACTCACAAATATACTGAACAGAATCGGCCCCAGCACCGATCCCTGAGGCATTCCACTACTCACCTTTCCCTCCTCCGAGCGAACTCCATTCACCACCACCCTCTGGCGTCTGCCCGTCAACCAGTTCCTAATCCAGTTTACCACTTCGGGTCCTATCTTCAGCCCTTCTAGTTTATTTAAGAGCCTCCTGTGGGGAACCGTGTCAAAAGCCTTGCTGAAATCTAAGTAGATTACGTCCATAGCACATCCTTGATTTAATTCTCCTGTCACCCAGTCAAAGAATTCAATGAGATTCGTTTGGCACGATTTCCCTTTGGTGAAACCATGTTGTCTCGGATCTTGCAACTTATTGGCTTCCAGGAAATTCACTATCCTTTCTTTCAGCATGGCTTCCATTACTTTTCCAATAACCGAAGTGAGGCTTACCGGCCTGTAGTTTCCAGCTTCTTCCCTATCACCACTTTTGTGAAGAGGGACCACCTCCGCCGTTTTCCAATCCCTCGGGCAATATATTCTGTGTGCAACTCTACTAATAAAGTTTGTATATCCACTACTGATCTGCTTTTCTATTTTCTAATTTCAAAAAGATACATCTCAACTGTCATCTATTTAAACAACACATCAAGTTATACAAGAGGTACATAGATGATGTTTTCGTTCTGTGTAAAGGAGACACCGACAACTTGGAAGCCTTTTGTCAATTGGCTGAACACTTAAGATCAAAACCTGAAATTCAAAATGCAGTACAGTAAACATGAGAGAAACATTCTGGACTTAATGATAAAAAAAAGAGACTTACTACATCACATCAATTTATAGAAAACCAACTGACTGAAATGCCTTTTTACATTTTACCAGCTACCATCATCAGTGCTTGAAGAAGAATTTACTGCTTTATCAATTTCAATTTCTATGGTTTAGAAGAATATGTTCAAACTTCGATGACTTTAATGAACAGGCAACCATAATGTCCGAAAGATTCTTAAAGAGAGGATATCCTGCACAGCATGTTACCTCTGGTTATACTTGAGCAAGAGTAGAAGACTGAGATGAATTACTACATGCCAGAAAAGAAAGACAACCCCCAGATATTGTCTGCACTCTAAAATTCTCTCGTCTTGCAAATCAGATTCAGAAGTCCATAGGACAATCTCGAAGGATATGAATGCTTTAAAAACAAACATCTTGTGGTTGCCTACTCCTGAGAGAAAAATGTAAAAGTAAAACTTGTTCCAACCTCATTATCTGCTTCCTCTGAGAATTTCTTGGGACACTGAAAATGTGCCACTTGCAGCATCTGCCGTCATGCTTGGGATAAACACCTTTGTACATTCAACAACGCAGAGGGAGTATAAGTTGCGCCACACATCCAGCTGCAACTCACCGTATGTTCTTTGCATAATCTATTGTCCTTGCTCACTTCTTTATATCAACAAGACAAAAAGGATGATCAAAACTCAATTGGACACTGTAGTTGTATAAACAGGAACATTGAATCTGCACCACCCGTCACTCATTGGAATTCAGTTGGTCATTCCATAGATGATCTCAAGTTTTTTGTCTTCAAAGTTTTCAAACAAACCCCCATTTACTAAGCCGTGCAGCAATGCCGACACAGCCCACTCAAAGTGAATGCATTAGCACACAGCAGCCACTAGCATGGCTTAGTAAACTGGGTAAAGCTGGAGGAGAGGAAACCTAGACAATTTACTCCTATGAGAGGAACAAAGACTAATCTTTGATCTGCATACTATTGCTCCACAAGGTTTAAATGTAGATATCGATTACTGTCCATTCCATTAAATATGCTCCTTTAGCTACAGACTCACTCTGCCCAAACGTAGGGATACACATATGATCTTTATCAAAGCCATTCAACACTTCTGAGTTACAATATGCTGAATTCTCTTTTCTGTGTTCAGAATCCTCTTTTTCATTACGTACAGTATATTCATCCATTCCTCAAACACTGTGGTAACTCTGTTGGTCTTCATGTAAAATTTTATTGATGTACTTCACATTTAGACATGGACAGATGCGGGGGTTTTCCCTTACCTACTGTCATGTTTGAAATTATTTCTAGACACCAATGCTGCTCACAGGGATAATCCCATACTGTTCTGGGAGACTGTGAAGGCAGTGCTGCACAGGGACATTATCTCCTATGTCAGCTTTCAGAAAAAGTCTCATGCTTGGAGCGACGGGTGACCTCACTTTGTCAACAGTATAGGACCCATCCTTCTCTGGGCTCTGAGCTTCTTCACTTCAATGCCCAAAGATCATGGACCTATTATAAGATCTGCCTTTATTGTTTTACCAATAAAGGTAGTAGCCTGCTGGCCAAATTGGTCTGATGGAGTATGGGCCTGAGTAAGGCTGCTACTCTAAAAGACCACGGGGAACACCTACGTCATGATGATCTATTAATGACATTCTGAAAGATTTTTTTTACTCAGTTGTATACTGCACCTGCCAGCTCTGCCCTGGACAGCAAGATTTATCTTTCCAGCTTGGATTTACCTAAGGTTTCTGAGTTGGATCTGACAATGTTGAATGGTCTTATTCAGGTGGAAGAAGTGGAGTGGGTGATCCAGCAAAGTCCCTTGGGTAAGGCGCTGGGGCTGGAGAGTTCGAAAAACAAGTTCTATAAGCTTTTACAGCAGGAAAGCAGCCCACTCTTGACTTCAGTTTTCAGTACAGTGGTCTTATGTGCTCATTTGCCTAATCATCTGAATTTGGCTCAAATTATAGTTTTATTGAAGCCTGCCAAACCCCCAGATAGGCCAGAGTCGTACCGTCACATTTCTTTGTTAAACTGTGAAATGAAGCTACTGGCCAAGAACATGGTCAATAGGCTGTCTAGGATTCTTCCTTCTTTGCTTGATGAGCCACAGGTTGGGTTCACTTGTGATCAAGCAGTTTCTAAGAATATGAGACGTATATTGGCCACTTTTGGAGTCGGTGCGTTCGGGTGGGATCTCTGCTCTGCTGATCAGTTTTGATACCGAAAAGGCTTTTGACAGGGTGGCGTGGGGGTTCCTTTCAAGCATCCTGGTGGCATATGGTATTCAAGGTTTTTTTGCTCAGTTGGTCTGAGGCTTGTACACAGACCCTCGGGCCATGGTTAGTGCTAACAGTACCCTCTCTGCTCTTTTTAGTATTCGTCGATGTACACATCAGGGCTGTCTCCTCTCTTCTCTTCTTTTTGTTTTGACACTTGATCCATTCCTTCAGGAGATTCAGAACCCCGTTCCTCATTACCGATTCTTATGGAAAGTCTTTGTGAATATGGAGATTTTTCAGGCTTCCAACTTAATTTGACCAACTTAATTCTGAGGCTTTAGCAAGTTCAGATTCGGTGTATTGTTCTTTGGGTGTGAATTTCCTTCTTCGGTGGGTGCAAATCTCTTTCTGCTACCTCGGTATTCAGTTACCCATGGACCTGGCTCTGCTCTATAGGCTCAATGTGGACAACCTCTTCCAGGATACGAAAACGCAACTAGATCAATGGCATGCTTTGCCTTTATTGCTGCTTAGGAAGATAAACATATCCTATGGTGCGTTTTCCACATTCGTTATACGTTCGCCTGTCTTTGCCTCTTTGACTCCTATGTCATGATCTCTATGACCTATGCAAGCTTTTGTTGACATTTTTTGGGGGAGGGAAGAAGCCCAAACTTCAGTGGCATTCTCTTCTGGCTCTTGGGGCCAGGGAGGACTGGGGGGTGCCGGATCTTAAAAAAAAAATACAACCAAGCTTGTCTTTTACATTATCTCTGGGACTGGCTTTTGAGTTCATCTACCTTTACTGATTTTACCTTGGAAAGTTTGTATTTTCACCTGTGGCACCTAAACTATCTTCTCCGTGCTAACTTGGCACAGATTTCAATTCAGTTTCACAGAAGCGTGCAATTAGAGCCGCTCTGGCACATGTGGAGAAGGATTCTCTCTTTGTGGCGGCAGGAGCCTTCTTGTAGCATCTTCCTCCCTATAGGTGGTAATGCAGAGTTTTCCCTTTTGATGAATAATCGAGCTTCCAGGTGTTGGGAGCTCAAGGGTATTTTCTTATTGGAGCATCTGGTTAAAGAGAATGAGTCCTTTTGTACTTTTCAGGATCTGTGGCAGCTTTGCAATCTTGACCCATCTGATATTTTTGCCAGCAGTGTCGACTGTGTTGCCATCTTGCAAATATCCGCCAGAGACAGTAAGGTAGTCTCCACCCAGAATGTTGCTGTATGCCTTGTAAAATGAGTCTGAAAGGCCTAAGGGGCCTGCTTCCCCACAAGAAAATAAGCTGACACAATAGTCTCTTTCAGCCATCTAGTAATAGTGGGCTTGGAAGCCATAAGGCCAAGCCTATGTTTAGCAAAAAGCACGATCTGTCTGATTTGCAAAACTGATTTGTGACTTCTAAATATCTAATGAGGACTCTATGCACATTGAGAAGCTTCAAGGAAGAATATTGAGCCTCCTCTTCATCTCTGCAAAAGGATGGAAACTCCACTGATTGGTAGAGATAAAATGCTGATACTACTTTCGGAAGAAAAAAAAAGGAACCGTGCACAGGGAGACCCCTGCCTCCGAAAAGCAAAGAAAGAGATCCCAACAAAAGAGAGAGCCTGAAACTCCGAAACAATATGTGCCAACCCGACACCCACCAAGAACACTGTCTAGCATACCATCTTTCAAAGAGGTTATCCGGAGTGGCTCAGAATGATGTTTCTGAAGAGCCAGAAGGACTAAATTAAGGTTCCACTCTGGCCATGGCCTACGAAAGGAAGGCCATAAGCGGCCCATTCCCTGCAAAAGTCAAATGATATCCAGGTGAGCCGCTTGAGATGTCTTCTATAGTCGGCCCCTGAAACAGGCCAAAGCTGCAACCTGAACTTTTAGAGAACCTAATGTCAATACTTTCTGAGGGTCTGTCTGGAGAAACGCTAGGATGTGCACAACCTGAGAAGGGAGAAAGTCCTCACTCAGAACACCAGCCTTCTAACGGCCTCTACACCCTCGTAAACACAATGGATGTAGAGCATTTCCGAGCACGAAGCAAGGTAGCAATGACCGAATCAGAATAACCTTTTTTTTCTCATGTGAGCCCTTTCAATGGTCAAGCCATAAGACCAAAGGGACATGGATCCTCCATAAGCACCGGACCTTGCTTCAGTAGGCCGTGTACCCACAGAAGATGAAGAGGACACCCATCCAGCAGCTGAATCAGGTCCGCATACCACAGCCTCTGCAACCAATACAGGGCTAAGAGAATTGGTGCGACGTGATCCTTTTCAACACAAGGCCTACCATGGCCAAGGAGGGAAGACATACAGTAGATGTGTCTCCAGCCAGGACTGCAGTAGGGCATCAATTCCGTCGAGCCCAGTTCTTTACAATATCGGAAGAACTTGGTACTTTGACATTCCTTTTCGTTGCCATCAAGTCCAGAAGGAGAGAACCCCATCAGTCCACTATCACCTGAAAACCCTGGCTGGATATTTTGAGTCCTGCTCAAGGTTTCTGAGATGTTTAGTCGGTTGTAATGGAAAATGTAAAGGATTGCTTTTCAACCCTGCTTTGATCGATAATGAACTCTGAAATCTTTGACCGAAAGTAACTTTCCTTGTAAATACAAAAACAAGTTGGAATGTGGAAGATAAGAGACAGCTCTAATTAATTTGGTAGGATGGTGCTTGTTTTCAGAAGTTCAGCCTGGCCACCTGGACTTGGAAAACATGTGACCACGTTCCCACAGTATGGTTAGTTTACCTATTCTCAAGCATTCTGTAATTTTCCTTAGTTCTGAACATGAGTTCTGAGCCTAATAAAATGGGGAGTTTCTTTCAGTGAAATTGGGAGCTCATCTGTGAGTAACGTACATACTGCACAGAGGACTTGTTCCTGGTCTAAAAAGCTTCTGTCTTTCGCTGTAACGGGCCCCCCCCCAAGCTGATGATAAGAGCCTGGATGATGTAAGGACCAGTGATGTTGTATGTATAATGTATTATTGCTTCTTTTCCTGGTCTAAGAACTCTTAGCATTGCTTAGATGTAGAGACCAGTGATGTAATGATTGTTTATATATCTAATCATTGTGTGTGTGTATAGCTAACCATTGTATATATCTTAATCTTTGTAGATTTTAGCTCCTCTAATAAAGGTTTCATTTATCTAATAAGAATCCAAAAGAATCCACAGTAATTATTGAGTAGTCTGTGTCAGTGAGCCAGGCTGTAAATCCATAGCAGTACATCGGTGCAAAGTAATGGGTTAAATAACGACTGTCACCTGACATGGTGCTTCCTGTATATCTCTTGTTCTCTACCAGTTGTTCAGAGAGAAGCCCATACAGGTTTGCTTGTCTGGTTAGTGTTAGGTTAGTGAGTTGTTTAAGGGCCATGTCTACTAAGGTGTGTTAGTGTTTTTAGCGCGCCTACACTTAGCGCGCACGCTAACCATGTAGGCACCTATAAGGATATTGTAGGCACGTACATGGTTAACGCCCGTTAAAAACATTAATGCGCATATAACGCTATTTAGTAAACAGGGCCCTAAGGTTGTTGTGTTTATTCTGAGTTTCTCCTTACTGATTATCTAATTAAATACTGAGGAGCTGGACTGGATACCAAGAGAGAGATGTCTTAGCTCATTTTTCAGTTCTGTATCTCCACTTCTGGTTGATGGACACAACTGTCCCACTGGTTCTGAAATAGTGGAAAGGGCTAATGGAAAGAAAATGATCAGTTAAGACCTAATTTCTCCTTGAATTTCGACCTGATGGTATTTACAGCTTAAATGATAGCACTAGTTACCTTTCCAAGGTCTGCACAATGATGTGTATATTCTGAAGCCAGCTGGTTTTTAGCAGTATTTGAAAGTTAATACTGATGACCTGAGCGACACTTCACCACTAAAGTTTGATTAAGAAGACCATCTCTTCTGCTGAATGCCATGTTTCATATTGTGAGATCAGCAGAGCTCTGCACAGTGTCACCCTGTCAATTTTAGCTTTTGGGTCACTGTGACATTACCAAATTTGTTCAGGAATTTTACAAAAGATAGTTACTTGAGGTGTGTTAATCTTCTTTCTTGAAGACATGTGATTTGAATGTGAAACTGCTCTTGTAAAATAATTCTTATTTAAAACTTGAAACTTAAAATAAAAAAAAAGCCAACAGGCAAAGTTCTGAAAGAGAGAAAATGACAGAGTGCAGAGCAGTAAAAGTTAAGCCTGAAAAGTGGGATTAGTGATACTGTCTTTGCACTCTCTGATTGCATGTCTGTATCCCAGTGGATCCCAATGTGTATGTGTCTTTAAAATACAGCATTTTTATTTTGAGGGCGAGAGATGTACAATACACGCGGACTTCAATTCCCCGCACATGAATTTTTGAGAATCTTCTTTGAGCATAATTAATCATTTTAACTATTTAAGCTTGGTACTGTGTAAAGTAGTGGTAGAGAGTATTAACATGAGAACTCATTAACATAAAAGGTCATATTCATAAAGAACTTGATGCAGTGCCAGATCAGAATGAAGGTACAAACATATTTTAATTATCATGCCTGAAGAAGCCTTTATTTGGATGCTTTTCTTTGCTCTAAAACAGTGGTTCTCAGCCCAGTCTTGGGCACACCCAGATAGTCGGGTTTTCAAGATAAGGTTGACATTTGCATGCAGATCCATCTGATATATACTCATTGTGGGTATCCTGAAAACTTGTTGACTGGTTGTGCCCTGAGGACGGAACTACTGCTCTGAAGTATCATAAAATTGTGGCTTACATTTATAGGTCTCTACGGTAGAAAAAGTGCTCAGGTCCTTTAAAAATAAAAAGCATACTTAGAATATTTATACTTCAAATGATAACGCTATCAGTTCTAGTGGCATTGAGTGCTATTGATCAGTCAAGAGTCTGATTAGAAAGAGTTGCCAGTGAAATTGAATGGGCTGCCATCATTCTGGAGTACAACTGAAAATCTTTTTCTTATTAAATGAAATTGGTGTTCACATTACTCACACTCTGCATGGAGCCTCACTCAGGTCCATCACTGGCCCCGTGCGTGTGTCATGGAAAGAATTTGACACATATCAGTGGTTCTAGAGTAGTATCATCATCATTGTATATAATTAATACTCTTTTTTTTTTTTTTTTCTTTCATAATTTATCACCAAATCTAATTTGTTTGGTCCCTTATAAGCTCTGCGGGAAAAGAAAACAGATGTTACATTCATACTTCCCATGATAAGACTCACACATTTGAGTTACTCTGTGACTCCAGTTTCCTTTATTGTAATCTGTTTTTCATGTGATTGTGATACTGTAGAAGTATGCTGAGAAACTTTGAGGTTATATCCTGAGGTGAAATCTGATGGTGACATTTTATGTTTGATCGGTAGCTCTAGAGCAATGTTTCCCACGTCTGTTCTGAAGTACCTCTTGCCAGTCAGGTTTTCAGGATATCCACGATTAATATGCATGAAAGAGATTTGCATATAGTAGAGGCAGTATATGTAAATCAAGTTCATGCATATTAATTGTTGATATCTTGAAAACCTGACTGGCAAGGAGTACTCTAAGAGTAGACTTGGTAAAGAATGCAAAGCTTGTCTTAAATCTTTCATGATGTCTTACTGCCTGTAGACTTTTCTTGTTAATGTGTCTGCTGATTTTTAAAATGCACACAATTTTGAAGAAAAATGTGGTTGGATGGATGCTAATACACTGCTTGTTTTTTTGTGCTTTTCCTTCAGGTTCTCATCACCAAAAACAGGAAGGAAACCTTTTTAATGCAGAGACTGGCAGTACAGCTGTTTGGCAACCTAACTGTATCAGTAGTTTGTTCTTCCCTCTTTAGCTGCAGAACATTTATTTTGGAATATTAAATGTTGTACCGGTCAGATTAAAAAAATTTCCAAATGAGTCTTTATCTGAGCTGGATCGGCCCCTACTGAAGCATGGAGCCTCATATTTTTCACAGGGTTGGACATTGGTGCCAGTGAGTTGGCTGTGGTGTGACTAGATTTGTTCTCTGGCAGACTACTTCTCCAAATTTGGTGACAACCAGTGCCTGACAACAATATGGCAAGTAGTGGCGGAGGTGGTGCTGGTGGCAGCTGTAAATTCGGCACAAACAGCTGGAGCAAGGCACAGGAAAAGCTGCCAGTACATGTATGTACCGACTTGCACAATGTCTCTCTGGTCTTTGGTGTCCAGGTACTGTTATGACATGAGGATTTGGTTTTGTCTCCTTTCTAGGTTGAAGATGCTCTATCATATCTGGACCAGGTTAAGATTCGTTTTGGAAGTGACCCTGCTACTTACAATGGATTTCTGGAAATCATGAAGGAATTTAAATCACAAAGGTGAAGATCAGTGTCCAATAGTTCATGTATCTATAGTTCTGTTTTCTCAATCTAGTGTTCCCAAGGCCACCGCCCATTTTTTTAGATTTCCTTGTTGATCATGTATGCCAGGAAGGGTTAGCATTTCTTCCCCCAGGCTGAGGTCTGCTAATCATCAGGGAGTGAAATCTGATGCATGGTGTGCTCACTCTCCCCTGTTTTATTAAATGTTTATCTTAGTGGATTGGATGCCTTCTTTGTTCCTGGAAGTACAATATTTTTCCAGTGCTGATGACATTGATCTGTTGTTCCCTATGTATTCAGATGTGCCCACATTATATATTTTTATTTTTGTTACATTTGTACCCCGCACTTTCCAACTCATGGCAAGCTCAATGCGGCTTACATGGGGCAACTTGCCCAGAGTCACAAGGAGCTGCCTGTGCCTGAAGTGGGGATTGAACTCAGTTCCTCAGTTCCCCAGGACCAAAGTCCACCACCCTAACCACTAGGCCACTCCTCCTGTAATGGATTCTGTTTTTCATTCAATTTGTTTGGATGTCTGCGAACCATCTTAAGATTAATCCTTCTATGACTAATGTTTTATGGGTAGGTAACTCTCGACAGACAATGCTCCATGTTAACCTGAAATTAGCAGGGATTGAAGTACCATTGAAGTTGAATATTAAATTGATAGGAGTCATCTTGGATTCTCATTTAACTGTAGAACTGTATATCAGCTCTGTAGTTCAGAACTGTTTCTTTGAATTAAAATTGTTAAGGAGACTTAAGCAGTAGTTTGAGGTATATCAATTTAAATGGATAGTCCACTCTTTAGTTCTTTCCACACTGAACTATTCTAATGTGGTTTTTATGGGGCTTCCACAAAAGCAAATTCGTAGACTACAAGTAGAATGTTGCGGCAAAGTTGGTTGTAAGTGGGAGGAGATTTGATCATATGACCCCTTATTTGATTCAGCTGCACTGGCTGCCTTTTAAGGGTGAGAATCAAATTTAAAATTTTGGTTTTTGTTTTTAAAATTCTTTATGGTCTTAGCCCTGGTTTTCTGACTGGGCTGCTTAAAATTTATACGTCATCACGAAGCTTACGTTTATTTGCAGACATTAAATTGGTTAACCAATCCAAGGTTTTGTGTAAGTTGAAAACCATGGAACAACGAACATCGGTTGGCAAAGGAACAGATCTTTGGACTTCGTTGTCACGGCCTATTTGTAATAATAATAACTACATGTTGGAACGTGAAGACATGGTTATTCAACAAATATTTGGCTAGCTCTTCTAAGTGATTTTTTTTCCTTGTCCGAGGGGTATTCAGTTTAATGCTGTTTTTGTTTTATTTGCCTGATATTGTAATTTTTTGACTCTTCGAGTGTGTGATGTATCTGGGAATTATATATGTATATTGCTGTTTTTCTTTTATTTTTGATGTAATCCACCTTGAACTAGCTGCTTGGGTGGAATATAAATATGTCAAATTAAACTAAAGTAAAATTTTTATCTGACATTCTTAATGTGCTTTTAGAAATAGGCTTGCAAAATCGTGCACGCAGCTATCCCTGGCATCGGTTCACTGATGATGTCAGGAAGACAGTATAGAAATAGAAGAAATAAAAACCTATCCAAATTGACTTTTTCTTTTTCTGACCCAGTAGTTTCTTTGTTCATTTTTTTTCTTTCAGGATGTTATTTTTTTTCAACTTAAGTTTTAATATTATTAGAGAATAAATGACTTAAAAAAAAACAATTGTAACCCCCAAGCCCTATCTCTTGGCACCTAGGAGGAATATCTAGTTTCTGGAGCTTTTCCATTGCCAGCAGGAGCAGGTGCTCTAGGTCTGGCTGTGCCTCTTCAGTAGTGGCCAGCTGTGGGGCTCCCGTTTGTCTTTCCTTTTTCCAGTGATAGGTCATCTATGGTGGTGCATAGCTCTTCACAAGAGGGACATTGGTCTTGGTCGCCCCTATCTGTCCGCACCGGCCATAGTGCAGTTGTGGGATGATGTTGCACGTTGTCTTCCACAGGATCAGAGCCTGTTTTGGTGGGGAAGGATCCTCATGGAAGTTCCTTTCTCGTTGGTCTTATGGCATTGCCCTTGGTAGGTCTTGGTTGACTAGAAGGAGTGTAGAGCCCTTTCCTAGTGGTTCGGGTTCAGCTCCCACTTTTGGGGGGACTTCGAGTCCATTCCGGATTTTCTGCTTCCTCTGCATATGCCCAGATGTGGTGTATGTTTGAGGGCTGGGGTGCAGAGCAGAGTTTGTTTTCTCTTCTTTCACTCAGTTCTTGGTTTTTCTAAGTCAGGAATCCAGAAGGTGTATCCTTGGATTCCTTGATGGTCTAAGTGACTCCCTTGTCTTGTGTTTGGGGCCAGCTGGCTTTCATCCTTGGCTTTCCATGCGGAAGTGGTCCTGTCTTGAAAGGGGTGGGTCAGTTTTGGCACCCTGTTTTGGGCTCTGTGTTCGGTATGGTTTCTACCTTGTGCTGCAGATTGTGCCGCATCCCTTCTTTTGGTCCTCTTGAGAAGGCCAACCAGACGGTTTGCACGTTACTGCATGTGTTTCTGATGTCTCTTACCTCAGTGCACTGGAGTGCGGAGCTCCAAACGTGGTAGTGGTGGGACCTGTTCCTCCATTGCTAGAGGCTGGGGTCTCGGTTCAGACCGTACCTCATTTTCTGTCTCGGTTGGTGTCAGTGTTCCATGTCAGTTGGTTGGCGCATCTTCTGGCATTTCGCCGGGAGGGTGCATTTTGCCTCCCTGAGTCTTCTGGGCGGCCATCAGAGTTGTTTACATTTCTTTGAGGTTTATCCTTCCTTCCGATGTTCGACTGTTCTGTTCAGCCATTTGGGGGCGATAGAAGTTGAGTCTCATGGATTCTTGGTCACCATTGCCACCTGGTTGGTAGGTACGCTTACTTTGGCTATCTCTTCATGACGGTTGGTATTCCTGGGCAGTATTCACGTCATTGGCCCAGCATTTTTTTGTAGAGCAGTGACATGGTGGTTGCTGTATGCATTTGCTGGGCTTCTCGGGTGGATATTGTGGCCGTTTGGCGTGGGTATTCAGGGTGTCGCTTCTCCGGGAAGCGGAGCCGGGGTACCACCCTGTTTAGGGATTGCTTTTGGATTAGAGAGATTCACGGGAACAGGGCTAATGGGAATCCGGCAGGAATCTCGCAGGGACAGACCCAGATCTTCAGGGATGGACCCGAACCCTGCGAGGATGGATCCAAGCTCTGCAGGGATCCCACAGGAGCGTAGGCGGGTTGAGTGACATCTCCTTTTCAGTCCTGGGTGCCATCCCCAAGCATATCTCTGTACATCCTGGTGGTTTAGTGGTGACTTCCACGGAAGTCTTGTGAGGCCACTGATTGAAGTCTCTGCAGCCATTTTAAAGAAACAGCTACAGCGAGACAATTCTGCCTGCTAACCTAAACAGGTTAGCGGACAGAAAAAAGTGGGGATCTTTCCTGCCCCAATAGACTACCAGCATGTACAGAGGTACGCTCGGGGAGGGGAGGGAAGGGAGGGGAGAATAATCCACAGTGCTAAAAACATCAACTTGTTTTTTTTTGTTTTGTTTTTTGGGTTTTTTTTTTAAAGGCGAATATAGGTTAAGTATCCTTATCTCAATGTTTGTGCAAGAAAAAGATTAACTTTTAAAGGTTTTCTAAGAGGATCCAGGAGGATCGCGGGGATCCACTGTATCCGTCTTTTACCATTTGCTGATTGAGTTGTGCATGGGGGATTATGGGTGAAAGGGAGTGAGGGGGTTGTAAAAAGGGAGGGATGGAGCTGGAAAAAATTTTGGTGAGACGGATATACATGGATAGGGAGGAAGGGAAAAGAGGAAATAGAGAACATGGAATAGAAGGGAATGGAGAGGAGAGGGGGTCATGCTACTCATGGATGGGAGGGAAAGGAAAGGGGGAAATGTTGCTCACATATTTTTTATTATTTTTTATTTAGCAGAGTATAGAAGAAAATGCATTTACATTACTTTTACCAGTATTTATAGAATCTGTCTTTCTGGGGGGGGGGGGGGGGGGGGGGGGGGGGGGGGGGAGGGGTTAAGGTGACTGTAGCTAGGTGCGATGCAGTGCAGGAGTGTGATGGGGGCGGGCTGGGGGGGTGGGAATGGAGGGGATTATTTGCGACGGGGATGGGTGGGGACAGGTTAGATTTGGGTGGGGATGAGTTAGATTTCTGTCCCCATGCAACTCTGTATTTTGGATATCCCACACATCCTGGAATAGTGAGAAGTAACTTAATGGAAGGAGAAATTAGGACTTACCTGATAATTTTCTTTCCATTAGTTCTTCACACTATTCCAGGAGTCCACCCCTGGACCTGTTTTGGCGGCAGGCTTTACAGCTTGCGCACGTGCTGTCACAATTTTGTCTCTCTCCGAGGACGCCAGGGACCTTCTGGGAGTCCGGTTGTTTGGTTCTTTAAAGTTGTAAAGGTGTTTGGTTTATTCCTTCTGCTTGTTTAGGTAAATACTGGAGAACTGGACTAGCTGGCTAAGTATATATGGGACAGCTCAGTTCTGAGTTTTTTTTATCTCCATCTGCTGGTCGATGGACATAACTACCCACATGTCCTGGAATAGTGTGAAGAACCAATGATAAAACAAATATCAGGTAAGCCCTAATTTCTCCTTCAGGACAAGTGGATATTTGGAGAAGATCTTGTAACTTAGTGGAAAAAATGAGGGAATCTAAGCCACAGCAGTTGCTGGAGAAAAAGCAGAAAGTCTCTGGACACTTGTCTTCAGGGGACTCTCAATTTCTAGACAGCATATGGTACCGCCTGATCGTCAGCAATATGGTCAGAAGTCCCACTTTCAGGAAGACCAATCTTCTTTTCCTGCAGACAGGAAGTCCTTCTCTCAGTCAACTAGAGTGCCCAGTGCCTCCAGAGTAATGGTGCAAGGCTGGCCCACTCTTCTGTTCCTTCAGTGAGAGGACGTCTTCAAGAGTTTCAGGAGAAGTGAGCAAAATCAGATCAGACAAGTGGGTTTCTAGATATTCTTACAGAAGGTTACAAGTTGGAGTTCTCCCACCCAGTTGCTCCTCTCTTCTTGCAGTCTTCTTGTTGAAAGAGAAACAAGGCTGTCTAATTTCAGGCCACCATAGATTCCTTGCTGGGGCTCTGAGCCATTGTTCCAGTTCCACAGGCCAAACAGGGATGAGGCAGATACTCCGTCTGCGTACATCTAGTAGCGCTTTAGAAATGATAAGTAGTAGTAGTACTTCATTACCCCAAAAAAAGAAGGCACCTTTCGTTCAGTCTTACTCAGGTCTAAGCTGCTGCCTCTGAGACTCAGTGTCCTGCTTTCTCTTGGAGTTACTAAGAGCAGTCATTGCCTCGGTTCAAGTGGAAGAATTTCTCACAGTCTCAAGGAGGCATACTTGCATATACCCATTTCAGCAGGCTTACAGTTCTTACTGTATACCTTAATGAGGCCAGTGTGGGCACCAGCCTTTGATCTGGATTGACAACTTTATGTTCTCTGTTGTTCTATTCTCATCTCTTATCCTGTCAGTTTTTGACTGTGGTGTTCCTGTCTCTTTCTACATAAAAACACCCATAACCATAAAACATTAAAAAAAAACTATAACATAATAACAATGTAGAAAAAAAGGCCCATTGACTTTCACTGTGGGCATATACTGAGGCTAAGTTTTTTTTATATGTAGTTCCAGTGAGTTCCACCCAGAGCATTATATATTGCCCCTGAGGGTCAACAACATGAATGACAGACTGTGAAGGCTGAGCAAATAAAATCCCAACACTGTACCTCCTTTGAAGGATGTGAAGCAGAATAGGCTTGTGTGAACTGTTTCCATTGAAAAAGCCTTGCTGGCTTTCTAGGAAGTGCGCTTCCCGAATGAAATAAATATAAACTTAGAGTCATAAGACTTCTCTACATAAACATTGCCTCTTATAAGGGGGTATTCAGTCCTTTCACATTTTATATTTCAACTGTTTTTATTGATGATTCAACATTATAAACATTTTAACATTGTCAGTACATCTATCATTGGGCATTATAAGTAATACAGCATATTAACTTGTATACATCAATAAATTCCATCATCAATAGTTTAATGCATCTTCCCCTGGTCCCTTTACCTACCCTCCCAAACATGCTCATTAACAGCCAAACGTACATTTAAGGGGGGGTGTTTTGTTAAATATACATCACAGTCATCTTTTATATTCCCCCCTCCTTTCTCCCCTTCCTTCTTCCCCCCCACCCTCTCCCCCCTGATAGTCATTAATAGTTACATTGTGTTTATGAGTTCAGGTATGTGTACCATTATTCTATAATATTATCAAAGCTTATTGAGTACAAGACTCCGGCCTCTCTGCGTTAAGGAATCCAACATAGGCCCCCAAACTTTAAGGAAGCATTTTTTCCCCCGACATGAGCCTTTTGCATTTCTTGCTTCCCATGTCATTAAAAGATGCACCTGATTTCGCCATTGCCAGTAATCTGGGGGTTTATCCGAAGTCCAACATTGCAAAATACACTTTTTGGCTACCAAACATAATTTGCGACTTAACAATGTTTCATCTGCCGTAAGTCCACGGAATGCTCCTGGGCAATCCAATAGCAATTGCACCGGAGTGCCCACTATAGTACGCGAAATGATTGAATTCATAAATGCCAGTATCTTTTCCCAAAAAAACTGTATTTTTGTGCATTCCCAAAATGCGTGATAGAACGAGTTTTCCTCCAGTGTGCATTTCATACAGGTTGGTGTGTCAATCTCTCCTACTCTATAGAGCTGGCGTTGTGTGAAGTATGCTCTATGTATTATTCTAAATGCACATTCTCTATAATTTGCTCCATTAATCAGTTTAGGGATGTTCCGAATGCATGCTGCTATGTCCCAATTAGATAAATCTACTTTTGTATCTGCTTCCCACCTACGGCGAAGTTGTGACCAATCTCTATCTGACCTCAAAGTCCACAAAGTCCTTTCACATTTAAAAAGATACAACGTTAAGATCACTCTTCAGTTTCTAGGAACATTATACTCATTAATTTGGATAGATAGTCCCCAAGGCTAAAATACAAAAAGGTTTGTGCAAGCACCCACTATTCCTGCATTGGCCCCCATACACCATGTTGCCCAAGCTAAGCTAACCCACCCCTCCCCCACTTACTGTCTTTAAGCAAAAAAAACCACCCTTTCTTCCCTCATCCCACTCTACCACCCACCTTCTACTTTCATTACCAATCATACCCATCCCTACCCTCCCTGTACTCTTAATATATGAAAAACAGTTAAATGGACATAACAACTGCTTAAAAAAGAAGGAAAAAAAATGTCAGGACATAAAGAGCCTGTCATGCAGCCATCAGGTAACAGGAAAACATCTATGACCTCAAGCATATTACAGGTCATAAAGTTAAATTCTCAGCCAAACCATGGGTCTGTTCAGCAGGTTATATTATTACTACTACTTATCATTTCTATAGCGCTACTAAACGTACGCAGCACTGTACATTTGAACATGAAGAGACAGTCCCTGCTCAACAGAGCTTACAATCTAATTCTGAAGAGAAACCAAAGGTTATCCCTAGAGCCTCCTTTGTCTGAGGTTTGACACCATAGCCGGCCCCAGCCACTTGTAACAAGCTACCATTTTGGTTGGTCCTTTATAACTGAGGTCTTGTGATTTGATGATTTTTACAGTCCCAAGGGGATTCTTGATCATTCTCCATTGAAAAGAACTGTAGAGCCACCTCCTTACTACATATTCAGTGAGATTGGCCTTCCATAGTAAAAAAAAAAAAAAAAAAAAAAGGGGGGGGGGGGGAAGGAAAACTGCCACCTGTATTGTATATCTTCCTCTCTCATCTTTGAGGTACTGTAGTTCATCTCTCCATTTCAAAGTTTTTGCTGCTGTGTTCTATTGTATAGAGATTTCATATGTATCCCAGGTGAAGTTTGTGTACCCTCTCGCTTTGTAGAGGACTGCTTCTTTAATTAGCAGGCTGTGATATCTTTAGGGGCATTTGCATGAGATTTTTCCCTGAATACAGTGAGCTCTCACAATTTCAATCGATAGGGGCCACTGTATCACCATCTACCAATAGCAGATGGCTAGCAATTTTTTGAACCACAAGCTCCATTTTGATATTCCAGTGATTCTGGTATACCCCGAAACTGCAGATTGCAGTGACAGCTTCTGTTCTTGGGGTCCTCCAACTTGTCAGCCATATCATCAACGGTTCCACATAGTTCTCCCATCTGCTTGTCTAAGCCTACTACTGCTTCAGCGTGCTCCTTTATTTGGTGACCCAGCTCGACAGTCTTCCTCTCAAGTCCACTTCCAAATTGGTCAGATCCAAATGCACAGCTTTAAGATCCGCTCTAATCTCTCTAAGCTTTTCACACACCTCCTTCATAAGGTCCAGTTTCCTCTCCGTGTCAGAAAGAATCTGTTGCTAAGACTCAACCGTAGTGGGCATGGCCACCATCTCCATGTTGTTGGCACACATGGCATGGGTGACGTTGGAATAAGAGAACTTGCACCTCCATCCAGTTTCTGTAGTTAAATATTTATTGATAGGGGTTTCTGCTATTTCTGTTTGGAATGTGCATTACCTGTGGTGTACTACAGGGGTCAGTCCTTGGTCTGGTTACTTTCAAAGCTGTCATAAGCAATGAGTTACCAAAATCTGCAAAAGGTGGGAAATAGAGGGTTGTACCTGAAGCTTGAGAAATGGTCGAGTGCTTGGCAGCTAAGATTTAATACTGCAAAAACCCGAGGAAGTGGTACAGATTTAAGGCAGTGATCTTCACTAGTGTTCAAGCAGGGGCCAGACAAAGTGGCTACTGCCTCAGGCAATGAAACAAAGGGAGGTCCTCCTGAAGTGATGCTTCCTGTGTAGCTATTAAATCACACTAAAGGCAAGTCTGATTCCTCAGCTCTATCTTAGCCAGTCTAAACTCCCATCATCCTGTTCCCTGTCTCTCCAAGCCAGATTGCCACCCGTTTTGTTCATGCTCCTTACCTTCCACAGAGTCTTAAGAATACAAGAATTGCCATTCTGGGTTGAACCGATGGTCCATCTAGCCCAGTATCCTGTTTTCAACAGTATCCAATCCGGATCACAAGTACCTGGCAGAAACCTAAATAGTAGCAACATTCCATGCCAATCCCAGGGCAAGCAGTGGCTTCCCCATGTCTGTCTGAATGAGACTATGGACTTTTCCAAACCTTTTTTTAAACCCAGATACACTGACTGCTGTTTCTACATCCTCTGGCAAAGAGTTCCAGAGCTTAACTATTCACTGAGTGAAAAAATATTTCTTTCTATTTGTTTTTACAATGTAATTTCATTCAGTGTCCCCTGATCTTTATACTTTTTTGAAAGATTAAAAAATCGATTCACTTCTACTCGTTCTACACAACTCAGGATTTTATAGACCTCAATCATATCTCCCCTCAGCTGTCTCTCTTCCAAACTGAAGAACCCTAAACTGTTCAACCTTTCCTCAGATGAGAGGAGTTTATCCTCAGAAGCTTAGCTGAGATTGGGAGGCGGGGCTAGTGCTGGGCAAGACTTCTACGGTCTGTGCCCTGAAAATGGCAGATACAAATCAAGGTAAGGTATACATAAGAAGTAGCCCATATGAGTTTATCTTGTTGGGCAAACTAGATGGACCGTGCAGGTCTTTTTCTGCCGTCATCTACTATGTTACTATTACTGTGTTAGATCAACAAAGATGTTTTCTAGAAGTCTTTTTTTTTTTTTTTTTTTTTTTTTTAGGTGAAGTAGAAATCTTCTGATGATTGCCTGTATGTTATTCAGTTTGCTTAGGGGAGCAATGCCAAAAATTACCCATGGATTTGGGCTAGGGTTCGAAGCGCAGAAAGCCTAAGCTGCCACCACTTTCTACCAGAATGGGGAGTTTTGACCACCATCAGTCCCAGGGCTGTGGAGTCAGAGTCGGAAGCAACCTTGGGTGGAGTCGGAGTCAGTAGAAATGTATTGACCGACTCTAGCTTCAAAATAGAAACTTATGTTATAATGCATGGTTAATTTATGATTTTATACTTATGTATATATTTTTGTTCTGGATCTAAAGTACTAGTAAATATAAATTACTTTTACCAGTACATTAGATCCAATACAAAAAATTTAAAGCCTAATATCAGTAGGAATCAGAGTTGGGCAGTAGAAAATAGAGGAGTCAAGAGTTGAAGGTTTGGTATACTGACTCCACAGCCCTGGTCAGTCCTTCACATCTACCTGGGGATTTTCCCCATATTTTATAGACCCTCTCAATGCAGTAGTGGTCTCAAGGGTACTAAATGGTGCAGTCTCTGAATTTACTTGAAATTGATCAGAGAACTTGTGCACAGGGTACATTCAAGCTCTGGGGTCCTTCCAGCTAAATGGTGCTGTTTTGAGATGTGTCCATGTCTGGCTTTTCTGAATCATTTTGTAAATGCTATTTCTTATTCCTGTTACCCACTGTATCTTCTACAGTTTTTTTTTCTAATAAAGTGCTAGTCCTCCAATGAAAGTTTTAGTCTTTATGACATCACAACCAAAATGGACCAATGGTGTTCAAAGTGTTTCTTTGCTAGTATTGCTCATTAGCTTACACTCTCCTCTCCTATGCTTCTGTGAATTATGTACAAAACTGTAGTGGATGTTGAGGGAGGGGTGGATTATCTGTTTCCATTTGTGTTACAATCCATCTCTGTATTGCCATGAATTTTGTGAGATAAAGTTAAATGGAAGTTGGGTTGTTTCTATGAAGAGGATTTGATTTGTTCCCTCATAGCTGCTCTTTGTGACTTGAAGCTTTGTATGTGTACATCACTTAATGAATTCATTGTTCAATTTTAGCATTGATACCCCTGGAGTCATCCGACGTGTCTCACAGCTCTTTCACGAACATCCAGACCTCATTCTAGGATTTAATGCTTTCCTTCCTATTGGCTACAAAATCGAGCTTCCAAAGAATGGCAGGGTAATTGTACAGACAGCAGTATCTAGTCAGGTGTGTTTCAATTTCTTTTGCTTTTTAAGTGTGTTGAAATATCATTTGCTTGTACTTAAATGAAAACTTTGTCTCGCTGAGAATCAAGTAGCTTTCCAAACATTAACATGACATATAGAAGATCTTCTTGTGTTGCTAAACATTTTTTGCAGCTAGGGTAATGTGTGAAGTATTTCCACTGTGCAGGGGCATTCCTTGTCTTCCCTTCTTTGTAATATCTTTAGAAATTAATGACCATGTGCTTGAACAAATGCCCACCTCCAGGGCTGGTACAAGTCTATTAGGCACATAAGCAAACTTTCAGTTTTGTGCTTCCCTCCTCAAATTAACTTTCAGGAACTTATCAAAATCTCAAAGGCCCACTAATTAAACTCAACAGTCATGAACATCCCAATACCACCCCTTCCACTATAATCGGGATATTTGAAAACTGTCCACTTACCCTGCTGTTGAAAGTATCCCCTCCATCTTCCAAACTGATCATTTCATTATGTAGCTTCCCACTGTTTCAGAACCTGTGGTATACTTGTGTCCATCAACCAGCAGATGGAGATAAAGAAGAAAACTGAGCTGAGACATATCTGGCATCCAGTCCAGCTCCTCAGTATTTTCTATCTCCAGCAGGTGGGTGGACACTTTTCGGCCTGCTTTGCTCCTGGTCCAGTTGGTCATCTGGTCCCCAGTTGAACTTTGTGGTTGGCTTGAGTCTGCAGAGTCATATCTGGAGGCCTTTGGATCCCTGTCTCTGATAGCCCATGAATTTACTTCTTTTGTCCCTTCACCTCTCCCCTGTTTCCTGTGGAGCTCTCCCTTACCAGTACAAGAACTGTTTAAAAAAAAGAAAGAGTTTTGCTGGAGAGCATGGGACAGAGTATCAGTCCTAAGCTTTTCTCATCTCATCCGGAGCCACAGGAAACCCACTTGGGATGCCGTGGTGGGTGGAAGTGGCAGCGCAGCCTAGGCGGCGATGGGAGATGCCTGCCTGGTTGGGGGCCAGGTGCTGTGGGAGCCATGGCGGAAGTCCGTGGAAGTGCGGCCAGTTTTAGTCTGGAGTGTACTGCGCACCAGTAGGAGAGAGGACTGGTGCTCCGGACTTGGAGGGGGGGTTTTCCACTGAAGTGGGCTGCACAATCTTTCTGATATTTAGGGATTCAGTTGCCTCGCTGCATGCTCTTATGTTCCCTTAGCATGGGTCATCTTTTAGCCATCGGCAGTTGGAGGGCTGGTTGGCATTGCCCTTGTCCTTGTCTGGTAGAATCAGCTTATACTGGATGTTGGTGTTCCCCAAGTGGAACTATATGCTCCAGGTCTTGCTTGTCTGCCTCCTCAAGAGAAATCTTTAGCAGGTAGCAAAATTACTGACTAAATACTGCTGGAGTAGGAAAAAGGCAAAACTTTGCTTACCATATCTCTGTGGTAACTGGAGATGTGAGGAGTTAGGCCTACCAAATTTACGGTTGTATAATTACGTGTGATTGAACAGACTACACTCAAACTATTTATGAACAGCTGCTGTATACACCATATAGCATTAGATCTTGCAGGTTTCCCACCACCTCCTGCCGTATTCGTTAGAGGGAAGTGTACTGTTTAGACCCTTAAAAGACACTTCGATGAAACTGACAATCTGGCTAGGTAGTGCCCCTACGGATATGACTAATTGCTAATCAGGGGTAATATACAGTTCCCGCCAGAGATAGATAATGTTACTTTTGTTCATTGGGAAAACCAAGTATACTGCTTGGTGGAAAGTATACTCACTGAGAAGGGGACAATGATGTCTTTTGAGTCCTTTCACCAACGGGTGGAAATTCAGTGGGGGGGACCAATTTGCCTTCTGCCAACTTGAACACTATGTCAGAGCCTTAGACCTCAATAATTTAAAATCCAATTTAGGGGATAAATTGAGGCGTCCAACAAGCTGAATCAGTGAGTGTGCGTTTAGAGTGCTCCATATGGCCTTCTTTACTCAGATGCAGCTGTGCAGGGTAGGGGAATTGTCCTTTCCAACTTGTGTCTGGTGCTCCAGGGAAGACGACAATTTTTATCATGCCATGTGGGCCTGTACGTCCATTCAACATTTCTGGTCTGAGGTAGCATCATATTTGAGCGGTTTATTTCACTGGAGAATCCAACTTACTGTGGAATTGGTTTTCTTTGTTTTGATGAGAGGGTTGGGTATAGAAAGGAAGGCTTTTCTTAGAATGTTTATTGTAGTGGGGAAGAAGTGTATACTATGTTCATGGGTGAGTTCGGAGCCTCTCATCATTTTGGTCCTGGCGTGCCCATGACAACAATCTAGCATTGTGGGAGGCTAGAGATGCAACCGCATCTGCAAAAAGAGTAACAAAATACCTTATTTCACCTGCAGCACGGAGTTTGATACAGAATCATTTGTATTCTTCTAGTAGATGTTAGGAGATTGTTTTTACGTATCATTGCTTTCACCATTTTTGAAGCATTATGTGAATGGGTTCTGGGAAGGGAGGGGGGATGGAGGGAGGGGCAGAGGTTTTGTTGGGTAGACAGTTATATATTTGTCAGTATTATTAGCGGGGAGCTTTAAGAATCCAAACTTCCTGCTACTTACTACTACTACTTATCATTTGTATAGTGCTACTGGATGTACGCAGCGCTGCACACTTGAACATGAAGAGACAGTCCGTGCTCGACAGAGCTTACAATCTAATTAGGACAAACAGGACAAACAAAAGATAAAGGAATATTAAAGTGAAGATGATAAAATAAGGGTTCTGAACAAGTGAACAAAGGTTAGGAGTTAAAAGCAGCATCAAAAAGGTGGGCTTTTAGCTTAGATTTGAAGACGGCCAGTGATGGAGCTTGACGTACCGGCTCAGGAAGTCTATTCCAGGCATATGGTGCAGCAAGATAAAAGGAACGGAGTCTGGAGTTAGCGGTGGAGGAGAAGGGTGCAGATAAGAGAGATTTACCCAGTGAATGGAATTCCCGAGGAGGAGTGTAGGGAGAGATGAGAATGGAGAGGTGCTGAGGAGCTGCAGAGTGAAAGCACTTATAGGTCAATAAGAGGAGTTTGAAATGGATAGGAAGCCAGTGAAGTGACTTGTCTGAAGTTCCTTTGTGTAGTTGTTTATTACTGTCTCAATAAAAAAATGTAATAAAAGCTGTGCTGAGTTGGAGACAATATGCTTAGCTCGATGGACCTTGGTCTCACAGTGGCAAGTTTGGGCTACAGGTACCCAGCAGTTCCCAAACAATAGATCAGTTTCCTATAACTCATTTCAAGGGATAAGCCATAGCTTTCCTCAGTCTACCTGGCTGATAATTTTTCTTGGATTTTTCCTCTAGGAACTTGTTCAAATATCTTTTGAATCCTACTACGTTAGTTGCTTTGAAAGTATACTCTGGCAACAGATTCCATAGCTTAATTATGTAATTGCATTTAAAGAAAAAACTTTCTCTCTCTCTTTTTTTTTTTTTTCAAACCAGTGGTCTTTAGTGTTTTGGTGTGTCCTCTCTTCATTTTGTGTGTGTGTGTGTTTTATGAAAGACTAGTAAAAAAGGCCCGTTTCTGACACAAATGAAACGGGCGCTAGCAAGATTTTCCTCGGAGTGTGTATGTTTGGGAGAGTGTATGTGAGAGTGACTGTTTGAGAGTCAGAGTGAAAGTGTGATTGTGTGAGAGAGTGAGTCTGGGTGTCAGTGTGTTTGTGAGAGAGTGTGTGTGTGAGAATGAGAGTGTGTGCAAGTGTGTATGTGAGAGACAGTGTGAGTGAGAGTGTGTGTGTGTGGGCGAGAGAGAGTCAGAAAGACATTGTATATGAGAGAGAGAGTGTGACCCGTGCCCTCCCAATCCATGGCCATCCATGTTACTCTGTAACCTGCCCCCTCCATTCATCCCTATCCAGCATTTCCCCTCTGTGCCTGAGGCCTGCCCTGCAATCCATATCCATCCATGCCCATCTGTCCCCTCCATTCATCCCTATCCAGCAATTCCCCTGTCCCTGAGTCCTGCCCTTCCAATCCATGGCCATCCATGCTCCTCTGTCACCTGGCCCCTCCATTTTTCCCTATCCAGCATTTCCCCTCTGTGCCTGAGGCCTGCCCTGCAATCCATATCCATCCATGCCCATCTGTCCCCTCCATTCATCCCTATCCAGCAATTCCCCTGTCCCTGAGTCCTGCCCTTCCAATCCATGCCCATCCATGGTCCTCTGTCACCTGGCTCCTCCTTTTTTCCCTATCCAGCATTTCCCCTCTCTGCCTGAGGCCTGTCCTGCAATCCATATCCATCCATGCCCATCTGTGCCCTGTATTCATCCCTATCCAGCAATTTCCCTGTGTCCCTGAGTCCTGCCCTCCCAATCCATGGCCATCCATGCTCCTCTGTCCCCTGCCCCCTCCATTCATCCCTTTGCAGCAATTCCCCTCTCTCCCTGAGCCCTGCCCTTCCAATCCATGGCCATCCATGCTCCTCTGTCCCCTGCCGCCTCCATTCATCCTTTTCCAGCAAGTCCCCTCTCTCCCTTCCATGCCCCCCCCTCGCATCCATGCCCCCCCCCTTCGCATCCATGTTCCCCCCCTCTTCGCATCCATGGCCCCCCCCTTCGCATCCGTTTTTTTTTGTTTTTCTTCTTTTAAAATGTACCTCCGTGGCGGTTCCGGCAGCAAAGCGTCAGGGAAGTAGGCGGCGCTCCTGACGTGTAGCCGTCCCTTCGCTGTGTTCCGCCTTCTTTTGACGTCATCCTTGACGTCAGAAGAAGGCGGAACACAGCGAAGGGAAGGCTAGACGTCGAGAGCGCCGCCTCCTTCCCTGACGCTTCGCTGCCGAGCGATGCGATTGGTTGAGTGTCATTGCTCCGCCCTCGACGTCATCACGTTTGACGCGTGGGCGGGGCAGACACAATGGGATCTCACCCCCTTCACTTAGAATGTTGGCTAACAGAGGCTTCATTAGAACGTTGGAGGTGCGTTTTATATAGAGAGATTAAACAACCAGTCCCTATTTAATTAATGACTCTCTTTTGCTGTCATAGGAAACGGTGTTGTAAATGTATCATGTGGATGTTTTTGGATGTGTTCACAAGTCTGATAAATTGCTAAATATGTATAATTTTAACTTGCAACTCACTTGCTTCTGCCATTGTTGTGAACAGGTGCCTTCTAATTCTATTCCAAGTGTCATGATGGGCGGCGGATCAACACTGCAGTACTCTCAGGAGAATTCCCACCAAAGTGCAGAGGACCTCAGACAGCAGCTGACTCACAAAGAGGAGAAACCACAAGCGTCACCAGAGTCCGATTCCATCGAGTTCAACAATGCAATAAGTTATGTGAACAAAATTAAAACACGCTTCCTGGATAGGCCAGAGATTTACAGATCCTTTCTAGAAGTCTTGCATACGTATCAGGTAAACTTGATAGAGCATTTAGCAGAGTTCAAATAGGAGTCTAGCACTGCTTTAATGATAAATTCTGGAAAATTTTGTTGTGGTTTGTGAAACATAAAAACACTAGAAGAAATTGGTGGAAAGGCACTTGAGCCGTATAACCAAGTCAGTGATGAACTAGGTGAGACTAGTGAAGAGGAACTGAGCCATTTTATACTCTCTTTATTTTTTTTGCACTTTTACCCTGCTTGCTGTGATACCTTATCTCTTTTTTTTTTTTTAATTAGGATAAAATTACAGTGCCAGTAAATGAAGGGAAACAATGAATGTTATTTTTATCGTATGTGCATGGGCTCAGAAATAATCTCATTCCTATGTTCTGTAAGCAGAATAGTGTGAGTACTGTATTTTTATGCATATTGCCCCCCCCCCCCCCCCCCCCCCGTTTACTAAGCTGAATGGGCTGTGTCAGCATTGCCGTGCCGCTTACTAAACAGGGGGGATAAGAGGGAAAGAGAGTAAGGGGAAGAAGGGGGTGTGATGGGAAAGGTTAGCAAATAAAAGAACAATAATTGCACCAAAGGTTTCAGACTGAAATGTGTCAGATTGAGTGCATAGGTTTATCATCAAGCAACAACACTAGACAAAGGGAGGGGTTGGGAAGTGGGGGGGGGGGGGGGGGAAGTTGGGGTAAAACTTGAAAATGGATGTTGGTTAAAGGATGAAACTGTTTATGATGTGCAGTGTAATGTATTATATATCACCAATTAAAAATGATTTAAATATAAACAGGGGGGATAATGTGAACATGTATAACAAGCACAAATTGCACATCTGTGTCAAAATAAACTGGTATATTGTGCCCACACATGCAATGTGCTATGCCAGTTTATTTTTCTAAAATTCCCTATTTGCAAAACTAATGCATTTATTTTTAAAGGCTTTTCTTTTTAGGTTCTTGCAAGTATTAGTGCATAAACCCCGCAAGAAAACTAAAAAGAAAAAGCCTTAAAAACTTAGTAAAAATATATTGGTATAGTGCATAGGTTTGTAAAACCGCAAACGTTATGTGCATGAAAATATGGTTGTTTTCTTGCTTCAGGGCTTAAAGAGTGCTAGCAGTTTCTTTGCTCCAGCACTCCCAAGAGCTGTGGCAGCTATCAGGGGGGTAGAAGAGTAGTTCTCAGGAACCACTCAACCAGCCTGGTGCTTGGGGATATCCATCATGATTATGCATCAGATATATTTTATACTATAGAAGCAATGCATACAAACCTGTCATGCATGTTCGTAATGGGTATTATGAACACCAGACAGGCTGAGTGGCCCCTTGATAACTGGGTTAACACCCACTAGCATTGAGAGAGTGCTCTATACCTGATACTGCAGCAGCTTAAGAGCATACAATAGGATGTTCAAGCCTTGAATTACCTTTCCTTCAAGATATGTTGTTTTCTCCTTCAGGAGTACTATATTTTTATGGATTAGTAATTCAGCTGGTATGATAAAACTGGAATGCAGTGCTGTAGCAGGACAGCTGACCAATCAGCTGTGAGTGATGTCATAATATTTGATGACATCATAAATGGAAACTCAATTGTGTGCAGACCAAAATCACCAGAAACAGCATTACTAGCCTTTTATAATCATACTAGTAAAAAAGGCCCGTTTCTGACACAAATGAAACGGGCACTAGCAAGGTTTTCTTCGACTCACCTGCAGCCACCCATGTCCAGCGACTCTCCTCTTCCCCTGCAGCCACCCATGTCCAGCGACCCTCCTCTCTCCCCTGCCCCCCCCCCCCTCCAGCCACCATTTCCAGCGACCCTCCTCTCTCCCCTGCTCCCCCTCCAGCCACCCATGTCCAGCGATCCTCCTCTGGACATGGATCAGCTGTGAGGCATGTTCCCCCCCCCCCCTATGGTGATAGCCTGATCTATGGAGCCTAGCAGACCACCTCGGAATGAGCCACGGTCCCAGGCAAGTCAGAACATTGGAGGTGAGAATTATTATATAGGATGACATTAGTTTTTGTTCTCAGTTAAGATATTTAAGTTGATAATAGCTGCTGTATGAACCAAAGTGTTTAATCCCACTGTTAGTGAGGAGAGAGGTGAATGCTGCTTATAAGCACACCTTGACACCAGACACACAATCTTGAAATAAACAATCTATCTAATGGGCAGATGATGTAATATTACATCACCTTCCCTCTAATAAGGACTTTAAAGTGTGATCTTTTTTTTCTTTTCTTTTTTTTTATAGTGTTAATTGGTTTGAAAGCTATTTCTATACCCTCTATATGGGTGTTTAAAAAAAAATAAGGCCCTCCCCTCACCACCCCAGAATTTTAAAGCCTATTTTATAAAGTGTTTTTTCAAAAACTGAGGTTTCTTTACTTGGGTTGCTTGTGTGGTTAGGGGTTTGAGTAGTGGCTTCTGCCATGCGCGATTGCCTTACTCTTATTCAAACCTGGCTTTTCCTAGGGATTCCAGGAATTTGCTGAAGAACTGTCTGAGAACTTAGGGAAATATCATGGAAGAGGCAAGATAACTTCACTGTTTAACTATACATCAGAGGAAAGACATTAGAGCCTACTTTGTTGAAGTGCTGTTATGAAACGTTTTCATTTAACTTCTACAAATGTAAGCAGATGCTGTCATCCTTCCCTTACTATTAAATTAGGTTTTTTTTCTCTCTCTCTTTCTACTGTGTCCACCGACAGAAAGAACAGTTGAATCCCAAGGGCCGTCCCTTCCGGGGTATGTCAGAAGAAGAAGTTTTCACCGAAGTAGCAAATCTCTTTCGAGGCCAAGAGGATCTGCTGTCCGAATTTGGGCAGTTCCTTCCCGAAGCCAAAAGATCTTTGGTAATGTCTTGGTGACTAAGAAGCAGAAATACTGTTGGTGATTGGTCGAGAGTTTCTTCTCATTCAGGGAAAGATGTTATCATTTATTTTCTCATATAAAGTGTAGATAAGACCTCTGTGGCATGCACACCACATTTTGAAAGCAACAATTCAAGTAGCATAGTCAATCATCTCCAACTCTTTGATTTCCCTAAATAACCATAAGTGAAGTGCACATTAGGTATGTGTGGTGTGGTCTGGTGAGCTGTTTCTTGAGCAGAGAAATAAAGCTGAATTGTTTCATATGTTTCCAGGGCTCTTGTGGTAGAACTCTGATTTTGTTGTTTAGATTGTTGATATTTTATAGTTTAATAGGTCTGTTTTTAATTAAATTCATACTTGAATTTTTTGAGTGACCAGCTTCCTTTTTTGATTTTGAATGCCTCCCCTGCCAACACAGATGACATGTCACAATCCAGTTTTTCTGTGCAGCAAACTGAAAAGATCGGGAATGCAATTTTAATTAGAAAACTGAACAACTAGGATTCTCTTGAATTATTGAGGGTGGACTCGTGATCAGGTTATGGGGATGCAAAATGAAGGCTAAGAGGCCATGATCTTTTGGGACCTCTCCAGAAATGCAATACTCTCAGGTGACAGGAGCTGTGGTCTTGGCAAGGCAGTGTGGCAACAAAGCACCAGGGTGTAACCTGGATGTCCGATATCCTCCATCACAAATACTTTAATCTCCTGGTTTTAATGTTGTATTTCAACTTAGGTATTTCACTAGGGGCAGGGTTCCTGAAACTTCTGTTACAGCTTCAAAGTGATTCCCAAATAGAACAGTTTGTTTTATCATGGCAGCACTGTGACACTTTCTGAATATTTTAATTCATTCTTCTCATTGGTATTTGTCTAGGAAACCTTGATAATCTGAGTTTTTGGTAGTTTATGTCACGAGTGTGGTGTTGGAATGGCTTGTCTGAAACAAGTTGACTTGATGAATTGAAAAGTTAACAGCTTTCTGTAACTTTTTTTTTTTTGCAGTTTACAGGCAATGGTCCCTGTGAAATTAGTGCTGTTCAGAAAACTGAAATTGAGAAGAGAATGGAACACAATAAAAAGCAATCCAGATCCTTGCTGCTACGGCCAGTAACTTGCCCTGCAAAGGTATTGGGAGAATAAATGGTTATAAAGAAAATAATCATAACTGAAGAGTTTAAGCTTGCTGGATAGGCCCTGATATGTCTGAAGTACCCATGGCAAATAGTGATGACTTACTTTGTATCAGCTCATTTGACAGCACCGCTCAGCTTTGCAAGAATTGAAGCGCATTTAAGTTTTGTAGCTCATGGCATTGGCTACTGTAGCAACCTTGGGCCCTCTGCTGGTGCAATTGCTGAATGTCCTGTTTCAAAATAAACTTACCCTTTTGGTGAAATTGGGGGAGGGGGGTACAGATTAAAAAATAAAAGCTGCAATGCCACCTAATTAGAGCAGGTAAATGGACCTTTTGATTTTAGATTTAAACCATGGCAGTAAAACCAGCAAACAGGTTATTTTGTATATAACAGTGCCCACACAGTATATAGGAGATCTGTGTTTCTTTGGCTGAATTGAAGACATTTGTGACTAGCTGTCAGTATTCCTTGGGTCAGGGTAAAGTGAGCTGAAGGTGGGGATGTCGGAGTCAATAAGTACATTGTAGGTTGGATTTTACAGCATCCAAGTTTTACTTTAAAAACTAAATAAGAGAAAGGGATAGCCTAGGATGTATGTGCTTCAGGTGTCATCTCTCCATTACATGTGTTACTCTGGGACGAACAAAATTGGTGGACCCAAGGTGATACTTTTAAGGTTACTGAAGAGTTTGGGTACTTCCTTTGCAGCCAAGCATAGAGAATTGTATTTATTAGGTAGAAAATTCGCTGTTGAACCCATGCCATTTGTCACCTAATAGTCTCTTCCCCCCCCCCCCCCACCCCAACCTCCTTCCCCAGAAAAAAATGAAACTTCGAGGCATGAAGGACCAGTCAGTAGCTGGTGTGGGGAAATACGGGACCCTGCAGGAGTTTTCATTCTTTGACAAGGTCAGTCATTGTGTCATCTTATGTATAGCTGAACCAAATATAGCACCACTCTGTTTATTTAGGTAGTTGAGTAAGACAGGTGCAATGGGATTTGCATTGTGTATTATTGGGATAGAGCATTCATTGTGTGTGTGTGCTTGTGTGTTTGACTGTTTTTTAGAGCTGTTACATGAGTGGAGGAGCGATGTGAGATGATGCATCAATATTCAGCAGTTCCTTGTTTTAATTCAGTATTTTAGTTGTATGGTTAAATATGGAGTTTAAAAACCACTGAGGGCTTTGGGCTCAGCCGTATTATAAGACTTGTTTGTCTTTAAATTCTTTGTGTAGCATGCATACTGTAGCTTTTGAAGGAAAGCCAGATGGAGCATGTAAGTCACACGCCAAGTTGTAACAAACTGGTTATACTAGGTGTTGGATCTCTACCATGATTAACCCACTACGTGCTATCCCTCTTTTCAAGGTGCGCAGGGTACTAAAGAGCCAAGAAGTGTATGAGAATTTTCTCCGCTGTATCGCTCTCTTCAATCAAGAGCTTGTGTCTGGGTCGGAGCTTGTGCAGCTGGTTACACCATTTTTAGGGTGAGTTTAGTGATACCTGTGGGCCCCTCTGGGCTTATCTTACAATCTCTGGTGGTCTAGGAATATAGTTGGGGCAGGAGCAATCCCCAGTTAATGCCCGTTCCAAATTTGCTGCTATGACTGGGGCATCGCTCCTGCCCTGACTATACCATTAGACCACCAGGGATTGTAAGGTAGCCCTGTTTTTTTTTTTTTGGGGGGGGGGGGGGAAGGCACTACTCCTTTGTATTCTTTCAAGGAATGCAGTTATGATCTTGCAGAATAACTTTTCTTTCGCGTCCATACCAGACCAGTCCAGACCAATGGGGAATAGTTATGTTTATCGACTAGCGGATAGAGACAGAAAACAAAAGTAGACCCTTTAAGACTAATGTACAGCCACAGAATGCTCAATATTTTTCTGTCTCCAAGCAGATGGTGGACAGTGTGTGTGCAGATCTTCTTTGGTGCTCTTAATCACCTCCTGTTCCTGAGGATGTCTAGGTCTCATTAGAGCAGAGGGTTTCTGGCTAAAATCATTTAACTCACCTTGGATCTAAGCCTGAAGGCATATCTGATGCTGGGTTACACTCAGTGGGGCTGTCCCTCCCCCCTCCTGCCCTCTCCTTATCGGTGCTGTGGATAATGGAGCTTAGAATGCCTTTCTGTGAGTCAGATGTTGTTATTTCAAGAATTGGTTCTTCAATAATTTTTCCTGTTGAGTCAGGCTGCATGTTCTCACATGGGGTGAGTAATACCTTTTCAGTTGCTCTGCAGTGCCCCCCTTCTTGTGTCTGAGGCTTTTAACAGTCAAGAAAATGGCGGGAGTTTCTCTCTTTCTTGGTTTGGGCAACAACCTGCTGATAAGGAGTGGAGTGGAGGAGTGGCCTAGTGGTTAGGGTGGTGGACTTTGGTCCTGAGGAACTGAGTTCGATTCCCACCAGGCACAGGCAGCTCCTTGTGACTCTGGGCAAGTCACTTAACCCTCCATTTCCCCATGTAAGCCGCATTGTGCCTGCCATGAGTGGGAAAGCGCGGGGTACAAATGTAACAAAAAACATTTTTTTTTCCCTTCCGCTCACTGGTGCCATTTTTGGTGGCAAACTCTTTAGCTCTCCATTATGTTGATGTTTTTACCAGCTTGGTAGTTAATGGCACCACAGTGCCTTCTTATTCTTCCCACGCCCTGAATTTTGAGTGCTGGTAATGTTCTGGTGGACTACATCCCAAACAGTACCAGCTCTGTTAGGCAGTTTCACTCGTTCTGAGCCTTCCAAGAGGTTGCTGCTTCTCTTACTGCCCTCTTTTCTATGTTGGCGCTTCTTTATTTCCTGTTATAAAAAGTAGACTGATACACATATATAAAAACAAAGAAATAATTTATTCAAACCAAGATAAAAGCAGTACCCGACGTGGCCACGTTTCGCCCTCAGGCTGCGTCAGGGGTAAAACTACAAATAAAAACATAAAAATAGTGATAACATCATCTCAAGTTATGTACATATATATATAAAAAGTCATAACAGCAAATGATAAAATAAAGTACAATAAATACATTACACATTCAAAAGTAAAATGGAGGAGGAGATAAGACAAGCCACTTTCACAACATATAAAAGTGTATAAAACGTAGGATGGATTTAATCAAATCTAATAATGTATCAATACATACCTAAAAATCAGGGGTGATCAACATACCCCTACAAAAAAAGCCTAAAACAAAATTAAAAAGATATACATTAATCCCATCTGATCAGCCCATGTATCACAAACTCTACATCTCACCAGTCAGCTCAATTAAAATTCTCATCATATCAACAATTGACTATATTTCATGGTGTAAAGCATTCAATTACTCACTGTTATAAATCTTCTACAAATAGACCACCTTGAATCCTAAAACTTTATCAGCCTTTACTATACAGCATCATCAAAAGACATGGCTGCATAAATGAATAACTTTCAAAAGCCATAACTCATTCTATAGTAAATATACGTATACATCTGCTTTACTCAATGCTGCCATCTCCCATAACATCACATGGATTAAAGCTGACTACATGTCAGCAGACACTGCTCTGGATCAAAGTGCAACAGCAATACTATCTGTGCTGTGGCTTCCCCTTTTTTAAAAGAGAAAACACTCTATTTCTCCCTCAATCACCAAACAAGCTCATTCTTACTAGATATACTTGTACATCTAGTTTACTCCATGCTACCATCTCACAAACATCACATAGATTCAAGCTAGCTACTTACTGTGCTTGTTAACAGACACTGCTCTGGATCAAAGTGCAACAGCATTACCATCTGTACTGTGGCTTGCTATTTTAAAACCTCATATCCAGGTCAAAGGTCATTACTTACTAAAAAAACGTCAAAAACTAATACCTTCACATCATTCAATTCTCAACACATACCTATTGCATAAATAGTGACAAAAAGAATAATCTATCTTAATAAACAAACTTTTAATCACTGCCAAACTGATGACATCATGACAGACGTCAAGATAGGTTGTCACCTTTAACTCAAGCTTAGCTTCATTCTCACAATAGCACAATGTGTAATGTCCACAAGCTATGCTTCCAACATGGTAACGCTTATATATCAAATTGGTGTCTGAAGCACTTACATAAGTACATAAGTAGTGCCATACTGGGAAAGACCAAAGGTCCATCTAGCCCAGCATCCTGTCACCGACAGTGGCCAATCCAGGTCAAGGGCACCTGGCACGCTCCCCAAACGTAAAAACATTCCAGACAAGTTATACCTAAAAATGCGGAATTTTTCCAAGTCCATTTAATAGCGGTCTATGGACTTGTCCTTTAGGAATCTATCTAACCCCTTTTTAAACTCCGTCAAGCTAACCGCCCGTACCACGTTCTCCGGCAACGAATTCCAGAGTCTAATTACACGTTGGGTGAAGAAAAATTTTCTCCGATTCGTTTTAAATTTACCACACTGTAGCTTCAACTCATGCCCTCTAGTCCTAGTATTTTTGGATAGCGTGAACAGTCGCTTCACATCCACCCGATCCATTCCTCTCATTATTTTATACACTTCTATCATATCTCCCCTCAGCCGTCTCTTCTCCAAGCTGAAAAGCCCTAGCCTTCTCAGCCTCTCTTCATAGGAAAGTCGTCCCATCCCCACTATCATTTTCGTCGCCCTTCGCTGTACCTTTTCCAATTCTACTATATCTTTTTTGAGATACGGAGACCAGTACTGAACACAATACTCCAGGTGCGGTCGCACCATGGAGCGATACAACGGCATTATAACATCCGCACACCTGGACTCCATACCCTTCCTAATAACACCCAACATTCTATTCGCTTTCCTAGCCGCAGCAGCACACTGAGCAGAAGGTTTCAGCGTATCATCGACGACGACACCCAGATCCCTTTCTTGATCCGTAACTCCTAACGCGGAACCTTGCAAGACGTAGCTATAATTCGGGTTCCTCTTACCCACATGCATCACTTTGCACTTGTCAACATTGAACTTCATCTGCCACTTGCACGCCCATTCTCCCAGTCTCGCAAGGTCCTCCTGTAATCGTTCACATTCCTCCTGCGACTTGACGACCCTGAATAATTTTGTGTCATCGGCGAATTTAATTACCTCACTAGTTATTCCCATCTCTAGGTCATTTATAAATACATTAAAAAGCAACGGACCCAGCACAGACCCCTGCGGGACCCCACTAACTACCCTCCTCCACTGAGAATACTGGCCACGCAATCCTACTCTCTGCTTCCTATCTTTCAACCAGTTCTTAATCCATAATAATACCCTACCTCCGATTCCATGACTCTGCAATTTCTTCAGGAGTCTTTCGTGCGGCACTTTGTCAACGCCTTCTGAAAATCCAGATATACAATATCAACCGGCTCCCCATTGTCCACATGTTTGCTTACCCCCTCAAAAAAATGCATTAGATTGGTGAGGCAAGACTTCCCTTCACTAAATCCGTGCTGACTTTGTCTCATCAGTCCATGTTTTTGTATATGCTCTGCAATTTTATTCTTAATAATAGCCTCCACCATCTTGCCCGGCACCGACGTCAGACTCACCGGTCTATAATTTCCCGGATCTCCTCTGGAACCCTTCTTAAAAATCGGAGTAACATTGGCTACCCTCCAGTCTTCCGGTACTACACTCGATTTTAGGGACAGATTGCATATTTCTAACAGTAGCTCCGCAAGTTCATTTTTTAGTTCTATTAATACTCTGGGATGAATACCATCAGGTCCCGGTGATTTACTACTCTTCAGCTTGCTGAACTGACCCATTACATCCTCCAAGGTTACAGAGAATTTGTTTAGTTTCTCCGACTCCCCCGCTTCAAATATTCTTTCCGGCACCGGTGTCCCCCCCCAAATCCTCCTCGGTGAAGACCGAAGCAAAGAATTCATTTAATTTCTCCGCTACGGCTTTGTCCTCCTTGATCGCCCCTTTAACACCATTTTCGTCCAGCGGCCCAACCGACTCTTTGGCCGGTTTCCTGCTTTTAATGTATCTAAAAAAATTTTTACTATGTATTTTTGCTTCCAACGCTAATTTCTTCTCAAAGTCCTTTTTTGCCCTCCTTATCTCCGCTTTGCATTTGGCTTGGCATTCCTTATGATCTATCCTGTTACTTTCAGTTGGTTCTCTTCTCCACTTTCTGAAGGATTGTTTTTTGGCTCTAATGATTTCCTTTATCTTACTGTTTAGCCACGCCGGCTGACGTTTAGTCTTTTTTCCCTTTTTTCTAATACGTGGAATATATTTGTCCTGAACCTCCAGGATGGTGTTTTTAAACAGCATCCACGCCTGATGCAAGTTTTTTACTCTGCGAGCTGCTCCTTTCAGTCTTTTTTTCACCATTTTTCTCATTTTGTCGTAATCACCTTTTCTATAGTTAAACGCTAGCGTACTTGATTTCCTAGTTTCACTTCCTTCAATGCCAATATCAAAACCGATCATATTATGATCACTGTTATCAAGCGGCCCTCGTATCGTTACCCCCTGCACTAGATCATGAGCACCACTAAGGACTAAGTCTAGTATTTTTCCTTCTCTTGTCGGCTCCTGAACTAGCTGTTCCATGAAGCTGTCCTTGATTTCATCAAGAAATCCTATGTCCCTTGCGTGTACAGATGTTACATTAACCCAGTCTATATGCGGGTAATTGAAATCCCCCATTATTATTGTGTTGCCCAGTTTGTTTGCGTCCCTGATTTCCTTTAACATTTCCGCATCCGTCTGTTCGTCCTGGCCAGGCGGACGGTAGTACACTCCTATCACTATCCTTTTCCCCTTTGCACATGGAATTTCAATCCACAGTGATTCCAAGGAGTGTTTTGTTTCCTGCAGAATTTTCAATCTATTTGATTCAAGGCTCTCGTTAATATACAATGCTACCCCTCCACCAATCCGATTCACCCTATCACTACGATATAATTTGTACCCCGGTATGACAGTGTCCCACTGGTTATCCTCCTTCCACCAGGTCTCAGAGATGCCTATTATATCTAATTTTTCATTTAGTGCAATATATTCCAACTCCCCCATCTTATTTCTTAGGCTCCTGGCATTCGCATATAGACATTTCAAACTATGTTTGTTGTTCCTAAGTACATCATGCTTAGTACTTGACAGTATTAATTGGCAATCTTTTGTCTGATTTTTATTGTTATTTAAAGATACCCGATCTACTACAATCTCTTTTGCAACCTCACTATCAGGATACTCTATCTTCCCTGTACTGTGATGAATTGGACCATTTCCTTGATCCATAAATAATATAAAATAATTTAAAAAAAATTTTTCTATAAAAATACTGTATAGTCATTCTCCTGATTCAGTCCAAAGGGTTTCACTGTGTTGAATTTAAAAATCATTCTTTGCTCTGCTTGTAATAGTTGCCTGTCTGTATCTCCACCTCTCCAAAATGTTTTAATTTTTAATAATACAAGGAACTTTAATTCTTCAAAAGAGTGTTTCAAGTCATATACATGTTCAACTAGTGGTTTCTCCTGTATATTTCTCTTTATAGCACTTTTATGCTCAGCAATGCATTTGTTAAATGCTCTCATAGTTTTTCCAATATACACAAGTCCACATGGACAAATCACTGCATAGACCACCTGTGTAGTCTTACAGTTGGAGTATTGCTTCAATTCATATCTCTCTCCTGTCATGGGGTGAATAAACCATTTAGTTTTCAAATTAACAGTACAAAATGAGCAATTCAAACATGGAAAATGTCCCCACACTGGATCACCTCTTATGAGTACAGGTAGAGCCGATGGTGCAAGACAGTCCTTTAAATTCCTATTCCTTTTGAATGCTATTAATAATTCTTTATCAGAAAAGTATGGAATACTCTGTATCAATGACCAATGCTTCCTAAATATTTTAATTAAATCAGATGACATATGGTCATAATATAATGTACATACAATCTTATCTTCTTTTTTCTTTTTCAAATCAATAGTAGTATGGAGGAGATCATTTCTTTGTTTCTGTGACATTCTAAACAGCCCTTCTTCAATGTATTTCCTTGGGTACCCTCTTTGTATAAATCTGTTAGCCATTACCTTCATTTGTTTTCTGCATTCGTCATTATTTGAACACAGTTTCTTTACTCTCAAAAACTGAGTATAGGGCAGGTTACGCTTCAGTGGATGGCTATGACAGCTACCATATTGTAACAATTTATTTCGGTCTGTGGGTTTTCTATATAATGTCGTCACAAATTTACCATATCTAAATTGAATTAATATATCTAGAAAAGGTATCTCCTTTCTGCTATAATTCATTTGAAACTTCAAATTTTTTTTTTTTTGAATGGTTGAATAAAAGGGATAAAAATTTGAAGTTTCAAATGAATTATAGCAGAAAGGAGATACCTTTTCTAGATATATTAATTCAATTTAGATATGGTAAATTTGTGACGACATTATATAGAAAACCCACAGACCGAAATAAATTGTTACAATATGGTAGCTGTCATAGCCATCCACTGAAGCGTAACCTGCCCTATACTCAGTTTTTGAGAGTAAAGAAACTGTGTTCAAATAATGACTAATGCAGAAAACAAATGAAGGTAATGGCTAACAGATTTATACAAAGAGGGTACCCAAGGAAATACATTGAAGAAGGGCTGTTTAGAATGTCACAGAAACAAAGAAATGATCTCCTCCATACTACTATTGATTTGAAAAAGAAAAAAGAAGATAAGATTGTATGTACATTATATTACGACCATATGTCATCTGATTTAATTAAAATATTTAGGAAGCATTGGTCATTGATACAGAGTATTCCATACTTTTCTGATAAAGAATTATTAATAGCATTCAAAAGGAATAGGAATTTAAAGGACTGTCTTGCACCATCGGCTCTACCTGTACTCATAAGAGGTGATCCAGTGTGGGGACATTTTCCATGTTTGAATTGCTCATTTTGTACTGTTAATTTGAAAACTAAATGGTTTATTCACCCCATGACAGGAGAGAGATATGAATTGAAGCAATACTCCAACTGTAAGACTACACAGGTGGTCTATGCAGTGATTTGTCCATGTGGACTTGTGTATATTGGAAAAACTATGAGAGCATTTAACAAATGCATTGCTGAGCATAAAAGTGCTATAAAGAGAAATATACAGGAGAAACCACTAGTTGAACATGTATATGACTTGAAACACTCTTTTGAAGAATTAAAGTTCCTTGTATTATTAAAATTAAAACATTTTGGAGAGGTGGAGATACAGACAGGCAACTATTACAAGCAGAGCAAAGAATGATTTTTAAATTCAACACAGTGAAACCCTTTGGACTGAATCAGGAGAATGACTACACAGTATTTTTATAGAAAAAATTTTTTTTAATTATTTTATATTATTTATGGATCAAGGAAATGGTCCAATTCATCACATTTTTTGGATTAAAAGTGCTTCAGACACCAATTTGATATATAAGCGTTACCATGTTGGAAGCATAGCTTGTGGACATTACACATTGTGCTATTGTGAGAATGAAGCTAAGCTTGAGTTAAAGGTGACAACCTATCTTGACGTCTGTCATGATGTCATCAGTTTTCATGATGTCATCAGTTTGGCAGTGATTAAAAGTTTGTTTATTAAGATAGATTATTCTTTTTGTCACTATTTATGCAATAGGTATGTGTTGAGAATTGAATGATGTGAAGGTATTAGTTTTTGACGTTTTTTTTAGTAAGTAATGACCTTTGACCTGGATATGAGGTTTTAAAATAGCAAGCCACAGCACAGATGGTAATGCTGTTGCACTTTGATCCAGAGCAGTGTCTGTTAACAAGCACAGTAAGTAGCTAGCTTGAATCTATGTGATGTTTGTGAGATGGTAGCATGGAGTAAACTAGATGTACAAGTATATCTAGTAAGAATGAGCTTGTTTGGTGATTGAGGGAGAAATAGAGTGTTTTCTCTTTTAAAAAAAGGGGAAGCCACAGCACAGATAGTATTGCTGTTGCACTTTGATCCAGAGCAGTGTCTGCTGACATGTAGTCAGCTTTAATCCATGTGATGTTATGGGAGATGGCAGCATTGAGTAAAGCAGATGTATACGTATATTTACTATAGAATGAGTTATGGCTTTTGAAAGTTATTCATTTATGCAGCCATGTCTTTTGATGATGCTGTATAGTAAAGGCTGATAAAGTTTTAGGATTCAAGGTGGTCTATTTGTAGAAGATTAATAACAGTGAGTAATTGAATGCTTTACACCATGAAATATAGTCAATTGTTGATATGATGAGAATTTTAATTGAGCTGACTGGTGAGATGTAGAGTTTGTGATACATGGGCTGATCAAGATGGGATTAATGTATATCTTTTTAATTTTGTTTTAGGCTTTTTTTGTAGGGGTATGTTGATCACCCCTGATTTTTAGGTATGTATTGATACATTATTAGATTTGATTAAATCCATCCTACGTTTTATACACTTTTATATGTTGTGAAAGTGGCTTGTCTTATCTCCTCCTCCATTTTACTTTTGAATGTGTAATGTATTTATTGTACTTTATTTTATCATTTGCTGTTATGACTTTTTATATATATATGTACATAACTTGAGATGATGTTATCACTATTTTTATGTTTTTATTTGTAGTTTTACCCCTGATGCAGCCTGAGGGCGAAACGTGGCCACGTCGGGTACTGCTTTTATCTTGGTTTGAATAAATTATTTCTTTGTTTTTATATATGTGTATCGGTCTACTTTTTATAACAGACTTTTATGTAGCAAGTAGACTGTTGCCTTTTGTGTTTTTCTTTTTAGCTTGTTTATTTCCTACAGAAAGTTGGCTCCTGCCCTGCTGAGCCCTGGGTTACATGGAATGGTGGCTTAGAGCAGTTGGTTTCTAGATTCTACTCTTTCTGTCGGGAATACATATTTATATAGTTGCTGTTTTATACTCGTAGCACTTAGCAGTCATGTTTAGAAACTATTGTCGACTGCTCAGAGACCAGACTGTCACAGCATTGTTTTCTCACAGTGGTGGTCTTATTGTCTTCCTTCTTCGCTTCTCCCTTGTATTTCTCTCCAAGTCAGGTGGGGCTGAAGAGCCTGTAGGCTATGGCTTTACACAACTCTTCTCCTTGCACTGCGAGTGTATTTAAAAAAAAAAAAAAAAGCTGATGGTGCTCATTCTATAAATTCTCGGCTGTCTCTTGGCTTTGGTAGGTGATGGTATCGCCTATTTTGGGAGTTGTCTAGTGTTGTTTTTTTTTAGTCAGTATTTTCAGAAGACTTCTGGCTGTTTAGCTGTACAAGGGCTCAGGTTGCTTTGGCATGGTGCTGGCAGCCGACTGTTTCATAGTTTCCTACTGCTATATTTCATTTCTGAGTTCTCTGTTAAAGTGGACTGACAGCAGGCATCTAATTCTACAGCGTACTGTTTCAGACTCACCAAGGGGCATGGATCTTTTCAGCAGTTCCTGGCTGTTCAGCAGCTTCGCAAGTGTTTTGAGGTATGTTGCAGAATCAACTATAGACTTCATGGCTTCACCTAGGTGGAAGCTTCCAACTTCATTTGGCATCGCCAGTAGCCTGCTGCATAGTGGCGTTTTGTAAGCTGGCATAGCCTGGGACATCTTCATCAGCTCATGCACCTCAGAGATGCGATACAGCAGCACCAGCTAGCTTCATGGCATGGCTTTCATAATGCCAGCTTTGTGCAGGTCTGTGCTTCAGCATCGACATCTGTCAGCAGGACACCTTATCAGCAGGGCATAATTTCAGTCACACCATCATTCTGTAGCGTAGCATTGGCAGTGCCAGCTCCCTTCATAGCGCAGCGGCATCAGCACCAGCTCTCTGCTTGGCATGGCATCTGCCAAAGGGGGAATGGCTCCCTGCAGGACACAGCTGCTACAATGCTAGCTCTTTGGAGGATGAGGTTTCAACGATTCCAGATCCCAGCTTTGCACAGCTTCTGGGAAACCTACCATGAGTGTTCTGCATTTGCTGGGGCTCCACTCCCCTATACGATGTACCTACAGCACCATCAATCCTCTGGCTAACAAGACTTCTGCGTTTCCAGCCTGCTGTAGGACACTGCTTAATAGCACTATCCTTACGCATGCTGTGGCTCCTAAGTCACCAGCCAGTCTTGTGATGTTTCAGCAAAACCAGCAACAGCTCATTATGGGGTGGTGGCTGAGACCTTTGACTGGGCTCAACTTGGGCAGTATCAGTGGCAGAAGACGGAAAGCAGGAGGAGTCTGCATTTAACTGAGGAAAACCAGCTACATGGGTTGACTTTATTTGCGGCAGACTGCTGCAGGAGATGATTCCTGCAACTGCGTTGCGACAGCAGCAGAGGACAGCTGGGGTGGCAGCAGTAGCAAACTTTTTCATAGATCAGCCACAGCACTCGGATTCATTGTATGGCTTTGGTACCATCGGTAGCCTTTAAGCCCCAGCTTCACGGTTAGATGCCACTTCAGTTGCATAGCTTCAGCTTTTTAGGGGGCTGCATTTCCTTCGTCAGCCATTGGTGTAGAGCTGAGTCATTTGCAGGGCACTGCATCTGCATCAGCATTCAACTGCAAGATATTACCTCTGCATCTACAGCCTTTGACATGGTGCTGCAGCATTTATGGGCACAAGTTGCTGTGCAGTGCGCTGCGTTGGCATTATCCACTTGCATGTTGCTACATCAGCATCTTCACCCGCTGTCAGGACGCTGCCGTAGTATCTTCTGCCGCTTCTGTAGTGTGCATTGACCTTATCAGCCGCTTTCATGTCTTGGTATCAATCCTTTCTGCAACTTTTTTGCACCATGTCTACTTTATCAGTCACTTGCAGGGTACTTCATTGGCATCTTTGGACCCTTTTGCTTCCATGGCATTGCATCGTCTCTGTCCGCCTCTGTCCTGCCACTGTGACAACATTGGCATTCTCTTGCCATTGCTTTGACACTAGCTGCCTTTTGCATGGTAATGCCCAGGTGTCGACTACAGTTTGCTTGTCTCTGTTTTGCCAGCAAGATCACTGGTAGGTCACAGTTGCAGCAAGTGCCTCTGGGGAGGCGACTGCAGTAGGATGTGGTTCCATGTTTTTCTAACACAGGTGCTCTCTTGGTCACCATGCACTCTTCACCGGCCTGCTCTACCTATGACTGCAGTAGCTTCCAGTATATGAGTTTGACAATAGTGCATGCAGGTAAGCTTTCATGCTATCTAAGGTGGAGATTACCTAGGCACTCAGTTGCTTTTCCGGCGAGCTCTGTGGTCTTATCTGCCATGTCGCTTAGTATAGCACATTGGTGCCAGCAGTAGTTGCTGGGGCTGGTGTTCCCTTTCAGGCAGTTTTTGTCTTAGCTCCACAGAAAACATTTTTGCCACAGCGTCACTGCTGTCACTAATGGATTTATAACTGTTCTAGTAGCTAGCTCTGGTCTTTGGCAACCCTGGCACCCATATTAGGGGTATAGAGGTGCTAGGTCTTGGCTTCAGTTTTAGCTTTTGCATTATCAGCCTTGAGCATGGTTAATTGGGCTTCCATTCTTATAGCATGGTTTCTCCAGGTTCCAACGGTCTATCACAGCTCAGGCATCCAGTGGTGCACCTTGTTTCTATTGGTCTCCAGAAGGTCGGGTAGTACGTGGGAAGCTATGTTCCTCAGAGATTCCTACTAGCTGGGTGGCACAGATGCAGTTCTGGATTATCAGATAAGATTCTAGGGTTTCATTCCTTACCTCATCGGTGATGGATGATTACAGTTTACATCAGGGCTGGCCATTTGTGAGATAAACTTGACAGCTCACTTGTCAGGCACTTGGATACTGATAGGCTGAGGTATTAATGTTTGAGTGTCTGCCCAGCTCGGCGGGACGACCTTGCTCTTTGGCATTTCTGCTGTAGTATTCTAGGGCTGCAGCTGTGCAGTTCTGTAGGGCAGCCCGAGTCTACACGAGTCTCTTAGCTGTCAGTGTCAAGGGGCAATCAGTTGTATTTTTGCCTTGTTTGTCATCTTTTCCTGATGGGCACTTTCTATGCCAGTTCTTCTTCCCTACGACTATCATGTAGGGAGCTAGGCATCTTATTTTGGCCATAATCTAGTTGTTTTCCCTTTCTCTGCAGTGACTGTTGTGGGAAGTTTAGGAGCTTCAAGGTCCTGTCATTACTTGATCTGCTCCTTCTCCCACATTGGCTATTGGTTGGTTGCTGTAGCTAAGGGCGCCAGGCAGGAACATGGATCGTGCCCATTTCAGTGCACCTTTCCTATCCCAGCCTCTGCTATGGCTCAGGTTTGCTGTGTTAGCATTCCTGTATTTCTCTTCATGCTTAGTTTGGCTGAATAGTATAGTGTTAACCAATATTAGTCGGTGACTCTGTTAATAGATGATCTTTTGTTTAGACTGGGGGTCTGTATTGGTTGATTTCTCCTAGGTTGGGATTGCTGATGATTGTGTAGTTTTCTTCTGATCCCACCTTATGTGGGCATTGCTTTGCTATATCCCACTGGTCTGGACTAGTCTTGTATGGACATGAAGGAGGAGAAATGTAAGTCTTACCTGATAATTTTCTTTCCTTTAGTCCTACCAGACTAGTCCAGAATCTCGCCTTGGGTCTGTTTCTCCCCTTGTTAGCAGGTTACAATCTCCCGATATGCCGGACTCTTCAGCTAGTTACGTTTCACTTGTTTCCTGACTCGGTCAAGTGGAGCTTAGACCTGCCGAGGCACAGCAGGTATCCCTGACTTCAGTGCTTCGTCTTGAATGTACATAGTTGGTGAATGAAGTAATCTTGAGCACCACTGCTTGGCTATTCGAAATACTCAGCGTTTTATTGCTGCACACTACCCTTAAAGGGGGAATCACAGAAGTACTTTCTTTTTCTGTCTCCATCCACTAGTCGATGGACATAACTGTTCCCCGCTGGTAGGACTAAAGGAAAGAAAATTATCAGGTGAGACATAATTTCTCCATATGGTAAATAGAGTGCTCCAAATAAATGCTTTTGATACAAAATTTTAGCAGGAATTTAGGTCTTTAAATTTGGGATGATAAGCTCCTTAGGAATTAGCCTCTATGGAGTTATATCAGCTGTTACTCCGAGTGTGGTGCAAAGTCGGCCGCTGTAAAAGCATTGGATTTTAGTTTGTTTTCATTAGCTGCAGTCCATGAGTGTGTAAGCTATTTTGCTTGGAGGTAAAATACAGTCTTTCGTTATGTAAATTATTATATTCTGGCTTGGATACTGTGGGTTTAGCAGAGGGATGCACTGCAAGCAGAGAAAATCTCCAGTAGCCCTCACTGGTCCACATTCACACAACCAAACTTGAGTTTTCAGCTGAATCCAGGTGATGAGATTCGGCTGCAGTTTCGGTTTCAGCCGAGAGCTTTCAAACAGTTTTGGTGGTAGTATCTGTTTCTGCTGAAACTGAAAAAAAGCAGTTTTGGTCAGTCCTCTTGTACTCGGTACACCAAAATGAGATGCTTGATCCATGGGGATTTTATGCTGGCTCTTGCGCCACTATACTGAGCTTAGATGTTTATCCAAATGTCTTCCTATGTGTAACATCAGACTGGTGTGCTCATGAGCTATTGTCTTTTGGGCTAATCCAGATTAAAATTCCATTGAAAATTGTATATTTGTTAATTGAGTGTTACTGCAGCACTGAAATTTGTCTTTTAAATACATATATTTTAAAGGAAGTTTCCAGAATTGTTTGCACAGTTCAAGTCATTCCTGGGAGTGAAAGAACTATCTTTTGCTTCGCCACTGACGAGCGATAGGTCCGGTGATGGGATTGGCCGAGAAATCGATTACGCATCTTGCAAGCGGATTGGGTCAAGTTACCGAGCGCTTCCAAAAACATACCAACAACCCAAATGCAGTGGGAGGACAGCTGTATGTAAGAGGTATTTCAGTGCACACACAACAAAATGCCTTTTACAACTGCTTTAAAAATGATGTATGCATAAAGTGCAAATTGGTCTCAGCCTTTATTTATAAAATTATAACCTTCCTACCATGAGATTCTAAGCAGATACTATTAGTCAGGTAAATCCATGCTCTGTACAATTCCTATAATGTTCTTTGTTTTTGTTTGGGGGAGTGAGGGTGGAGGCAATAGCCCAATAGTTCTTCCTTTCTATCCTGGCACCATGAGCCTTCCGTTAGCAAGTCCCTGGGGATTTGTCCCTCTTTTAATGGGTCTGCCTTCTCAATGCCTCTAGGCTGTTTATTACCTCAATTGTCCTGAGGCTGAGAGCCAAGCAGTATGTGGTTATAAAGTGTGTTTTTCAGTAGTTCTGTGGTGCTGGTGGTACATTGTCAGTTTATACCCAGTCAGTGTTGAGGATTCTGGAAAATGTGATGGGTAAAGACCATTCTTAGGACCAAAGAGACCCACTCCTGAAGAATGTTTCAAAAGATGGTTGAATTTTTCTCTGTGATGTAAAGCACAAGAGATTAATTTTTATGCTTCACATGGATTTTGTATGACACATTACTAACAAGACAGTATAGCTTGTGTCTGTGTGAACTTCAGTTGTGTACATCCCATATAAATTGTGGCTGTTGCCATTTACCCTTTTAGAAGTTGCACTAAGGTACAGCCATGAACTTTGCAAAGAGCAGTACTAGCTAAAAATATGCCTAACAAGACAGGAAAAATGGAAAAGCAAACTTTAAGCTGAATCATGTTGAGACCACAGTGTCCTGTCTATTTGACTGAGGTCACTAGAGTAGAGCTTCCCAGGTGGTGCTCGAGACCCACTCAGTAGGTGCACTGTTGAATATTCACAGTGAAAGACCGTTCTGCAGAATATACATATCATGGTAATACGTTGCTGTGACTCTTATCTCTTACCAAAGGTGCTGAATGACACTTGGGTCTCATTCCCATCCTGGTCTGAAGACTCAACCTTTGTCAGCTCAAAGAAGACTCCATATGAAGAACAGCTTCATCGCTGTGAAGACGAACGATTTGAGGTGAGCCATTTGATGTGGATGAGAGGACTGAGGCCCTTCTGTGTCGCTAATTGGGGCCTATTTTATGGGAATGGAGGAAGAGGAAAGCTGTTGCTTTAAAATAATTAAAGGAAAGCTCTGTGCATCCACTCTGTTCTGTTCGGTGTTTCAGAGACTGGTATGGTTATTCCATTTCTCCCGCATCAGCTAACATTAAACTTTGAAATTCTTCACGCAGCTTTTATGCAAGTCAGCTGCCTTATTAGGAGCAATGTCATAGGTTGGCTTACACACCTTAATCTGATTGGTCCTTATCAGTGTTTTGTAGCCAGACAACCAATTTTGGGTGGGCACAAAAGTTTCTCTCTGCCTCCATCCATAGTTTAGCATCTCTCCTTTTCAACCCCCCCACCCCCCAGTGTACCTTTTTAAAATTTCTCTTTACTTCTGTAAAGGGGTCAAAATCCTTTAATGACAGCACCAGAGTTGGACCTGACTCGGTCTGTGTTTCGGTGGTGAACAGCCACCTGCCTCAGGAGTCGCATGTGAACTATATGTAATAAAACATAGTGGTATAAGATCAGTATGGAATGGAATGGTGCAGAGTATAAAAATAGTAATAATAATAATTATATCTCATCGCACAAAAAAACATACATTAAAAAACATATGCTGTGTAACAATTGTATATGATAGAAACAATAATCAATGCTACCAGTATTTGAACAAAAATATATATGAAAGGAAAATAATCCAAATAGATGAGGAGGGAAATGGAAGAGGGGAAAAAGGAGGGGGGGGGGGGGGGAAGGCCAGAGAGAAGGGGGAGGAGAGGGAAGGTATACTAAAAAAAGATCAAATAGAACACCATACTATCCGATATACAATATGAAACGAACCACAGCTTAAGGGAATATGCATAAAAAGAACTGACCTGCCTTCCACATAAAGGTAAGAAGCAAGTGTGCCTGATGCAGTATTTCAAAAATGAATGAATTAGGCAGTCCTAAGGTGGAAAAAAAATCACATATATTAAGGCTTAAAAAACAATAACTGTATCCTGATAGAGGAAACTGAATGTAATGACGGGTGACCACTTAATAACTGGTTACTGTAAACGGTTAAGGACACTGGTGCCAAAATGTCTATTAACAATATTAATTGGAAGGCAGAGATCAAAAGTAATGTTAGCCAGATAATCCAATTCCATATTACGTATGACACACATTGAAGTGAAATATAGCTGATAAAAAAGAACAAGTCACACGGTCGGTCTCCCTTTGCTGCAGCAGGTTTACTGCATTCTCTGTGTGTTCTTCCTTTGTTTTTTTTTTCATTCCACCCCATTCTTGGTCACCCTCTTTCTCTTTCCTTGTAGAAAGAATGAACATGGCTCCTGTTGAGAGCCACATGTTAAATTTGTGGTTTAAATGGCACACAGCAAAAATGGGAAATTTTGAGACATGGTGACTCTTCAGATTCTACAATCATTGTATATATTTACCACCTTTTCGTCTTTTCTTTTATGGGTAGCTGGATGTCGTCTTAGAGACGAACCTGGCTACTATCCGCGTGCTGGAGAGCGTCCAAAAGAAGCTGTCTCGCATGTCTGCAGAAGACCAGGAGAAGTTCCGGCTGGATGACTGTCTGGGCGGGACCTCGGAAGTGATCCAGCGCAGAGCCATTTATCGCATTTATGGGGACAAAGCACAGGACATCATTGAAAGCCTCAAGAAGAACCCTGTGACAGCTGTTCCTGTTGTGTTGAAGAGGTATGGCTTACATTCGCAGCTTGGTTCTGCCTAAACCTTTCAGTTTTCATGCTTTTGTAATACTGTAGTCTTAAAGAAACTCAGGAGAAACACTTGCTTAGACCGAGCACTGAGAAAGCTTATTAGTATAGGGAGGCAATGCTTATAGGAGAACAGGAGTAGCTGTTTTGGTCCCAGTGAAAACTGAATTACTTGGCCCTTTTTGTTGACCTTTACTGACCCAGCCTCACTTATCCAAAATTAATATGCACAAGGTATTTGGTATATTTCAAGGAGGATTTCTCTGCTTTTAAGAACTTGTGTAGATTATCAATAATGGCCAGTTTTGACACTGAATCTATAAAAGGTGTCAAAAGCTATAAAGAATTTGAGTCAGCAGTTCCTTACATGAGCTTGTATGCTTAAATGAGGTATTGACGGTTGTATCATTGGAAATAAGCAAAAACTTGACAGTTTAATGTTAAGTAAGCCATTCTGGAGTTTGCCTGGCAGGTATTGCAATGGTGAGGCAGCACTCCAGGCCCCTCCCTGCTGGTGGAGAGGGGTGGAGTGTAGTTGCCGCTATGGCTGGAACTGGGGCTCCAGAGGGAATTGTATTGTGACTCCTGACTGCAGAGACTGGCTGAGTTTGGTGGGGGGGGGGGGGGGGGGGGGGGGGGGGGGGACACAAAAATAAGGGAAGTTCATCAGGTAGTGAATAAAGCTCATAACACCAGGATCCCAGCCCTGGTTCTGACTGAGTTGGCATTAAAGGGAGCAGTAGGAACTATCAAGCCAAATACATACCTCCACACACACTGTCCGTCTGAATTTTACAGGTTGAAAGCCAAGGAGGAGGAATGGAGAGAAGCCCAGCAAGGTTTCAACAAGATTTGGCGAGAGCAGTATGAAAAAGCATACTTAAAATCACTGGATCACCAGGCTGTAAATTTTAAGCAGAATGACACCAAAGCCCTGCGTTCAAAGAGTTTGTTGAATGAAATAGAGAGTGTGTATGATGAGGTGAGACCATCGCTTGAAAGGTGGGTCACACGGCCTCCTAGTACATCACATTGTAATTCAGTTTTTGGTGTGTTTTTTTTTTTTTAATCACTAGTAATTGCTATCTTTATGTAACAGAGGCTGTTTTTTAATAAACAGTCCCAAAACATAGAAGGAGAAGGGGTGGCTGTATGGCAGTTCTGTATGCTGCCACGCAAAGGACCCAGACTTGATTTCTAAATCAACACTTTGCTCCCCAGACCAGCTGAGGCTAGGGATACTGTGGATGTGGCACTTACAGCCCCTGGAGGGGTTGAGATCTCAGCGTTTATTCTTGGGTAACTCCTGCTGGTCACGTTCAGTTCCCACAATCACATGTTTCACAGGCTATAGCCCTGTTTGACTGGGGACCATCACTACAATGGCTGGACTGAAATAAGTGGGGGTACGAATGATGACATACCCTGGGTAGTGGCATTGTAGCTCAGCCTGGAAGCTACTTTATGATTGAGATTTCATTTAGTTCCACATTTCCATTCTGCTTTAAAAAGTCAGTTCAGAGTTGATCTAGTAAGAATAACGTCAGTTTACAATAACCAATAAAATACAAAATAGAACCAGAATACGGAGACCAAAATCATCCCTTTCCTTCCCTTCATCTGACCCTGACATCAGCTGAGGTCTAATACATGATCAGATCTTTGCTATACCTTCAAATATTTATGAAACTGGTAAATTTTTAACAGATACTGAAAGACCAAATAATCATCAACCCCTCAGTGTCTCAGTAAGGCGTTTCACTCTCTTGCTGCCTGGAATTAAAATGGTCTATCCAAAGTGCTTAAAATTTTTAACTGATGGATAAGCCAGTTTAAGACTCCCACTTGAGCTAATAGCCTTTTAATAGTACAGAATACAACTATCTGATACATATGAAATGGTGTGAAGCCCTGCAGAGTTTTAAATATTAAAGCAATTTAAATGTAATTCTGACTTGCACAAGCAACCAGTGTAGACATGTAAAATAGGAAGCTGGTTTATCAGTCATAGCTCCCTTAAAAATCAATTAGGCCACAGCGTTCAGGATCCATATGTAAAATATTACAATAATCTAATTGGGGTAGTCTGTTGGTCTGCACTAATATTCTCAGATGCTCTGTTAAGTATCGGATCTGATCTGCATTATATGCCTCAAATTTTAGAAAAACTATCCTTACCACGTTTGATATCTGAGCATCAGAAACCATCACAAAATTGTTAGTCCTGAAGATATGCAGTCCATTTATGACTGGACATGAAGAAATATTGGCAACCAAATTTCCAAGCCATAACAGTGAGGTTCCCCCCCCCCCCCCCCCCCCCCATTTTTAATTTAACATGTTGGTCCCTCATCTAACCATTACCCAATGAGTATCCTTAATCCAGTATTACATAGGTCTGTTCTAAAGATGGATTTTCAGTGAAGCTGCTTGACCAGAAATAGAGGCTGAATTACCTGGATAAAATGGATTGAAAGTTGGCTTGGAAGAGACTTTAGTGTGAGCATCAGTTGGACAAGGGCCCAAAAGTTAAGAAAAACCTGCTGCTGTCTATTAGGAACATGCGATTAATGGACAGAATAATTTAATGCAAATTTTCTTTCTGTTAACTTATCTGTTTTTCTGCTCTTTAAATCCCATCTATCGCAGCACCAAGAGCAACACACAGAGGGCCGCAATACTACAGTAAGTGAGCCACACCTCATCTTCGTGTATGAAGACAAACAGATCCTGGATGACGCAGCCTCACTCATCAGCTACTATGTGAAGCATCAGCCAGCCATCCAGAAGGAAGACAAGGACACCATCAAGCAAATCATTCATCACTTCATCCCAGATCTCTTTTTCTTCCATCAGCCGCGCCTACGTAAGGTCTCCGAAGAGTCATCTGAAGATGACCAGGAGCACAGCATGGAGTGTGAGCCAGAGGCGGCTGAGCAGAGGAGAAAAACTGTTGTTGCATCTTCTCAGACTGGTGTACCAGGGGATCAGCCCGAGCCCTGTGTGGCGGCTGCAGCACCAACACCAACTGAGCATCTTGGGAACATGGAGGATGTCTATAGTCTGTTCTTCGCTAACAACAACTGGTATTTCTTTCTCCGCCTCCACCAGACTTTGTGTGCCAGGCTCTTAAAGATTTATCGCCAGGCTCAAAAGCAGCTTTTAGAGTATCGAACTGAGAAAGAGAGGGAGAATCTGCTCTGTGAGGGAAGGAAGGAAAGGGCAAATGATCCTGCAATGGAGCTCAGGCTAAAGCAACCAAGTAAGGCCGGAATGTTAATATACATGAAAACAGAGGGAAACACTTTACTGGCTGTTTATGGGCGGGTGGGTGTTTTAAGTAACAGGTGAATTTTCACATTTGTTTTACAAAATTATCTGAAGATTGTAAGGCTAATTGTGGAAACTGATCATTCTCCAGTTCTGATTCAGTGCATTGGCTCCCCCCCCCCCCCCCTTTAATGGCGTCATAATTACTGAATGTATTGCAAAGATATTCTAAAAATATATGCCTTGAATTCTGATGGTTTAGAGAGCAACAGCTGCAACTCTTATTGTATTTTTCAGACTATAAGACGCACCTAGGTTTTAGAGGAGGGAAATAGGAAAAATACATTTTCGGACTTTAAGATGCACTTTTTCCCTCCTCTAAAACCTAGGTACGTTTTATGGTCCGGTGCGTCTTGTCCGAATGCAGGGCCCCTGATCTCTCCGATTCCCCCCCCCCCCCCCCCCCCCCCACCCCCCCCCGTCCCTCCCTCCGTTTTGCAAGGTCTCCCCTCGCTCCCTCCAAATTTTAAAAGTTTTACCTGGTCGTGGTCGGGGCAGCAAAAAGCATACACGCTGGGCGCGTCAGTCTTCCGTTCTGACGTCTCCTCTGCTCGAGCCGAGAGAGACGTCAGAACGGAAGACTGACGCGCCCAGTGTGCATCCTTTTGCTGCTGCTGCCGCAACCATGACCAAGTAAAACCTTCTTTTAAAATTTGGAGGGAGCGAGGGGAATCTTGCAAAACGAAGGGAGGGACCTTGCAAAACGAAGCGAGGGAGGGACCTTGCAAAATGGAATTAACGGTGCTTTTAAAACTACATTCGGACTATAAGACGCACCCCCCCATTTTCCTCCCAAATTTGGGGGGGAAAAAGTGTGTCTTATAGTCCGAAAAATACGGTATTTATTTTTCTCACCAGTAACCTGTTTTCCTGCACACCTTCCTTTTGGTGAGGTGAAGCAGTGTTTAAAAGCTTAAGTTCAGCTTTGGGAACAAAGTGTAGCATGAGGGATTGTGATTTTGAGCTTTATATGGATCCATATGTAAAATATTACAATAATCTAATTGGTTTAGGGGCTCATTTTCAAAGCACTTAGCCTTCCAAAGTTCCATAGAAACCTATGGAACTTTGGGAGGCTAAGTGCTTTGAAAATATGCTCTTAGTCTGTTGGTCTGCACCAATATTCTCAGATGTTCTGTTAAGTGGTCGGATCTGATCTACATTATATGCCTCAAAAATTTAGAAAAACTATCCTTACCACATTTGATATCTGAGCATCAAAATCCATCACAAAATTGTTTCTTTGGCTCATCTTCCTTCTTTTTTGTGGCTTTATGAAACATAAATACCATTACGGCCTAATGTAAGCCACATTGAGCCTGCAAACTGGTGGGGAAAATGTGGGATACAAATGCAACAAATAATAATATCATATTATTCAATTTAAAATGGACATTTATATTTCACTTAACCTTCTAGTTCTAGATGGATTAAATATAATTCATTACAAACAATTCATCTTAGGTATTTATTACATCATAATTCTCAGAGTACATCAAGGTTAGAATATAAATGAAATTCAGTTTCCATAAAAACAACTATTTATCATGAATGTCAATAATAGAACATGAGAAATAATAAAATCTAAAAACCTCATTGATACAGATTACTTTAGATATCATTGAAAAGGAATGTTTTCAATAGTCATCTAAACTTCCTACAATTTGCTAATCATTCTGATATCTGCAAACAGTGAATCCCACAATTCTGGGACTTTTCCTACTAAAGTTCTATTACTTGTCGCACTGAACACAACACATTTTTTGACAGTATAACCAACTTTATCTGTGAATATGAATGTAGTTTTTGGAAAGACGATAAACAGTGTCTGAGGACACGCAGGTCGTTGTATTCTCACAGCTAGGTGTCGTCATCCGACTGAGCCCAGTGCGGGCGCTAACTAGCAAGATTAACAGAACTTTCTAGCAGCATCCCACCGTGCATGCACTTGTACCCTTCCTGCTTCATACGTGAGCGTGGGTTCCTCAGTCTTCGTTTTTCCACAGGAGGAGTCACCATTGTGTTCCTCTTCACAGTGCTTATTTCTTTCCTCGTTTGCAGTGCCTTTTCATATGCAGTATTTTTGTCCTTTTGTTGAGTGTTTTTCATTTTTTCTTTACTTTTGTTTCCCTTTACTTTATTATAGTAGTTCCAAATCTGGTCCTGGAAGGCACCCCAGCTAGTTAAGGTTTTCAGGATACCCACAATGAATATTCATGAGAGATTTGCATGCAATGGAGGCAGTGAGGGGCATAATCGAATGGGACGTCCTCGCAAAACATCCCGATCCAGAGGCGTGGAAACACATATTTTCGAAACAAGATGGACGTCCATCTTTTGTTTCAATAATACGGTCAGGGACGTCCAAATCCTTAAATTTGGTCGTCCCTAGACTTGGTCGTTTCTGATTTTTGGCAATAATCGAAACCAAGCACGTCCATCTCAGAAACGACCAAATGCAAGCCATTTGGTCGTGGGAGGAGCCAGCATTTCTAATGCACTGGTCCCCCTGACATGCCAAGACACCAACCGGACACCCTAGGGGGCACTGCAGTGGACTGCACAAATTGCTCCCCAGTACATAGATCCCTTACCGTGTGTGCTGAACCCCCCAAACCCACTACCCACAACTGTACACCATTACCATAGCCCTTACGGGTGAAGGGGGCACCTAGATGTGGGTACAGTGGGTTTGTGGTGGGTTTTGGAGGGCTCGCTGTTTCCTCCACAAATGTAACAAGTGGGGGGGAGGGATGTGGATGGGTCCACCTGCCTGAAGTCACTGCACCCACTAAAAACTGCTCCAGGGACCGTGCTGTGATGGACCTGAGTAGGACATCTGAGGCTGGCAATCAATATTTTGAAAGATGTTTTTTGAGGGTGGCAGGGGGTTAATGACCACTGGGGGAGTAAGGGGAGGTCATCCCTGATTCGCATCCGGTGGTCATCTGGTTAAGTTCGGGCACCTTTTTGTGCCTTGGTTGTAAGAAAAACACAACCAGGTAAAGTCGTCCAAGTGTTCGTCAGGGACGTCCTTGTTTCTTTCGATATGGGTTGAGGACGTCCTAGTGTTAGGCACGCCCAGAGTCCCGCCTTCGCTACGCCTCCAACATGCCCCCTTGAACTTTGGCTGTCCCTAGCGATGGAGAGCTGTTAGGGATGTCCAAAATCGGCTTTCCATTATACCAATTGGGGCGACCCTGTGAGAAGGACGTCCCATCTTCCGATTTATGTCAAAAGATGGGCGTCCTCCTCTTTCGAAAATGAGCCCAAGTGCATGCAAAACTCTCTCTTGAATATTCATTGTGGGTATCCTGAAACCTGACTGGCTGTGGTGTCTCCAGTACCAGGTTTGGGACCCTTGCCCATGGTCTCTCACTCCCCTCTCATTGCAGTTTGCACCTAAGGAGGTGGATACATAGTATCATATCCAGAAGACTCCGGGATTCAAGAGGACAATTGCCACACCATTCTCTGGTGGTCAAAACTGCCCTCAAACAAGCTGGGAGCTCCAGGACTCATGCCTCGGTGCCCCCAGGTAGAGAGGCGCTCAAGACACTAGACTTGTTTGGGAGAAAAGCTTTTGAGGCCGCGATGCTCACTGCCCGCATCCAGTCCTACCAGCTCTACACAAGTCTTTACTTGCAGTCTTCGGTCCGCAGTGTACTAAGTCTAGCGGATTCTCTTCCACAGGAGCAGTCCACAGAGCTTCGCCAGTTCGTCAGTAAGCAGCTGGAGTGTAGGAAGTATCTGGCCAGGGGTGCCTGCAACTCTTTTGACATAGTATCCAGACTCTCCGCCATGGTTGTAGGGATGTGCAGACTCTCGTGACTGTGTGTCCCTGACCTAGAACCTGAATATCCAAACCAGGACACAAAGTTGCCAGAGTCGAAAATTATTCAAACTCAAATTCACAGCAAAGGCTTCCAGAAAGTATTAATATTTTTTTCAAAATTTTTTATGATTACCCCTCAGACTTTCCACTCATTGCTGCAAATGATAATATCACTGCCTGGTGGTTCAGCACTTCATTCATCGGGTAATTCTTTGTATGTGTATATAGCCAGTAACCAATGCTGCTAATGTAGTCAATAAATCCACTTGCACTTACCTTACAATCCGTGAAAGCTCCATCTTGAAGAGTCAAAAATGTTCAATAGCCTCCCCCTAAAAAAGATGCCCAGGAGGAGGCTTTTGAACATTTTTGATTCTTCAAGATGGAGCTTTCACGGATTGTAAGATAGTGTAAGTGGATTTATTGACTACATTAGCAGCATTGGTTACTGGCTATATGTATATAAAGATATATTACATTTAAGAGCAGGTGAATTGAGGAAAATTGATATCACCTGACCAGCACATAAAAAATATACACATAAAAGAATTACCCGATGAAGAGTGCTGAACCACCAGGCAGTGATATTTCATTTGCAGCAATGAGTGGAAAGTCTGAGGGTAATCATAAAAAATTTTGAAAAAAATATATTAATACTTTTCTGGAAGCCTTTGCTGTGAATTTGTGTTTGAATAATTTTTGAGTCTTGCAACTTTGTGTCCTCGTTTGGATATTCAGTATTATATATTATATACCAGAGACTGAAGGATTTTTGGTATTAGTACCTGACCTAGAACCAGCAGTTCAGGAGAGACTGACGGACGTTCCTTGCTGAGGTGACAACTGTTTGGAGATAAGATAGAAAAGGTTGCTGACCTCTTAAAGAAACATACTGATACCATCCAAAACCCTGTCTCGGCACCCTCCTAGGTTGCCTAGGCGGCAACCCTACTACTCTCCATTCCCACACTCAGAAGCCCCAGCCAGCTCCCCAGTCGAAACAAGTTACTCACCTGTAGCAGATGTTCTCTGAGGACAGCAGGCCAAGTACTCTCACATACCCTACTACCTTCCCTTGAGTTTGTATTCTGTAGCTTTTTAAAAAATGATGAGGAACCTGCGCTCCGTGCGGGAAGGTACCAGCGCATGCGTGGTGGGACACTGCTAGAAAGTTCTAAGTTAATCTCGCTATTCAACGTCTGCACCAGACTCCATTGATGACGGTCGCCCAGCTGTGAGAACACTTGGCCTGCTGTCCTTGGAGAACACCTACGGTGAGTACTTTGCTTTATCATATCATCAAAATAGTCCAGACCTAAACCATATATCTTCTAAGTATTAGCCACCTAGACTATTGTAATTGACTATACGCAGGATGCAAAGAACACTCTAAAGAAACCTCCAAACCGCCCAGAATACAGCAGCCAGATTAATCTATGGAAAATCAAAATTCAACAGTTCTAGACCCCTTCGAGAGAAACTACACTGGCTTTCCAGTAAAGGAACGAATTACTTTAAAATTTGTACCCTAGTCCATAAAATTCTTTATGTGAAGCCCCAGGTTACATGGATACCCTTATCAATCTACCGTCTAGGAATTCTTGCGATCATCCCGTTCATATTTAAACCTCCATCACCCCACCTGCAATGGTCTGAAATATAGTCCCTTACACCTTTCCTTATTGGCACTCACTATGGAATGCATTACCTAAACCTGTGAAAATTATTCATGAGTCATCTGAACTTCAGAGAATTCTCTTAGACCATTTTATTGGAAAGGCTTATCCTAAAGGACCCGTCGTAAATCCATAACTCCTGGAATACAACTTATTATGACCTCATGGACTCTATTACCCTTCCCCTCTTTACCCTCGCCCCTTGTAATTAGTATCCTTCCCATTCACCTTATTATACTTCGTTTGTGTTGTTTACCGGATTGGTGAATTGCCTTTACAGTCTGATGTCGCCATATTGAGCCTGCCAGTAGGTGGGAAAATGTGGGGTATAAAGGTCATAAATAATAAATGCCATTTCGAGAATCTTAAATTTGACCCTTGAAGAAAAGCACCCTAGCTCTTACTGACAGGCAGTATAAATTCAACTAAATATGGGTTGCATTATCATACTCCTCTCCATCCCCCCCCCCCCCCCCCCCACACAAAAATAATCTTGAGTTTATCAAGCAGACCTACAAGAACAGCATTACAATAGTCCACCTGTGCTAAGATGATCGATTGAATAACTTGTTGAAAGTGTGTTAAATGTTATCTGTATAACCCAGAGGTGCCTTCCAGAGGTCAGCAGCATACATCAGTATTATTTGAGAAAGAGGTCAAAATGTGATCTTTCACCTTTTGAGTGTTTGGCTTGGAATAAATTCGGCTAAGAGGATTTTAACAGAGGAGGTTCAGACTGTTCACAGGCTATGAATACTAGTGTACCGAAAAATGGTAAATCAACCTGCTCAGATTCTATCTGATTAAATATTTTGAGAAGATGAAGCTGAGTATTTTAAGACTTCTGCTTTCAGGTGAAGTGGAATTAGAAGAATACTACCCGGCATTTTTAGATATGGTTAGAAACCTGCTCATTGGAAACATTGATGCAACCCAGTATGAGGACACACTGAGGGAAATGTTCACAATCCATGCTTACATTGGCTTCACATGGACAAACTTATCCAGAATATTGTACGACAGGTGAGAGTTTACCTCTGAATATTCATTTTCTGCTGTTCAAAGCAACTGACTGGACTTTTTCTTTTCTTATGTCCATAATATCCATTTTTCAGGAAACTTGGTTGGTAGTAAATAATTTGTAGGGTTTAATGGAACTGAATCTGGGATCAGTGAAGTGAAGATTGGTGTGGGTCTCTTGCTTTGTGTATATTGAATTCTTCTTTTTGTTCATGTGTAATTCCATGGTACATGTAGTGGTACTTCATGTGGACCAGTCATAGTGGTGGTGAGGGGGGTGCAGTCATCCTATGCCCAGTGGTAATCATTGAAAACTGAATTGGTCACTTGTTTTCCTTGATTTATAGCCACTTGATTGCTCACTCTAAGAAGAGATTTTGTAATGAGGAAATAAATAATGGTGAGATTTAATATTAATTCCCTGATCTAATATAATCCTTGTGAGCAAAAGTAATACTGGTGTCGTAGGATGTAGGTAAAAGGGAATGGACTTGGAAATAATCTAAGGAAATAATTATTTACAGAAAGGGTGGTGGATATGTGGAACGGCTTCCTAGTTGAGGTGGGGATGGTATCAGAATTCAAGAAATCATGGGACAGGGTGGCAGAGATGTTAAAAACGGCAATGTCCCCCTTCCATGGGATTCTCCTACAATGTTACTGTGAAGAGTAGAATATGAAGTCAGAAAATCAAGTGGAATTGGTGAACTTATTTGGGACTTTACTGCTCATCTGTATCGCAATACACTTGCAGCAGCATTTTAGATCGTGTGTGGGTGAAGTGAAGACCATGCAGATAATGTGGACACATTTAAAAGAGCAGGTCTGCACATGTAGCTCCCAGGAAAAAAATCATTCAGATGAGCTGGGAAATGTTTAAGCTAAAGTGCTATCCACATAAGAGGGAGGAGCTATTTTAGTACCTTGAACATCTAAGAAATAGATGAGGACAGCACTAGGGTTTTAAACATGTGCTTGCTGCCACCTACACTTGTAGGTTGCAAAATAGTAGCCAAGTGGCAGCACAAATATTGTCTGTTAAAGCAATATATTAAGTTCTGAATAAATGTACAGCTGACATTTTTTTCAAACCTACACATGTATCACCTCTGGTATCAGACTCCATGTCCCACCACCACACCCCAGCATCAGTGGCCTCCTCCAGAACCACTTCCCGCCCCCCCCCCCCCCCCCCCCAGCAGACTGGTTGGTAGGATTCCTCTCACCCACTTCAGAGGATTACTCAGAGGGGAGTATGGGTACGCTGGTGGTCTAGGGTGTGGAGACTAGGAGTCAAGCTTCCATGTAAGGGCATTTGGGCCTTGATCATGAGTCAGAGCAGTGTTAATCCTGACATGGAGGTGTTGGGGCATACATAGTCATTCTTCTTCTGAATTGGGGAATAAACATGTACTTTCTGGCAATCACACACTTGAGTTTTTAATATGCCATTTGCTTTTTCTCCAGCAAATTATATGCAGGGTTGTGATGCCAACAACCTGCATCACTGCCTGACCTCCTACCCTTTCAGTCCCTCCTTCCAGCCGAAGCTGGAAGTGGCCCAAGCTGGAAGTGGGATAAGTGGACAGACTGGCCCCCAGTTGGTCTTTACCTATTAGAATGTACAATGTTTCTACCTTGGCCTGTTGGAACTTTGTGTATACACAAATCGAGCCTCAAAGCCCACCTTAGAGGCTGCCTTTGAATCTTAACACCTTATTCTCTGTTCATACCCATGTTTTTAACCATTTCCCTTAATAAGTGCAACACTCTAATTCTCCTGTTTCTTTCTTGAATGCATTGTAAGCTCCGCAGAAAAAGAATTTTCTCTTATGTTGCATTTGTTCAGGGCTGTGTAATCTAGCAGCACTATAAGACTAAGTAGTGGTAGTAAACTCTTTATTTTTTCCCAATCACCATGCCAAAACAAAATCTTCAGTTTGCACAAGCTTATCTGTGAGACTCTGAGCTCTGTTAACTGCCCTTATAAATTTTGTCCCTCTTTCTCTTCATCACCCTTGCTTTGGGGGTTCAGCTGCACCATCTGGTGAGCGACGATGTCTGCTTGAAGGTTAGTGGAGCTGTACTTGAGTGAGAAGAAGCAGGGAGCTGCAGGGGGGAACCTTTCTTCACAGTGGGTGCGAGCGGCCAAGGAGACCAGCTACCAGTGGAAAGCTGAACACTATATGACTGATGAAAACTGTTTCAAGGTAAGAAGAAGGAGAAGCACCCAGAACTGGGGGTATGCATATGTGTGCATGTTTACAGACGCATTCTGCAGAGTCAGTCTGCTTGTTCTCCGGAAATTTCCGGTTTCTTCTTGGATAGTGTTCTGCTTGGGTTTTAAATGTGTCTATGGGTATGTCACTAGGGATGTAAAAATACAACATGTTAATTCCGGATTAATCTTGAAGGTTAGTCTATTTATCCGTTATTATTAACTACTGGGACAAGTGGGAGTGAGTCAGGTTATGGCTGAGGTAATGTTGCCCCCTGACAGCTCACTTCAGTAATTATGGTTGGCTGCGTGGCTCCCGTGCCTGCCCATCACTTTTGGCCAGACGGGGCCACTCTTGGATACCTAAGGAAGTGCATGTGTGTGGAGGGGTTCAGTGGGATTCAAGCAACTGTCTTCACCCTTAAGGTTTTTATTTTAAAAATTCAGTTGCCGAAACACAAACATAAAATAAACACAATCAGGTTAAGTTCTATTAACTGGTGACTAAAGTTCCTACCATTTATGTGCATCAAGGGTGCCATTAATTGACAGGCGGCCTATGTGCATTAGGTGCTATTCTTTAAGGTAGTGCCTAAACTGAGGCGTCAATTTATAGAATTGCCATGAATATAACTAAGCATCAAATAAATCCCAAATTAACTATAATAAATCAAAGATATAAATAACACAAATATCATCACAAAATAAATTAAAAGTAAATAGCAAAACCTGTGGTGAACCATTTTAAATGTTGGTAGCTTTAACTGCTTAATTTTTCAAAATATGTACACACATGTATATATTCATTTTTGCTTATTTAAATTAGGTCTATCTATAGGGGTGGTGCTTTTCCTCAAATATTCAGTTATGATATGAATTTCTTTTTATGTGTTGATGATAATTTATCCTTTGACCAGATAAGTCCAGAACCATAGGGTTTTGCCTGTCAACCAACAGACAGAGACACAGAATTCCAAGTTGTGAGCTCTGCCCTTTAAGGGCACCATTCCATATTTCTTTCTCTCCAACAGATTGGTGACAGGCATTCTGTGCAGCTCCTGGAATGCTCTGAAAGGCTAGCTGACATTTTGACAGCTGTGTACCTGAATTCAGAGCCTATTTTGTCAGCCATGCAAACCTGCTTTTCCTGCCTCAGAAAACTGTGGGGATGATAGCCATTTTTCTCTCCCCTCCTGTTCTGAACCTTGGACTTCTTCGCAGATTCTAATGCTGGAAGATGCTGTGCTTTCATTTGTAGGAAACTCTAGAGAAGGAGTAGAATGGCTGCTGGAAATTTGGGGGATCATCAGGGAGCAAGTATGCTTTTCTCTACAGAATTTGTTCTATTCCACAATGCATTCTTCTCAAGAGATCTCAGGCAACTCAGATTTGAGGTAGAGGATCACACTTCCCTGTGTTAGCAATTCTGGAGGAGCATCAAAGAAGGGGCACATAGAAGTTATTTGGTTCAGATGCCTCAGGATGCTTCTTTGGGAGACCCTGTTTTAGAAGGGGTTAGGAAGCCTTTGCAGGCTTTCTCTATGCATCAAGCAATTCAGTCACTAATCTCTGCAGAGTGGGACTCTACAGAAGCAGGTCTGAGTCAGTAGTACCATGGCTAAGTTCTGTCCTCTGGCTCCAGGAGAAAAGGAAAATTTAAACATCTGATGGTAGATGCATTGGTATCGGTGTTTACCAAGAAGACCACCATCTCATTTGAAGGAGACATTGTGCTTAAGGATCTGCAAGATTGCAAGATAGAGACAGTGCTGAAAAAGGAGTTCGATATCTCAGCCAAGAGCCTACAAGCTGCTGTCTGTGCTGGTTATGTTTCAAGAGTGTGTTTGTGATGGATTTAACAAAGGAAAGACTACCCTGTGGAGCATCTTTCTGAAGCGGCTCTTTTGGAAGACAAGCATAGTTTACATAGCAAGTGCATGCTATGATTTGATCAGAATTTCTGCAAGGGGCATGGCACTGGTAGTTTTTTCCAAACATCTGCTGTGGCTCTGCAGTTGTTCTGCAGATACAGCATCTAAAACTCAGCTCAGTAGATGTCCCTTTAGTGGGAAGCTGCATGGCTGTTAATTTGTTATGATGGGCTGGAGTGGTACATCAATGGCAACTCCAGTTGTTGAGTGCCAGGCAAACTTCTACACTATCTTTCCTGAATATGGCAAAGACAGCACAGTAACACAGTAAATGATGGTAAATAAAGACCTGCATGGTCCATCCAGTCTGCCCAATAAGGCAGCCAGACCTTACCGCACTGTGCAGGTTATACTCCTTCATGATTGAATGCTGGCATTACACTCAGGGCAGCTGGCAATTTGTTACCATGCCTATCACATATAGGTACTTGCATTATATAGCTTCCAGAAGCTATGAGTAGTTGTGTTCATGAACCAGCAGGTGGAGATAGAGAACTGAAAACTGAGCTGAGACATATCTCTCTTGGCATCCAGGCCAGCTCCTCAGTATTTTCTATCTCCATTAAGTGGGTGGACACACTTTTCAGTCTGTGGTTCTGAGTGGTTTGCTCCTGGTCTAGTTGGTCAAGTGGTACCCAGTTGAGCTTTGCAGGTGGCATGAGTCTGTAGAGTCATATCTGGAAGTGCTCAGATTCCTGTCTCTGGTGCTTTACGAATTTACTTCTTCCCTCCCTTCGCCTCTCCCCTGTTTCCTGTGGAGCTTTTGTTTTTCAGCACAACAACCTTAAAAAAAAAAAAAGAAGGAAAGAGGTTTACTGGAGAGCATGGAACAGAGTATCAGTCCTGATTCTCATATGGGATAAAACTTGTGGAGACCTGAGCTTGGGGAGAGTAGCCGGCAGTAGTTAAGTCCAACTGAAGTTTGTTATTTATTTATTTATTTATTTATTGGGCTTGATATACCACAAAATAGATCCAAACAGGCAATTAAGAACCACTTAGGTTTTCCAAGATGGCGCTGTGAATAGACGCACCTGTGTTTACTCCTGGAGGCTGCTGTGTTTGTGAGTTTCTCTCGGTGCCTCTGTAGGCTCGTTAACCATGGGGAAGCGGAGGGGGAAGGTAAAGGAATTTCCCTCGGTTCCTGTGACCTCCTCGACGATGAAACAAACAACCCTGCAATTTCCCAGGCAGCAACCGGGTCCACAGGGAACTTCGACCCCCACTGCAGCTCTCAGCCCTCGGAGTCGATTGAGAGTGGAAACGGGGCTTCCTTGAGCCCTGTGGAGCGAATTGCACCTCCCCAGCCTGGAAGAGAGTTGCTGGCTGTTCAAACAGAGACAGATGCCGAAGTGGCTCAGCTGGTCCTGTCTGAGGGTGTGACTGCAGCAACTGAGATAGATTCTCAACTTCGGGAAACATTACTACAACAGGCTTCAAAGGTATTGCCTCAAGCTATTGTTTCCAAGTTAGCTCGGGCTGATAGTCTACCTCAATCTCCTCCTGTGGCTAGTGGAGTGATTAGACCAGCAATTGTGACGCTGGAGTCACTATGGGATATGGTTTACAATATCCAAACCTCTATGCAAACTACTTTAAAGCAGAATTCTTCTGATATTGAAGTTCTTTCTGAGGCTGCCCTGCTTCAAGCACAAGTGACTGAACAGCAAACCCAGAAATTGGAACGTGTGGATATCAAAATTCAAGAAATGGGATCTATAGAAACAGCTTTGGTTAAAGACAATAATTTCCTACATAAACGACTTGAATACCTTGAAAATCAGACTAAAAGGCTTAACCTTAGGTTTCTTAATTTTCCCAAATCGCCGTTAATTTCTCCTTTGGAGATGGTTAAAAAATATTTGGTGGACATCCTGGGAATGGGCAAGGGACTCACTCCCTCCCATTACACGGGTTTATTACATGGGGAGTATTGGAGTGGAGGTAGGAACCCCCCCCCCCCCCCCCCCCCCGTAATAGGGGAGGGAATGAATCCTACCTCATTCCTGGAAAGCTCATTAGAAATAGTTACTCAGAGGTTGACTCTGCTTGCCACTTTTGCATTGGAGCCTGATAGGAATGCCGTACTGCGGCTTTCGTTGAGACACTTAGAAAATCTGTTTTTGGGCTCAAAGGTCCGTATCTTTCCAGGTTTCTCACGGCCTACACAGATGAGACGAAGGGCCTTTTTGGAACTTCGCCCCAGGGTGGTGGCATGCAATTTCCTTGTTTTTGTAATGTGATGCTTGAGGGTAAACATTTTCAGTTTGTAGATCCAAAACAGTTGAAAGAGTTTATTGATGCAAGAGTTGATGTGAATATAGTAAACCTTCCCTAATTTAGCAGGCTGGGGTCTGAACCAGAGGAAGCATCTATTGATTATTAATTTTTGTATTTTTTTTCTTTTTTAATTTCCTTAATCTTGGAATCAAATTTCTTTAACTTGTGGACAAATGGGCTGTAAAGATATATACTTATCATTTTTGTTTCCTAATGTTAAATAATGCCGATTGCATATTCACTTTATGTGGTGATATATTGGAAAATTTAAATAACTAAAATTAAAAACCAAAAAAAAACCAAAAGAACCACTTAGAGAGCTGCAAGTTCTGCTTGGTGTGGGGGAGGGATCCTGACTCGCCCCTTGGAGCTGTGTTGCTGCACTTGTGCCAGTCAGGATGAATGGCAACTTTGGCAGAGGCAGTTAGGTGGTTTCCCCGCTGAGGGACCCACCAGCCAGCATTGGGGCGTTGCAGTGCTTTCAAGCCAGGAATCCTGCAGGATGTGGGGAAAACGGTCAGCGGCAGTGCGTCTTTGGATTTAGTGCAGTATCTCAATATGCCAGGGTCTTCAGGCTTTCCAGCAGGGCCAGTGTGCAGTTTCGTGCAGGAATGTGAGCCATTTTGTTGATGCCTGCTGGCAGTGAGAAATAGCCTCTGTTTGATTATGTGCAGAGCACAGCTGCCATTTTACAACCTCAGGGCCCGACAGAGCATTCAGCTGCATTGGGATCTTTGTTTTGTCTGGAGTTTATATTGCTCTTAGACCAGGCCTAGTTACTGAAGCAGGAACAGTCAGAGTTGCTGCATAGTGCTTCAGTTTCTCGCCCCGTTGCCCATCTAACTCATAAGAGGTCTTGTTTATTTATTTATTTGTTTGTTTGTTGCATTTGTATCCCACATTTTCCCACCCTTTTGCATGCTCAATGTGGCTTACAGTATGCCATAGTGGTGATCGCCATTTCCGGATTGAGAAATACAAAGTGGTATTGCATTAAGGTCATAAATGGTAGAGTAAATTATAGAGTAAATTAGATAATCAGTTTGTTTCCGGCGTGAGAAATAAGGTGGTAGTGCGTATCCTCATTTGCCCACTCATGGAGGTCTAGCTCTGCTTTTCCCTCCTTATCTGATGTGGCCTCGGTCTATTGAAGGAGCCATTAGAGGAGGGAGAGCTTCGTTCTGAGGAGGGAGATGACCCAAAAGTACTGAGGTTGTTTCATAAAGAGGAGCTCAGTACTCTTATTTCTGAGGCATTGGCAGCACTTTTCATTGAGGAGCCCTCTCCTTCGGCATCATTTCTATCTTTGTCGATCATGAGGGGGCTTAGAAGTCCTCCTAAGGCATTCCTGATGTATCCAGACATTCAGGACCTGATTACAGCAGAATGGGTCTAACCAGACAGGGAACTGAGAGTGAAAAGAGCCTCTACCCGTTGTTCTAAGGGAGAAAGAGAAATTAGAAATTACAGCTTCCAAGGGTGGACTCCTTCATTACGGCAGTGACTAAGACCACCTTGCCGGTGGAAGGGGGGGCATTGCCCTAAAAGACAGGATAGGAAGCTTGAAGGCTCACCGAAACAAGCCTTTGAAGTGGCCTTTTTGGGCCTTCAAGTGACAGTGTGCAGCTCATTCGTGGCAAGAGCATGCCTGAAGTGGCATCAGCAGTCTGCAACGCAAGACGGGCACCATAATGCCCAGCTGGAAGTGGGGTTGACCTACGTGGCAGATGTTATTTATGAGATGTTACATCCTACAGTATGTATTTGGCTGTCGTGGCACGGCGCCAAATTCAGTTTGCAGCATTGGGCAGTGGATGCAGTGTCATGTCTAGTTAAACTGCTATTTTGGGGCAAGTGACTGTTTGGAGAAGATCTCAGTAACTTGGTGAAAGAACTGGGGAACACTAAGCCACAGCAATTGCCCATCTGCAGGGGGATCTCGATCTCAATTTCAAGACAGCAGATGGTACCGGCCTGGTGGTCACCAATATGGTCAGAAGTGCAGCTTTCAGGCACACCAGTCTTCCTTTAGTGTGGACAGGAAGTCCTCCTTTCAATCAGCTAGGGTGCCCAGTGCCTCCCAAGTTTTGCAGTGATGCGAGACTGGCCCACTCTTATCTTTCTCTGGTGGTAGGATGTCTTAAGGAGTTTTGGGAGGAGTGTGCCAGAACCACGTAAGATTAGTGGGTTCTGGATATTCTTACAGAATGTTACATGTTGAAGTTCTCCCGCCCTATTGCGCCTCTCTTCTTTTTATGCTGCTTATTTCTAGAATATGCAGCATAAGATGTATTGTACTATTTTGGAATATGGTACTAGTGACCTGGATTGGCCACTGTTGGAAACCGGATGCTGGGTTTGATGGACCTTCGGTCTGTCCCAGTATGGCAATACTTATGCACTTAAGGTTGTTGATGTTCAGGCCACCATAGATTCCTTGCTGGCGCTCCGGGCCATTGTTCCAATTCCCCAGGCCAATCAGGGACAAGGCAGATACTGCACTTACTTCATTGTCTCAAAAGTCTAAGCCGCTGCCTCCGAGTGTCCCGTTTCGCATGGAAACACCTAAGAGCAGTTTTAAACTTGGTTCAAGCATGAGAATTTCTCACCACCCTCGATCTCAAAGAAGCATACTTGTGTATACCCATATGGCTGCTGCTTCAGAAGTTTCTACTTTTTGCAGTTCTGGGCTATCACTTCCATTTTAGGGCTTTGCCTTTCGGTCTCGCCAAGGGACCAAGAACGTTTACCAAGATTATGGTGGTGGTGTTTATCTCGGTGACTGGCTCATACTTGCATAATTCTATTTGGACAGCATGGCAGCGACAGACAGTTGTCCATCTTCTGTAGTTGTTGGGTTGGTGATCAATTTTGAGAAGAGCAGATTAACTCCCTCGGAGACGCTGGATTATCTGGGCATTCTATGCGACACAGCAAAGGAGAGATCTTTCTCATGGCATGCAGGAGGTCGAAGCTGGTTCAACAGATTCATCATCTCAGTCATGGCAGGCCCAGGGTCTAGGACAATGTCCAGGTTCTGGGGTCAGTGACAGTGGCGACGGAAGTGGTGCCATGGGAAGGGCTCATATGCAGCCTTTTCAGGAGTCTCTTCTCAGCCGCTGGTCTCCAGTGTCACAGAAGTACGACCTTCTTTCTTGGACACTGGTTGCCAGACAGAGTATGCAGTGGTGCTTGTTGCCCAGGACCTTGACCATCGTATCTCCCTTTCCAATAACATAAACATAATAACATAGTAAATGACAGTAGATAAAGACCTGAACGGTCCATCTAGTCTGCCCAACAAGATAAACTCATTTTACATGGTATGTAATACTTTATATGTATATCCAAGTTTGATTTGTCCCTGCCTTTCTCAGGGCACAGACCATAGAAGTCCGCCCTGCACTGGTTTTATTCTCCAAATACCGGCGTCGCCACCCAATGTCTGCTAAGATTCCATAGATCCATTCCTTCTAAATATGATTCCCTTGTGTTTATCCCACGCATGTTTGAATTCCATTACCGTTTTCATCTCCACCACCTCCCGCGGGAGGGCATTCCACGTATCCACCACCCTCTCCATGAAAAAATACCTTCTGACATTACTCCTGAGTCTGCCCCCCCTACAACCTCAATTCATGTCCTCCAGTTCTACCACCTTCCTGTCTCCGGAGAAGTTTCGTATGCGGATTAATACCTTTCAAATATTTGAACGTCTGTATCATGCATAGTGACAACAGATGCCAGCAAGTCAGGTTGGGGAGCTTATTGCAAGTTCCATCTGGCACAGGGCATATGGACGAAAAATGACCTTGTGCGGTTGCACTTAGGGTGCAAAGGCTACTTGGAAGATGTGATTATCACTTTGCTCCAAGCTAGAAAGATATCCATGTTGCTGGCATATGCAAGAGTATATAAAGTGTTTGAGTCGTGGTGTTCTGACTGTGAAATTCCTCCCTTGGCGGCAACTATAGCCCACATTTTAGACTTCCTTCAGGAGGGTCTTTAAAAGGGCCTTGCTCTGGGGTTCTTATAGGTTAAGTAGGAGACCGAATGAGCTTTTGAGGCCACTTAAGACTTTCTTTGGCTGCACATCTTGATGTTAGATTTTCAAAGGAGTCGATCATATTCATTCTCCAATACACATCACTTGTCTGCAGTGGAACATGACTTTAGTCTTAAAAGCATTGCAGTTTTCTGCCTTTGAGCCACCTAAGGGGATTATTCTTAAAACATCACACTGAAAAGGACCTTCCTTTTTAACTATTTATTTGGCAAGAAGGGTCTCTGAGTTACAAATTCTATCCTGTAGGGATCCCTTCCTTTGCTTTACAGAGACCATAGTTTCAATCAGAAGGGTCATATTTGCCAAAAGTGGTATCCCCATTTCATGTTAATCAGTTTCCTTTGGAGGGAAGATTATGTGAATGATTTCAAGAGTTTTTACATCTATTGGATGTTCAGTATGCTGAGATAAGGTATTTGGAAGTTTACTAATAAATTTCAGAAGTCAGATTATTCTGTTTAGTAGAAACAGGAAAAGATATGCAGTATCTCAGCTGACTGTTTTGCATTGGCTTAAGGAAAATATTTCCTTGGTATATATTCTCATGGGCAAGCAATATCCTAAGGGTTTAAGAACTCATTCGACAAGGGATGTCTCAACTTCATGAGCAGAATCGAATGCAGTGGGGCCAGTTGACATTTGCAGAGTGGCAGCATTGTCCTCTCTACATACTTTCACGAAGTACTACAGGTTACATGTGGCAGTGGGATTTGAAATGGCCTTTGCAGCAGCAGTCCTTAAGACAGAGATTGTGAAGACCCACTCACTGTAAGGATTACTTTGCTACATCCCTCAGATTCTAGAGTGGTCTAGTGAGGACACCAAGAAAGGAGAAATGAGGTCTTACCTACTAATTTTCTTTCTTTTAGTCCCACTAGACCAGTCCAGATTCTCTCACTACTGCACAGTCTGCACAGCTGTTAAATATATTTGCTGTTTCTTACTGTTTCCAAGAACAAACATTTATTATCTGGTTTTAAAACTGCATGGATGAGGGCACACCGGGCACTGGACCGGTAAGAAATAATAGACCCAAAGACATCATTGCCTGCTTCAGTAGCTACAAACTAAAGGAACAAATACTGAAACTGATGCGACAAACTTCAGACTTTAAATGGGATTCCTACCATGTTGAAATATATCAGGACTTGGCAGCGGCGACGCTGAGAAGGAGAGGGGATTTGCGGCCATTCACGAGATATCTTAGAGAGCAGAAGATCCAGTACAGATGGCGGCACCCCTTCGCTTTGGTATTCTATAAAGATGGCAAACAACATCAGATTCAGTCTCTTTTGGAAGCCAGAGCAGTATGCCCGGAGTCCGCAGATGAGAGTGACAGGCGGGAGGCCAGTTCGGGAGCAAGACCAAACTCCCGCTCCCTCCCACCAAATGGCAACGAGTGGGAAACGGCCGGAAAAGACTACAAAGACAACAATCGGCCTCAAAGATCACCTGACGAGGCACAAACTTTATATTCAGGAAAGTTATTACCTTTAAAATTGTTGCTGGATGTTGAAAATGTTGAGCAGAATTCCAGCTTTGGACAAGAGGTAGTTATGATGTGTTTTTGTTGTGGGGGCCCCAGGGCAGGGCCAGCTGCTCCTTCCTCTCTGAATAGGCACCCATAGAGATTCTGTTTGGGATGCCTAAAATGTATGGGGGAAAGTGGGGAGGGGGGGGAATACAGGGGGGAGTAATGAGAAATAGAAGCAAACCATGTATGTCTCTAGCAGCAAATAGGACACAAGTTATGAATAAAGTAAAAGCGCTGAAGCAGGGAGGGATGGATGTATAGTAAGAGGTAATGGGAGATATTAAATGCATGTCACTCAATGTCCGAGGGCTAGGAAACGGCAGTTTACTGTTCCGGGAATTGAGGAGGCTTGGGGTAGATATAGGGATGATACAAGAAACCCATTTAAAGCCCAGACATGAATATCTATGTGCTAATAAGAAATACCCTCTCATATATTTCGCCTCCAATATAGATAATACGAAAAGCAAAGGGGTCCTGATAGCATTCTGTAGTGGCAAGAATTGGGAGGTACAAAAGGTTATCAAGGATAAGAATGGGAGATATCTGTTAATTGTTTTAACAATGGGGGGGAAGACCTACACACTGGTGAACATATATTGCCCTAACACTAAGCAGGGAGACTTCCTCTCGGATCTAGATCAGATACTGCTACGGCATTTGGAGGGTTCTCTCCTGATAGGTGGTGATTTCAACCTCACTCTGCATCCACTACTAGATAATACGACACGTAATGCGAACTACGCTAAACAAGACAGGCGACCACCTTCACGAGTTTATAACACGATGGCAACTTATTGATTTATGGCGAAGGGACAATCCATCCCAGCGAGCTTATACATATTTTTCCACAGTGCATCAGTCCTCTTCTAGAATAGACCTATGGATGGGGGATGCATCTTTGTTAGGGGTGGTGGGGGAACACACTATACTACCTCATACATGGTCAGACCACTCTCCGGGTCAGACCAATCAAGGGGTTAGACCCTAATAAAACAAAACGGCAGTGGCGCTTGGACGATGCTTTATTGGCGGATCCATCTAATATTTCCCAGATAGAATCGGCCATCCAGGATTATATCCTATTCAATGATAATGATGAGGTCTCCCCAACTGTGCTATGGGAGGGCTTTAAAGCAGTAATAAGGGGCCATCTGATCGCACTGCGGGCGAGGAGATGGAAGGAGAGATGTGCTAGAGAAGGGAATTACGCCAACAACTCCTACAGACGGAGACACTGTTGCAAGAAGGAATAGATCAAAATCCGTTGAAACTGAGGGGGCAGGCACACAAAAATCCGAACTCAGATACATGAACTGGAACTAGCAGATCTGGCAGAAAAACTACAGAGGGTACGCCAACAACATTTTGAATTGGTAACAAACCTAGCAGACTACTAGCCCATAAACTGGCCCAACATGCTAGCAGAACCTTGATAGGGGGCCTACGGGATGCAGGGGGAGTGGTGCACTCAGAACCCGAGTTTCTAGATGCAGCCTTTAGTGGATATTATAAGACCTTATATAGTGATACAACAAGCTGTGCAACTGAAGAGATTAGTAATTATCTGGAGGGCGTGGAGCTCCCGCGGCTCCCTGACATAGCAAATCAGGTACTGGGGGAACCCATAACGCAAGAAGAGATAGAACAGACGATTCATGGGCTCTCTGTGCATAAAGCTCCAGGGCCAGATGGCTTTACAAATAAATTTTATAAAACTTTTCAAAACAATTGGTCCCTCTGCTGCTCCGGGTGTTTAACTCTTTGGATAGGGCCACGGGCATCCCACCTACATGGAATCTGGCTACAATCACGGTTCTCCCTAAACAAGGCAAAGATCCCCAGCTGTGTAGCTCCTACAGGCCTATCTCTTTGTTGGGAGTAGATTATAAAATATTTTCCAAAATTATGGCCACTAGGCTCCAGAAATACCTCCCACAGCTTATACATGAAGACCAGGCGGGCTTTGTACGCGAGCGCCAGACCTTTGACAACATTAGGAGAGCGCTACAGGTTATTCAGGGGGCCCAAATACTTACATCTCCCCTTTGTATTTTGTCCTTAGATGCAGAAAAGGCCTTTGATCGGGTCGGCTGGTCATTTCTCTTCGCAGTGCTTGAGAAGTTTGGGGTGGGGGGACAGTACGTGGAATGGCTGTCTCTTATATATGAGAATCCGAGGGCAGCGGTGCGGATCAATGGGACATTAACTAACTCCTTTCCCCTGCAGAGGGGCACCAGACAGGGTTGTGCACTGTCGCCACTTCTGTTTGCCCTAGTAATGGAACCCCTGGCATCTAGGATTAGAGCACATGAGAGAATAAGGGGTCTTATAGGGGGGGGTATTGAGACGAAAATTCTATTATTTGCAGACGATGTCCTACTTCTGTTAAAGGACCCCCTGGTTGCATTCCCCGCTTTGGAGAAAGAAATACAGGCATATGGGGCGGTGTCCGGCTTTAAAATTAACTTTACCAAATCCGAAGCACTTGATATAAACCTACCTGACACAGTCCTGGAAACATTGAAGACACAATTCCCATATAGGTGGGCTAAAAAGTTTGTCAAATATCTTGGGGTCAGTTTACCACGCCGAATGGAGGAGGTATTTGAATATAACTTTCCAAGTAAGGTGCGAGAGCTCTTTAGGGACCTAGAGCGTTGGGAGGGATTGACACTATCCTGGGTGGGTAGAATTAACGCTGTCAAGATGATGATGCTCCCGAAGCTGCTGTACCTATTCACGGCCCTCCCAATCGAAATACCAGCGGCCTTTTTCAGATTCTTACAGGGCAGGGTGTTCTCATTTATATGGAAGAAGAGACCACCTCGGGTAAAGCGAGAGATGATGTATCAATTTAGAGATCGGGGAGGCATGGGGGTTCCCCAATTCCAGATGTATCAGACTGCAGCCCACTTGCGAATTTTAGCAATCTGGCTTCAGAATACAGGGAAACTCTGGACAGAGGTAGAACAAAGCTGGTTGGAGCCCTACCCACTTCGTGCAATACCATGGTTACCTAACTCCACACTCTGGGCATTAATTAAAAGAAGTCCCCTTCTCCTGCAGTGGCCACTAACAATTTGGTACAAGGTTAGGAAGCAGTTTTTTCCAGAGCGTAAATATTTCAAACATACATTTCTTAGATTCGCCCCCCAATTTGGGCCGGGTAGATCAGATAAAGTATATAAGGAATGGGAAGATTGGGGACTCTGTGAATTAGGACAAATGTGTGAGGAGGGTGCGGTCCCACCCTACTCGGAACTATGCCAAATACACGGGCTCTCTCCCTTGCAATCCTTTTATTATTATCAAGTACAGCACTTTATCAAAAACAAAGCAAGGGAGGAGCTGGAGCTAGCCGAGACACAACTAGAGATAGGGATGACAAAAGGGGGGAACAGGGGGGGCATCTCAAGAATATATAAGGCTTTGTTGGCCCGAGAAGATCCCGTAGAATATACATACATAAATGGGAGGTGGCAATAGGGACAACATATGATCCCGCACTGTGGGGAAGGGCTCTCAAATCCTTGCTTAGGGTATCGATCTCTAGTGCTATGATAGAAAATGGGCATAAGATGTTGTACAGTTGGTACTATACCCCAAGCCGCCTGGCCAGGATGTTTGGGACAGGTTCCTCCCAATGCTGGCGGGACTGTGGAGAGGAAGGTGATATGTACCATATATGGTGGTCCTGTGTATATGCATCTAGATTCTGGATGAAAATAGTGGACTTTGTAAATTTAGTGACGACCGCACAATACCAGCTGAAAGCGGAACACTGTCTACTTCACTTTAAACCACCAGTGATTCCGTCACACGTCCACCAGTTTGCCACTCAGGTGTTTGTGGCGGGCAGGCTGGTGCTGGCGGCATCCTGGAAAAAACCTAGCCTACCGGACATTTCAGTGGTGCTGGAAAAACTGAACTACATCCACTTAATGTCTAAGCTGACAGCGATGAGTAAAGGGCGCTTAGCCCAACATAGGAAGATATGGGAACAATACAACACTTGGTCCGCAACAGCAGCGCAGTAACAGAGACTTCAGGACTGTTAAAGGGACAGGGGGGGGGAGGGGAGAGGGGAGGGGGATCTACAGGAGGTAGTTATGATAGGACCATTTACTGTAATATGCAACTGTTCTTCAAGATATCCTGTTATATGACAGAAAAGTCCTTAAATTTTGTTTTGTATGGTTCTGAAAATTATATAAATAAAAAACTTAAAAAAATAAAACTGCATGGATAAGGACATAGAAGAGAGGGAATAGAAGCAATCTTGGAATCAGTTCATTCTAAAGAAATGATCATTGCCTTATCGAAATAATGCCAAGCACATGCTGCACGGTGCCTTTCTAGGGCAGAGCTCTCAACTAGTTATTTTCTGCCTCCATCTGCTGGTTGACAGGCAAAACTGTCTGGTTCTAGACTGGTCTGATGGAACTAAAGGATAGAAAATTAGCAAATGAGACCTAATTTCTCCCTATAGAAATCTGGTAGTTGGCTCGTAAATTTGGAGCATAGAAAAACTGTGTTTTAAAGACATGTTTATCTATCTATGTCTTGTCTAGAAGAGAAGGCAGTGGAAAGGTGAAATCTGCCAGCTTGAACAGCAACAGCAGGATGGTGTGTTACAGAGAGGACAGTTCAGACAATTGACTTTTTGTTTTTTTAGTTTGATTCAGTCATGATGGATGCTTTATTTTAAGCACAGGTTCACCTCTTGATAGCATTTACAAAGCAGTGCATCCCTGATTAGCTACAGTAAGCATGCTGCAGTGTTTGCATGATGGTGGAGCCAAGGGAAGTTAATAGGATTTAAGTCCCAACGTCTGCTGTGGTATTTGTACCCCAGATTGCTCTATAAAAGAACTGTATCAGCTAAAATATAAAGCCTAGACGCCATAGACAGTGTAGTGTGGTTGCTTTGTTAATCAGTTTTAAGTTAGTAAATAGAAATAAGACATCACTGTAAAGAATGCAGCAGTGACCTTAATAGTGGAAGTTTTTTTATTTTTTTGTGCTGTGGCCTTTTAGGTAATGTTCTTGCAGAGGAAAGGGCAGATAATAATGACCATTCGAGTTGCTAGATACAGAAGAAGTTCAAACAGAAGACCCACTTGAAGTTCAGGTAAGAATCAGATGGCGACTCTGAAGATTTATGTACCATGTTGATGTACTCTCTGATCTGGCTGATGGTTCAACCCAGATATTCTGTTACCACATCCAACACCAATAGTTCCAAAGCTTAACTATTCGTTGAGTGAAAAAATATTTCCTCCTATTTGTTTTAAAAGTATTTCCATGTAACTTCATTGAGTGTCCCGTAGTCTTTGTGTTTTTGAAAAGAGTAAAAAGTCGATTCACTTCTACTCATTTTACACCACTCAGGATTTTGTAATCCTCAGTCATATCTCTCCTCGGTCGTCTTTTTTCCAAGTTGAAGAGCCCTAACCTTCATATGAGAGGAGTTCCATCCCCTTTATCATTTTGGTTGCTCTTTTTTGAACCTTTTCTAATTCCGCTATACCTTTTTTGAGATAGGCGACCAGAACTGAACGCAATACTGAAGGTGAGGTTGCACCATGGAGCAATACAGAGGCTTTATAGCTTTCTTTGGTCTTATTTATCATCCCTTTCCTAATAATTCCTAGTATCCTGTTTGCTTTTTTAGCTGACGCTGCAGTGTAAACCCCCTGTATAGGTACTGGGTGTCTTTTTCCATAGTTTTGTGTTATTTCTCAAAGTGTCTGACCCTATTTGAAAGCAGGCTCTGGGGCAGACGATGATTGAATTGCACAGAGCCAGACTAGCCTAGGACTGTCTGGTTGAGGTTGGGGGGGGGGGGGGGGGTGGCACAAGGCAAACGTGGGGTGGTACCTGCAAACGCATAGCAATGCCTATGCTCTCCACTCCACTTGCTTTTAACCTGCACACAGGACAAGCAGTTTTCAAATAGTCCAGTTTCACAGGCAAACATAAAAATGGCTTTAAAAATTTGCTATCCCTTTGTCTGTAAAGCATTCAATCTGTAATACTTTTCACAACAGTAATGTCACTAGTAATATTAAATGAAAATAGCCCCTCTGCTTCCCTTTAATCCATACACCAACACGTTCAGGATGGATTGCATGGTTGAAACATTTGTGCCCTAGAGGGCTTATAATTCAGTAACGATTTTTGGATTTGTCTCTTTCTTGGTTTCAAGAGCAAAGCTTCTAAAACCTTTGTTTTTTATGCAAAACTAGTAAAAAAGGCCCGTTTCTTCTGCCACAAATGAACGGGCGCTAGCAAGGTTTCCTCGGAGTGTGTATGTTTGGGAGAGTGTATGTGAGCGTGACTGTGTGTGAGAGAGAGAGTGAAAGTGTGGGTGTGTGTGTGTGAGAGAGAGGGTGTGAGTGTGTCAGAGTGTGTGTGTGAGAATGAGAGTGTGTGCAAGTGCGTATGTGAGACACAGTGTGAGAGAGAGTGTGTGTGTGTGTGTGCGAGAGAGTGTGTGTGAGACACAGATTCTCTGTGCGAGTGAGTGTATGAGACCAAGCGAGTGTGTGAGTGACCTGTGTGACACATAGAGAGTGAATGTGATAGTGTGAGACAGAGTGTGTGAGAGTGAGAGTCAGAAAGACATTGTATGTGAGAGAGAGAGAGTGTGTGTGACAGAGATACTTCCCTTCCCCTCTCTCTCTCTCTGTGGTGTCAGGCCCCCCCCCCTCTCTCTGTTGTCTGAGATTCCCGCCACTGCACCCAAGCATTGGTGTGCTGGAGGAGGGGGAGAGAGAGAATGTGTGTGTTGGGGTGGGGGGGATGTGTTGGGGGGTTCAGCTTGGAAGAAGAGGGGTGCGGGGGGTTCAGGAAGTGCTACCAGATGTGAGTGAGTGAGAGAGTGAGTGTGTGTGGAGGGGGGGTTCAGGAAGCGATGCCAGATGAGAGAGAGAGTGAGTGTGGGGGGTGGGGTTCAGGAAGTGCTGCCAGTTGAGAGAGTGAGTGTGTGTGTGTATAGGGTTTCATGAAGTGCTGCCAGATGAGAGAGAGGGTGTGTGTGTTGTGTGGGTATGTTGGGGGGGGGGGGGTTCAGCTTAGAAGAAGAGGGGTGTGGGGGTTCTGGAAGTGCTGCCAGATGAGTGAGTGAGTGTGTGTGTGGGGGGGGGGGGCGGTTTATAAAGCATTGCCAGATGAGAGTGAGTGTGTGTGTTTGGGGGCGTGGGTTCAGGAAGCCTGGCAGAAGAGTGAGTGTGTGTGTGGGGGAGGGGGGTTCAGAAAGCGGGGCCAAATGAGAGTAAGTGTGTGTGTGGGGGGGGGGGGGGTTCAGGAACGGCTGCCAGATTAGTGAGTGAGTGTGGGTGGGGGCAGGGGTTTCAGGAAGCGCTGCCAGATGAGAGAGAGTGAGTGTGTGTGTGTGTGTGTATATGGGGTTTCAGGAAGCGCTGCCAGATGAGAGTGAGAGTGAGTGTCTGTGTGTGTGTGTGTGTGTGTGTGTGTGTGTGTGTGTGTGTGTGTGTGTGTGGTGTATGTATGGGGTTTCAGGAAGCGCTGCCAGATGAAAGTGAGAGAGAGATGTGTGTGTGTGTGTTGGAGGGTGTGTGTGTGTTGGGGGTTTTCAGCTTGGAAGAAGAGGGGTGTGTGGTGCTGCCAGATGATGAGTGTGTGTGTGTGGGGGGGGGGGGGTTTATCAAGCGTTTTCCACATGAGAGTGGGGGGGGGGGGTTCAGGAAGCGCTGCCAGATGAGAGAGAGTGTGTGTGTGTGTGTGTGTGTGTGGGTGGTGTGGTGTGGTTGGGTGGGGGCATGTGTGGGGGCAGGATTTCAGGAAGCGCTGCCAGATGAGAGAGTGTGTGTATGTTTGGGGGGGGGGGGGGGCGTTGAGGAACTGTGGCCGAATGAGTGTGTGTGTGTGTGGGGGGGGGTTCAGGAACCACTGCCAGATGAGTGAGTGTGGGGGGGCAGGGGTTTCAAGAAAGCGCTGGCAGATGTGAGTGTGTGTGTTGGGGGGGGGGGGCGTTGAGGAAGTGTGGCCAAATGAGAGTGTGTGTGTTGGGGGGGTTCAGGAAGCGCTGCCAGAGAGAGAGAGAGAGAGTGAGGAGTGTGTGTGTGTGTATAGTTCAGTTTTGTGGGGGGGGGGGGTCCTGCTTTGAAGAAGGAAGGAAGAAGCGCCTCCTCAGCGCGATGCCCCCCCCCCCCCCCGCCGCCATCCCACCCACCGCGATGCACCCACTCGCCGCCATCCCACCCACCGTCGCATAGTTTTTGCGGGCGGGTGACCCAAAATCCCGCCAGCAGAAGTCCTATGTTGTCTGCTGAGTCTCACTCCAGCGATCTTCGGCTTTGCGCTAGCCTGTGCAGGCAGGGCTTCTGTGCGTCTGACGTCCTGCACGTGCAGGACGTCAGACGCACAGAAGCCCTGCCTGCACAGGCTAGCAGCAAAGCCGAAGATCGCTGGAGTGAGACTCAGCAGACAACACAGGACTTCTGCTGGCGGGGTTTCGGGTCCCCCGCCGGCAAAGCAACGCGACGGGGGGGGGGGTGTTTTGGGGGGTGGTGTTGCACCTCCTGCATTCTGTGGGCGGGGCTTCTTTTGAACTGCAGCTTTGGGGGTGCGGTGGGGGGGTGTTTGGACTTGCAGCTTCTGTGGCGGGGCTTCTACTCCGGAGCTTTGGTGGGTGGCTTGGGGGGGGGGGGGTTTGGACGTCGAACACTGGTGTCGGAGTCATTTGGACTCCGGAGCTTTGGAGGTGGTTTCCATCAGTTTTTCGCGGGTGGGTCGGGAGGTTGGTAGGCCTGCGTTTCCTAGGCAGGGGGAGGAGTAGGGAAACACGCTCCGCGTGTTTCCCTACTCCTCCACCTGCTTGGTTGCGATCCCTTCCTTTAGTTACTGTTCTGAAGACAACGTTCTGACATTTGACGCTGTGGGCGGGGCACGGGTCAGTGGAGTGGCTTCACCATCATGAATCCACGAACCCTTCAGGGAGTGATTGAGTGACTTCAGAACGTTGTCTTTAGAACGTTGAGGGTGAGTTTTATTATAATAGATTGTAATTTTTTTTAAATATAATTTAGTGACTAGTAGAGAAATAAGTTGCCATTTTGGTCTTCATTTCAGATAGTTCTAGTTGTGTTTGAAGTAAAAGGTGACTAGTTCATCACAGGCTGGATTACTACTCCTATTCATTTTATTAACTTAAAATGAACTTGGTAAATTCTCCGGAAGTCTGGTTAATGACCCTTGTTTCTTCTATTGCAAACTTATCAACTCCTGTATGATTCAGAGGTTGGAAAGTTCCCCTGTATCTTATAACAGCAAAAGCCAGAAATGAAACCTTTATATTTGTTCCTGTTTCAATTTTCCTTAAGCACTTGGCCAATTACATGGAACAATATGTTGGCGTGGAGGGGTCACACAGCAGTCATAATGATGGATTCTTACTGAAACCTGTGTTTTTGCACGGTAAGCAGTGATATTTGCTATAAGACCTGTTTTCAGAGTATATAGAGGGTAATTTTATGGTCCCAGGAACAAACAGGCAAACGGTCTACAAGAGCCCAGACTGTCATAAAGGTGAGCAGACCAAAACGAGACCAAAGTATTCCAAAGTGTAGTTCCTAATAAAAATTACTTTGGACACACTGGGCTTGATTTTTCAGTGTATTTATGATTATATTTAAATGTCAGCTTGCCCATATTTTATGTAAGCAGTTTTTTTTAATGCATTGTTATATTTTATTTTGTTAGACATCAGTATATTTACATATGTTCTTTAAGATGTTCCAATTTAATGCAATCTAAATTTATCATTTTATTTGACATGGTTTCAGTTTATCATTATATAGGTTCTTGCACACAAGGGCACCAATTTTCCTCTGTTTCCCCCCCCCCCCCCCCCCCCCCCCCCCCCTCAAAAACTAGTATTTTTTAGGCTGTATTTCAATGTTTTACTGCCCCTCTGTACATAAGTATTGCCATACTGGGACAGACCGAAAGTCCATCAAGCCCAGCTTCCTGTTCCAGCAGTGGCCAATCCAGGTTATCAGTACCTGGCAAGATCCCAAAAACAGTACAATACATTTTATGCTGCTTATCCTAGAAATACGCAGTGGGCGCCGAGGCCCCCTTTACCGCAGCGCATAAATAGCCCAAAAAAGGTGTGTGTGGTAAGTAAACACTTGCTGCACGGCCATTTCCGGGGGAGTCCTTACTGCCAACTACTTAGGAGGTGATGAGGTCTCCCATGCTAAACCAGCAATGTGGGCAGTGTGCGGCACTGCCTGATTACCACCAGGTAACCCCCTGGCGGTGTTAAAAAAAAAAAAAAAAAACAAAGCAAATTTCCAGTTGCGCTGAAAATGACATGCGCCAGCGGTAGTGCCAGATTGATGCGTGTAAAAGGGCCCCACAGTGTTCTGAATGTCCAGAAATTGAGCATAGTTTTTACCGCTCCAGTGTTGCTGCTAATAAAATGCTTTGGACTAGTTTGCAATACTTCAGTCTGATTTTGGCCTGCTTACCATTTTGCCGTTGAGGGTAATTTTATTAAAAAAAAAAAAATGTCCATGTGTTTTACAATTTTATAAAAGCTACTTAACTGAATCAGTGATTCTAAGTGCATGAAGTCATGTGCAACATGAATAGGCATTTTGGATAGGGTTATGATGTATGCACACACTTTATAAGATGCACAGGTACATGTGTAAAGGGCACCAAGGTGCAATGTGCTGAGCAGTAATTCTGTGACAGCATCCAGACACTTAGATTCTTTTTTTTAGAATTTTAGCATAAGTTAGCGTTTAGGTATGCTCACTTATGCTGTGTCAAAGCAGGTATAAATTGTGTATGGCTAAAGATGGCACCTTGGCACATAACTTAAAGAAGCCTATATGTTACATGCATATATGTGGGACCTGCCCAGGCGCCACCCCCGGTGCACTCCCCCTTGTATTTATGCACTCAGGGCCCCTTTTACCAAGCTGCGGAAAAAGGGGGCCTGTGCTGGCGCCGAGGCCCCCTTTTACCGCAGCGATAAAAGGGAAGTCTCCTCTTTCCTGCAGGAAATGGCTGTGCGGCAAGTTAAAGCTGTTGGATGCGGCCATTTGGGGGGGAGCCCTTACCGCCACTGCCATGTGGCACTGCCTGATTACCACGAGGTATGCTCCAGCGCTACAAAAATAAATATATATTGTAGCGCCGGATGTGACGACGTGCTAGGGGTGGGAAGTAAAGCTGGGCTGCTGCGTATCCCAGCGGTGCTTCCTGTTAGTGAGCGGTAAGCCGCATTGGGCTTACTACCGCTTAGTAAAAGGAACCCCTAAGTGAGTTATGTGTAAAAGTTATAGAATACTGCATAGCACCCCACTAGCACCAACACACATAATTTAACAACCGGAGGGCTAGTATTCTATAATTTCATCATGCAAGTGGCACTTACATTTAGGTGCTAAGGTTGGAGAATTAGGAAGATAGAGTACATGCATACATTTACATCTTGCAGAAGGTAAAAATTGGTGCATGAGAATTTGCTCGCTGTAGGGAATAGTTCTGGATGTGTAATTTATAATGGCGTAAAGGCATCTATGTAGCCTTCATAAAATATGGATAAAGTATGTGCCTTTCATTCTCAGGTTACTGTTCTGTAGCTTCTACAAATCTGAGCAACTCAGTTAAAATTAACCATCACAGTCGTCGGGTCACGATTAGAATGTGGTAATCTGGTGTGTGAGCTAAGCTTGGACCCATAATTATTGGACACACTGTGCTGTGTGAATCAGCCTCTGATAGGTTTAATCTCTGGAGTTGAAAGGAGGTCTGGGGTCTTGGCAAGAAAGCTGAGTCTAGATCCTGGCTGAGGCAACCTCTCTTTCAAATTCTTCTTTATTGAATTTTCAAAGTTAAATGTTAAAATTAACAAAGAAGAAGGCATATCAAACAGCACCACAAGCCATTGCTTAATATGATCCAGTATTTTATGGATCATACATAAAACCCACAAAAGGGATCCTTAGAGGAAAGCAAAAGATTCAGTAGTCCCTGTCATTTTATTAGCACATTGTGGGCCTTATTCTATAAAGGTTATGCTTCTAAATTTATGAGCATAATTTATGCTGTGAAATTTTATTTTAAATCTATGAGCGTAATAGGCCCTAAATTAGGAGCATAAATTTAGGAGCATAGATTATGCTTGTAATTTAGGAGTGTGAATTTAAGAGCTTAATTTAGGAGCGTAACCTTTATAGAATAAGGCCTTATGCTCTTAAAACTTGTTCTACCTCATTCACCTTATGGAAGAAAGAGGAGATGGAGTCCAAATTGTCCTTTAAACCTATAATTACTTTTTCATAGGTATTAATTGCAGGATTTCTTTAATCCAGTCACAAATTATAAGTAACGTGGTGGATTTCCAAATCCTCAGTCTCTCAGAAAAGTATAAATAGACCATATAATTTATAGGAAAGTAAATGGTTAAAGTCATCAGTAGGTTGCATTGAAGAGCATCGTTAAGCAGCAGTTTAGTCCTACGTCTGAAATCTTCAAGCAAGGGTACACCTTAGTAATAAATTATCTTGTTTGTTGATATGTACAGCACTAGTCATGGATCTCAGGTTGCTGTCCTTTAGGTCAGCTGCAGATATGCAGCCTCAAGGGGTCAAGTCATGAACTGTGGTGGTAGAAATGCAGCATGGCTTGTCAAAGAGCAGTACACCGTTTTATGTGCAAGGGTTTGGGGGATGAAAAGGCGACAGTCAGTGAGGTATGACTCCCTTTCTTAAGAAGAGATGGCTTAGATGAAAGGAGAGAGACCATGCATGATGGGTTCCTGATAACATCTGGATGGGGAGGGTATTTTTAAAAACACATTCTCATTTTCAGTGAACTGTTTTTCCTTTTTTTAAAGAAACATTCAGAAATTCCGCAGGTGGCAATGTAAACAAGTGAAAGCGATGAAGAATGAAGTGAAGAGTTCATGGAAGAGGCTGATTGGGGTGGAGAGCACCTGTAATATGGACTGCCGGTTCAAGCTTAACACACACAAAATGATGTTCATTATGAACTCAGAGGATTACATGTACAGATGTGGGGCGCTACCTCGGGCCAAGCAGGTATGACTGCTCATCCTGTCTTCTAAGAACATAAATGCTCCTATACTTGGACAGACTGAAAGTCCATCAAGGCCAGTTACTTATCCAGGTCACAAGTACCTGGCAAGGTCCCAGAAGAGTAAAACAGATTGTATGCTGCTTTTCCCTAGAAATACACACAAAAATGTTGGCAATGTCCTACCACTAAATCTTAAATATACAACAAGTATACAAGTATTTTCCCTTGACAAAGCAGTCAAATGCGAAACAGGCTCCTGTCAGGATTATATGTATACCGGAGTCGAATTGAATGCAGTTGAGAGAGATTCATGAAGTGCTTAAATGCTCAACACCTTATTATGATTAGATGAAACAGTGACTGTGAGCAGTATAAAGATAAGTACAGTGGCTTTTACTAATGCGAAGATAAAAAAAAAATTTCTGCACTTGTTTAAGCTCAAGTATACATTGCTACCGTGAAGTTTGCAGATGGAAGTGAATTACACGGATTATCATAAAGTAAAACAAAAATTTAAAAATATAAAACGTGGCACATATATATTAAAATACACATTAGATATGAGTGTATAGGAAGTTTTGTGCATGATTGGAGGTTGGGGGCAGTCAATGATTATAAAAACCTGCACAAAATTGGAAGCCTGCTAATAGCGTGATACTCAGTGCCTGTACGTATGAGACGTCCCTCTATCAAACAGCAATCTGTACGTTCAGCAATATCCGTGCCACCAATAAGTTGTTGTATATCCTAGAAATAAGCAGTGGATTTTCTCAAGTCCATCGTAATAATGGCTAATGGAATTTCGTTTAGGAAATTAACCAAACCTTTTTTAAAGCCTACTATGCTAACTCTGGTAATGAATTCCAGAGTTTAATTACACATTGAGCGAGGAAATATTTTATCTGGTTTGTTTTAAATTTACTATTTAGTAACTTCATTGCATGCCTCCTAGTCCTAGTATTTTTGGAAAGAGTAAACAAGCGATTCATGTCTACCCGTTCCACGCCATTCAGTATTTTATAGACCGCTTTCGTATCTCCCCTTAGCCATTTCTTCTCCAAGCTGAAAAGTCCTAGCTGCTTTATCCTTTCCTCATAGGGAAGTTGTCCCATTCCCTTTATCATTTTCGTCGCCCTTCTCTGTACTTTTTCTAATTCCGCTATATCTTTTTTGAACTGCGGTGACCAGAATTGCACACACTATTCAAGGTGTGGTCATACTATCGAGTGATACAAAGATATTATAACATTCTCATTTTTGTTTTCCATTCCTTTCCTAATAATTTCTAATATTCTATTTGCTTCACAGCTGCACACTGAGCAGAGGGTTTCAGTGTATAGATCTCTTTCCTGGGTGGTGACTCCTAATGTGGAACCTTGCATCACGTAACTATAGTTTGAGTTCCTCTTTCCCATTAACGTCATCTGCCATTTGGATGCCCAGTCTCTCAGTCTTTGTAAGGTCCTCTTGCAATTTAAAAACTTTGAATAATTTCATGTATCAGCAAATTTAATTACCTCACTAGTTATTCCCATCTCCAGATCATTTATAAGTAGATTAAAAAGCAGCGGTCCCAGCACAGACCCCTGCGGTACCCACTATCTGTCCTTCTCCATTGAGCAATACTGACCATTTAACCCTACTCCGTTTTCTATCTTTTAATCAGTTTGTAATCCACAATAGGACATTACCTCCTATTCCATGACTTTGTAGTTTCTTCAGGAGTCTTACATGAGATACTGTGTCAAATGCCTTTTGAAATCCAGATACCCAGTGTCGAGCGGCTCACCTTTATCCACGTTTGTTCACCCCTTCAAAGAAATGCTGTAGATCGTGAGGCAAGATTTCCCTCAACTAAATCCATGTTGGTTTTGTCTCTTTAATCCATTCTTATGTATATGCTCTAATTTTGTTCTTATAATAGTCTTTACCATTTTGCCCAGCACTGATGTCAGGTTTACCGATCTATAATTTCCCAGATCATCTCTGGAACCCTTTTTAAAAACTGGTGTTACATTTGCCACCTTCCAATCTTCCAGTACCATGCTGAATTTTAAAGATAAATTGCATATTACTAACAATAGCTCTGCAAGCTCATGTTTCAATTCTATCATTACTCTGGGATGTATACCATCCAGGTCCTGGTGATTTGCTACTCTTCGATTTGTCAAATTGCCCCATTACATCTTCCAGGCTTAGAGATTTGTTTCAGTTTTTCTGACACTAGTACCTCTTCCACATCTTCCTCGGTGAAGACCGAAGCAAAGAATTCATTTAATCTCTTCACTATGGCCTTGTCTTCCCTGAGTGCCCCTTTTAAATCTTAGTCATCTAGCAATCCAACTGATTCTTTTACTGGCTTCTAGCTTCTAATATACCTAAAAAAAAAGTATTATTTGGCTCCAACACAATCTTCTTTTCAAAGTCTCTCTTTGCCTTCCTCATCGGTGCTTGCATTTGACTTGTCATTCCTTATGCTGTTTCCATATATTTCAGTCAGATCCTTCTTGGATTTTCTTTTAGCTCTAATAGCTTCCTTCATCTCACTTTTAACTATGCTGGCTGTTGTTTGGGCGTTACATGGATTATATCTGGTCTGGGCTTCTAGGATAGTATTTTGGATAACATCCATGCCTGATGTAAATTTTTGACTGTTTGCAGCTCGCCTCTTAATATTTTTTTTTGTAGCCATCCTCATTTTATCATAGTCTCCTTTTTGAAAGTTAAATGCTAATGTATTGTATTTCCTGTGTGTACTTCAGAGTTATATCTGATCATGCTATGATCCCTGTTATCAAGTTGCCCCAGCACCATTACCTCCTGCCCAGATCATGGGCTCCAGTAACGACTAGCATGTATATGTTCCCCCTCCTGTTGGTTCCTAAACCAGCTGCTCCATAAATCAATCCTTGATACATCAAGGAATTTTTCCTCCCTAATTCAATGCTGGCGAACACATAACCAGTTAATTTTGATTTCATTCTGGCATTTATAATCCACTTAACCATCAAGTTCAAGCAGAGAACAATCTCATAAGCGAATACTCACTTGCCCAGGGTCAGAAGGAGCTGCAGTGGGGAATCGAACCCAGGATGGCAGGATCAAAGCCCACTGAACTAACCATTAGGCCACTCCTCCACTCCAAGTGCGATATTCTCGTCTATGGGTTACCGCATAAAGCTGGGACAGAAGTTAACCTGGCCGGTTAAGTTCTGAATATAAGCACTTAACTGGCCATGTGCTGGCTCTGTCCCCAGAATGCCCCCAAAATAGCCAGTTTTGAGTTGTGCACTAACCGGTTATGTGCTGCTGAAAATGACTAGGTAACCCCAAACAGGTAGTTTAACATTCTAGGAGCCAGAATGGCCAGTTAAATCATGTTGAATATTAACTCCTTAGATGTTTTTCTATAATGGGTATAAACATAAACATATTAATGCCATATATAACCAGTGCATAAACATTCATTTCACAATCTGTGTTTAGAACGGCTGCCTATAGCTTTACCATTTAAAGTGTAGTGTAAGATGCTTCTGTTCATGCTTCACCCCTACCCTTTCCCTTCCATGCATCACATGATCTGTTTTAGGTTCAACAATTTTTATTGGTGATCAAGTGAAAACATACCAACCGGATATACAAATATGAAAATATATGACCAGCTTATTAACAGAATAATGAATACTAAAATAGTGCAAAAAGATCACCATTTTATAACAACTTGAAAAGGTGATGCCCCACCCAATGATTCCCATTCTTCCCATATTTCAATAGATTAAGTGGAGCTGGCGTTAACAGCTCCCCCTCCCAACTCTTGAGAACTATTCATTTATACATAATAGTATAGTTCAAATACCTAGAGATTGAATAGTACTTTCACTTGCAAAACAAAAACTCACCCAGCTTTCTTTCTCCATTTCCCCACCCTCCCAAACTAAACATTATAAATTCACAAACAATTATAAAGTGTCACAGTGGTGGACACAAATCTGAAGGAAACAAATGCAGAGTGGAAGAAAATCCAATCCAAGAAACCAGTCAGAACTCACGGAATGAGAACTCCAATAGACTTCATTAGGACCCTACACGTCCGTGTTTCGGCTATAAAGCTTCATCAGGGGTCGATATGCCTGATGTTCTATTGAGCATATGATACTACTGGAGCACTGAAAATAACACAAAGTCAACATCAGAGATAGAGATAGTAGTAACTGGCGATCACTGCTCTTTGGAGTTGTATTAGTTTGCAGTGATCGCCAGTTACTACTATCTCTATCTCTGATGTTGACTTTGTGTTATTTTCAGTGCTCCAGTAGACGAGCATATGATAATATGCTCAATAGAACATCAGCATATCGACCCCTGATGAAGGCTTTATAGCCGAAAACCGGACCGTGTAGGGTTCCTAATGAAGTCTATTTGGAGTTCTCATTCCATGAGTTCTGACTGGTTTCTTGGATTGGATTTTCTTCCACTCTGCATTTGTTTTCCTTGTTGGATTTGTGGAAGGTGTGAACCCCTTCTTTTTTCTTCAGGGACACAAATCTCAGGCATTCCCCAGACATGGTCACTGATCTGTTTTAATATTCATCTTAGGTGCAGCCCCTCGTCTTACTGAAACACCACCAACAGTTTGAAGCTTGGCACAAACCGCTGGTTGGAAGGGAATGGTGACCAGCGAGGAGGCAGAAGTGGTTCAAGACTGGCTGCTTGGTGAAGAGGACGAAGATATGGTGCCATGCAAACCATCTGTGAAACAGTGAATGTGCACGGGATGACCGTGAATAAGTACAAAGTGCAGTATAACCGGCGGCCAGCTTCTCCCTAGCAGTGGCGGACAGCGACAAGTAAGGGTCACCCATAGCATATTGGGTGTGCTTGGTGGCCTGTTGCCTCCTTGTAACACACACATGGGGTAACAGAACAGATGCAGTGTGCATTGTTGCCGTCAGCAGGCCTTTCAGCACTGCGCATGGTGTTAACCAGTGAACTGCTTCCTGGCAGGACACGCCTGGTGCAATTGTGAACCAAGAGGGTGCAACATGATTGCTGGAGAACTGCCAAGGCTTGCAAGAAAACAAACAGCAAGGTTTGCTGATCAAGTATCTTTACTTGCAATGTAACAATAAGAATGCAGTTATATGTATTGATATTTATTGGAGCCACCTTTTGTTGGTTCTTATGCCTTTTTTTTTATATATCAAACACAGTCGTCTCCTTGTATTACAGCTATTTGCTCAAGATCGGATTTTCTTTTTCTATACTAGCATCTCTGTCTAATCAATTGTCAGATGTCAAAGGGAACCTTGATCTGGCTAAGAAAGTAAGAGATTGATCAGTGTTGCACACCAGGAGATCGGTAAAGACTTGTTTGTTATACACAGATGTGAGTCATGTTACATTATATGGGAGAGAGGTTTCATTTCAAGACATAGGAGCCAATTTTTCAAAATTATTGAGGATAAACCCAACAAATTACCTCTGTCTAAACACAGGGAGTTTATTCATATTGAGGGTGCCCAAGCATCCACAGAGCTGGCTCCTATGGTTCAAGATATCAATGTTGGGACTGTACATACCCCACTGCTTGAACCAGACAGGTTGAGTACAATGTGGTGATGAAAAGAATGCAACCACTCCTAGGATAGGAAGATTTTGATGTCCCCTTCATGGGATACCAAAGTATTGTATGTGATCCGAATATGTGTGTGGTCTCAAGCCTGTTCTGCCTCTCCAGAAATGAGCTTGGGGTGGATGGAACTTGGATGCCATCACGTTCTGCAGTTATTCTATGCCAAATTCAGCACTCCTGTGAGCCTGCCCTTCCCCCATTGCGCAGCTGCAGGCTTTCAAGATCTCTCATTGCTAATCCACCAGTTTCTCAGTCTGTCCACTTTACACATGTGCATCATTTGCTCTAAATCTGAATCTTGAGAGAGGAATCTGACTGAATAATAGTTTTCCAGTTGTAGAACAATATGGAAATTGTGCAGGCATGACACAGGCCTCTTCATTTTGATATTAGTTGATTGCTTTAAAAATGTTAAATGTCAGCAAATTCAAAAACTTTTCTGGTTCATTGTGTAACTAGCAGCCTGCTGCAGGCTGGAAATACTTCTGCTTTTTCAGTTTCTTCCTAAGCTGTTGACATTCCTTGGCCTCATAGCTGCCATTATATCTGAAGCACATTAGTAAGGACACATTGGATTGAATGGTTCATTCGGGCTTTTTTTTTTTTCCTGCTGTCCATGTCATCCTAGTGGAGGCTGACCGAATTTTGGGTTCGGCTCCAGCGCTGAAACCGACCCAAAACTCTAATTTGACCTTGTTTTGGCAGCATTTTTGGCTGAAATTGAAAATACACCCCCTCTCCCCAGGCCTACCTTACAAACCCTGGTGGTCTAGTGCAATGGTTCCCAAACCTGGTCCTGGAGGCACCCCATCCAGTCAGGTTTTCAGGATATCTACAGTGAATATTCATGAAATTTGTATGCACTACCTCCACTGCATATAGATCTCTCTCATGAATATTGATTGTGGATATCCTGGAAACCTGACTGGCTGGGGTGCCTCCAAGACCAGGTTTGGGAACCACTTTTTTAGTGGCCTTGTTGGGGCAGGTGCGATCCCCAGTCACTCGTGCCCATGCTGACTCGTCTCAAAATGGCTGCTGCTTGATGGCACCATTTTGACTGTGGAGCTAGCCTGGACAGGATTGTCTGGAGATCACTGCTGATTTGATGAGGACACTAGATCACCAGGGGTTGGAGTGGGCTCACATTTGTTGGGGGAGGGGGGGGACAGCGCGATGGTACGTTTTTTGTCTTCAGCTGAAAGTACGCAGCAAATTTCAGCTGCAGATTCCATGTGACCCCCCCACCCCCCCCCCCCCCCACACACACACACACACACACACAAAAAAAAAAACTGTTTTGGTGAAACTCTACATTCTAGGAAGCGTGCAGCATTCTGGAGCTGAGTGCTGAGCCAAGACTTGCTGCAGGTTAGCAAACAGTTAACAGCCTTCAGGCTCATACATTTGACAAAGGCAAGGTGTAGGTAATATGTTTATTGGGCTAATTTAATACTCTTCTTTCAAGTTATATTATAGGTTTATTGATTTTAAACCTAATCAGGGGATGTGAGCAGTGGAAACTTAATGACTGTAGTTAGGAAGTCATCACATGACCTTCCACAGCCAATCAGCACCCAGCAAAAAGCTTATAAGGGTTGCGCAATAAGCACTTAATTAGTTTAAAGTCCATCTGAAACAAAAAGATTATCACTTAATCAGCATGTTTGTATGCACTAGGAAACTGAGAAGCTTGATAGTACAGAGCATTCTGCATTTTGTAAATTGAAAATTGTGCCCCTCCCTTTTTTATATAAATATTTTAACTGTCTACAGTGGGATAGACACTACATATTTTCTACCTGTGAGCTAAATTTCAGAGCGTGCAGTCACTTGCATCTGTTTTATCTGCGGGTAAAATTCCTGAAATTGTACTCAATGGGAAAAGGCCATTTTATTTTATTTAATTTATTTATTTATTAGGATTTATTTATCACCATTTGAAGGAATTCACTCTAGGCAGTGTATAACAAGAATAAGTCAAACATAAGCAATAAACAATTACAGCAGTAAAAATATTCAAATATCAATACAAAGTACGGCATAGTAGTATACTACATAATGGGGCTCATTTTCAAAGCACTTAGCCTTCCAAAAACTTTAGAAGGCTAAGTGCTTTGAAAATATGCCTAAATGTCAACACAAAATAAAATATTTTAATAAACAGTGTAGGGTATAAGTAAAGATGGAACATATTGATAGGTAAGATAGAGAAACAGGTGTGAGAAAATAAGGGATTATTTTAAGAAAATTGCACATGAGATCAGAAAGGTGCTTGAATATTATTTTAGCTAGGGTAAGAGTGGATAAACATATTTGGCTGAAGTATGTGCAGCTGGTGTCTCTCCTTGTGTGTGTGTACAAATTAGCTACTTCCATTAAAGTCCTATTTGAAGAGCCAAGCTTTCACCTGCTTCCTGAAGTAGAGATAGTCTTGTGTTAAGCGAAGCATTTCAGGGAGTGCATTTCAGAGTGTGGGGCTACTCTGGAGAAAGCTCACTGGTGGGTATCACATTGTGTGATGTCCTTTGGAGAGGGTGTAGTTAGGGATACTCCTTGGGTAGGACCTTGGTGTCCTTGGAGGTGTGAAGAAGGGTAATCCTGTTCTTCAAGTATTCTGGGCCATTTCCTTTAAGGGCCTTGAAAATCAGACATAGAATTTTAAATTATTATACTGGTAATCGGTAAAGTTTTTGCAAAAATGGTGTGATGTCATGTCGCTTACAACCTTGTATTAGTCTTGCTGCAGCATTCTGAATCAATTGGCGCTGGTGCAGACCCTTTGTACTCAGACCAGTGTAGAGTGCATTACAGTAATCCAATCTTGATATGGAATGCACAAATGAGACAAGATTTGCCTTCCTAATGTACGGAGAGGGGTAGCATAGTTGTTGCAAATGATAGAAGCAGCTCTTGAAGGTTGCTTGGATTTCAAGAATCAGAGTAAGTGTTGTATCTAACTGTATTCCATGGTTCCTGACTTGTGATTTGAGGGGGAGTTTGAATTTCCCAAAAGAGATTTGATGTCAAGTATGTGCCCACTTGTGTTAGGGACCCATAGAAGCTTGACTTTACTTGGGTTCAGGCAAAGTTTGTTTTTAGCCCATTTTTGAATTGATGTTAGACAAGTAGTCAGTTTATTCATGGCTGTGGATGTCAGGTTCAATGGGTTTAAGTAGCTGCATGTCATCTGTATAGATGTAGAACTGAGTGTCAGTTGACCAAATCAGCTTGGCTAGTGGATTGAGGTAGATATTGATTAGGATAGGTGACAGTTTCAGTCCTTGTGGTACCCCACAGGTCAGTGCCCATGGTGGTGATGAGGTGCTGCCAAACAGTACGGACTGTTGTCTGTCTGATAGATAGGATCTGATCCAAGCAGGGTGCTGTTCCATTGATTCCTGCCAGTCGTGCTGGCATGATATTGTGATCCACAGTGTCAAAAGCTTCCGATAAATCTAGCAGTACTAACACCAAGAGAAATCCCGTCTTGGTTTCTGTGAAGATCTAGTAGGGATACGAAGACCGTTTCTGTTCCATAACCAGTTTCTGCATACAGATTGACAGGGATCTAGCCAGTTTCTCTCGGTCATTAAGTTGAACTCAAGACAGTTTGTTCAATAATTTTTCCTAGAAATGGGATGTTGGATACTGGCCAGTAACATTCAAGTTTGTTCCTGGTCAAGGTTGTTCTTTAGCAAAGGACGCACCACTGCCCTTTTTAATGCTGTTGGTAGTTGCCAATTAGAAAGAAAGGAGTTCACAATGTTTGTGGCACCTTCTATGCAACTTCTACTTGCCTACAGTACTATCTTTGATGGGCAGGGGTCCAGGGAGCAGGTAGTTGGTCAAAGGTCTTTTAGGGTTTTGTCAATGCCCTCCTCTGTTATTTGGTTAAGAGTACAATATGTCTGTATCAGGAGGGGGAAGAGTTTGTGCACTCCTGGTTAGCTGATTGGAGACTAGGTGGGACTGCCTGTAAATCCAGGCAGAGTCTTCTAATTTTGTTGTCAAGGTATGCAGCAAAATCTTTGCAATTCAGTTTTGACTGGGCAGGCTGGTTCTGTTGTGTAGGTTGTGGCAGGCTGTTTACTATGCTGAACATGTGCTTGGTTGAATTGGCAGCCTCTTCAATGCATTGAGAGAAATATTGTTTTTTGTTGCTGTTAAGGCTTGGTGATACTTTGTCATGTATTTCCTATAGTTTATTACACTTCATGTACCACCTTACATAATACAATATCAAAGTGGTTTACAATAAAACCACCTGTTTCATCCAGGCAAGATTTACACCATTTCCTTTCCAGTTTCCATCCTTCGCGCTTAAGGGTCTGAAGTTCTGGAGAAAACCAAGGTGAGCGTTTGTGAGTTGTGCATAAGTCCTTTTTTAGTGGTGCCATTTTCTCTAATGTCTCAGCTAAGTCAAATATCAACCTATTCTAATTCTGTAGTTATCTATTCATCCGCATGTGGATAGTCCAAGGTCTCTAGGAAATTCTCAGCTTTTTCTTCTCTCTGATCTCCTTCCAAACTCTGGGAGGTGCCATTTGTTTCAGGTGGTCACTTAGGGAAAACTTAATTAGAAAATGGTCTGTCTGATAGGGGTGTTGTTTCAATACTGCTATCGAGATGTCAACCTCTTTGTAGAATACTAAGTCTAGCATGTGACACTTTTCATGGGTTGGAGAATTGGCCACCTCTGTGAATCCTAGTACTGTCATTGTGTCCAGGAAGACAACTGTGGTGGTATTTGGGTTTCAATGTGTAGATTGAAATCTCCTATGACCGCCATCCTAGGGTAATTCAGGATCACTTCTGTAATCAAATCAAGGAGCTCTTGCACAGATGATGTGTTATTACAAGGTGCTTGGTATACCATGATCATCCAGATTGGTTTCTCCTCTTCTAGCTGGATTAAAACAGATTTCTGATTCATTTAGCTGGGGAATGTCGATTCTGTGCAGTTTGATTATATCCCGAATCAGGACTGCTACCCCTCCACCTCTTCTTCCTGATCTTGGTTGATATTGGATGTTGAAACCTGTTGGGTGTAGTTCAGCCAGTGGTAAGCCCCCATTTTCATCTAGCCAGGTTTCACTTATTCTTATTCACTTATCTCATGCATATTCATTGTGGACATACTGAAAACCTGACTGGCTGGGATGCCTCCAGGATCAAGTATGGGAACCACTGCCTTAGCAGCTGATCTGGCATTCACCAGGTCTGGGGGTATCTTTGGTATGGCAGTGAGGTGATCCTTTAAGTACTGTTATATAGGTGTTTGGCCTCTTTTGTCGTTTTGTTTGATGGGGGTTATAGTTTTCTCTTCCATGTATCATTGGGATCCTGAGGTCTCAGTCTGCTGGGCCAAGGCACATTCTTTGTGTCAGAAGCTCCTTAGCCAAATTTCAGTGGGTGGCACTACAGTCCTAAGACTCTTACCATTTGGCACGGTAGGATTAAAGATTGTAAGTCGACAGTTCTGAGAGAACAGACCTTTAAATTTGTAAATTCAGACCAGGGAGATCAAAGTCTTCCAGTAATAGAAAAACAATTGACTGTGTGAATTTTAAATTTAATTTGCCTTTCTAGTCCCAAGCTCAAGGTGAGTTACATTCAGGTATAGTAGTTATTTTCCTGCCCAAGGGGACTTACTATCTAAGGGCTCTGATGACCAAGCATTCTTCCCATAGACACAAAATGATAAACTTCTTAAGTAAATAGATCATGCTATAACAGTAGCCAAGCTGAATGAAGCTAAGGTCCATTGAGTCAGCATCTTTTCTCTGATGGTGGCAAGTCCAGGTCGCAACTATCTGGTAGATCTCCAAAAGTGGATCATTTTCTCATAGCTCAGTCAAAAGGGTAAGTCATAGCTTTCAAAAGGAGTGAAAATACTATTACAGATCAGTCAACAAAATCTCCACAAAATTAGGGGTGTTGCATCATATTATTGAAATGACATGTTGAAATATGAATGTATTCCTTGTTGTTAAATTTGTCCAATTATTTTTTAATTATGTTTTATTGAAATAATAGGTATAGAAAAAAGACAAATTTGCCAACACAATATTCACAAGATGAACTTCGCCCCCCCCCCCCCCCCACACACACACAACTAGGTTCATAACATCAGTTGTCTTCAACTATCCAATACCTTTATTGTATTTCTACCATAAACCCCATAAATCCCCCCTCCCCCTCCCAGCAAAACTCTTAAGAATGTTGGGTTAAACTGGCAAAGTGTGTCCATAAATCAGAACTACTATTTAGCATTTCTATAGCGCTACAAACCATACGCAGCGCTGAAGCAGGGTCATATCTACCCAGTCTCTTATCCGTTACTATGTATCCATCAAATATGTAGGAATGTTCCAACCTCAGTACTGCAACGCCAACAATCGCGGGATACCGTGGGGAACATCACATTTAGTTTCCTAGGTGTATAATACCATCTCGTCAGAACATTATAAGCATTCTCCTTCAAAAGCACACATACTGAAGCTTTCTTAACTTCCAAAAACATCTCTTTCCATTCAAACAAGTAAATTCAACATTTAAGTCTTTTTCCCACTGGATCATGTATGTATACCTCTGAAAGTCTGTACCTCTAATAAATTTATAAAGAATAGAGATGGTACCCCTTATTTTCCCCAGCGATCCCCAAAGATTGTCAAGATGTTCAAAATCATCTGGATCAGACCTCAACCATCCCAGTTGGGCCATTTTGGGGCTCATTTTCAAAGTACTTAGCCTTCCAAAGTTCCATAGAAACCTATGAAACTTTGGAAGGCTAAGTGCTTTGAAAATATGCCTGTTTGTGTTATAAAAAAACATCGGAATCAGGAAGCATATATTTATCCTTAAGTTCCGTGAAGGGTCGTAACTCGCCCACATCTAAGAGGTCCAGAAAGTGGGTCAATCCCTGTTATGCCCATCGGAGAAACACGGGGTTTTTAAATCAGTCCTGTTGAGAACCCTGGTTCCAAACTAATGTAAGCATAAGAGGAAAACCTCTGAGACCCTCTTAATTTAGATTTAGGAGAACTCCATAAAGTTAGTAGATGTTGGACAGATGGATTATCAGAAAGTCTACTATAGGCCCTGGAGGAGAGAGAGGCCCAGAAGGCTGCCCCCACAATATAGTCACGCACATAGTTCTGCTCCATAGCTGCCGCTACCGGAACGCTGTCATAGCTCCAAGCCGAAACCAATTTCAGCTGAGCTGCCCAATAGTACCAAAGTAAATTAAGCACTCCTCAACCCTCTAATTCAACCGAGAGCCACATGATTTTTTTATTGAATCGTGATACCCCCTCCCCCCCCCCCCCCCCCCCCCCCCCCGAGAAACCAGAGATCCCGCTGAAAACGCACTAACTCAACTTTAGGAACCAGAATTGGTAGGGCCTGGAACAAAAATAATAACCTAGGTAAGATATTCATCCCTACAGATGCAATCTGACCCCACCATGATAACCATTTACCCTCCAATCCACTAGATCTTTACAGAGTTGTCTAAACAAGGGGGTATAATTCAAATCATACAATTGGGAAATTTCCAGAGAAATCCTAATCCCTGGGTATTTAAAACTATCTCTTGTTTGCCAAAATGGAAACTCTCAAACCAAAAAATCCTGTTCCTGTTGTGTGATATGTCCATAAGCTCTGATATATCATAGTTTATGTTAAAACCTGATATGATACTAAAATTGTTAAGTTCCCTAAGAATCACTGGTAATGTAAGGCCTGGAGACCCACATAAACAAAATATCATCAGCAAACAGCGCCAACTTATGTTCTTTATCTCCAATTCTCACTCCTTTAATACCCCTAATAACCTAATTCTCTGTGCCAAAGGCTCAATAAAAAGGGCAAAAAGTAAAGGGGACAGTGGGCATCCTTGTCTAGTGCCCCTCTCAATAGGAAAGTTGATGAATAACTACCATTAATCTTTAATCTTTAGTCGTGCCACTGGAGCCTGATACAGACAACCCAACCAACCCAAGAATCCTGAGCCTAATCCCATCTTTTGCAACACTTGCCACAAATACGCCTTCTCAGTGTCTGTACTTAAAAAAGCTATAGGAGTCCCCTTTTGTTGAGCTTCCCACAATATAATGTGCGGCGAATGTTATGTGCCACTTGTCTGCCACAAAGCCTGATTGGTCAGTATGTATCAACTGAGGGAGCACCTGCCCCAATCTATCTGCCAATACTTTAGTCAAAATTTTTACATCTAAATTTAACAGAGAGATTGGGTGATAGGAACCACAAAGTGCCAGATCTCTTCCTGGCTTCAAAAGCACTGAAATCCCTGCTTCATGCATACTAGTGGGGAGTGATTGGCCATCAAAACAAGCATTCCCAACTCATACCAAAAGAGGTCTGATCTGTCCCACGAGTATTTTATAAAATTTCCTGGGAAGCCTTCTAGGCCAGGGGCTTTGCCTCCTTTGAGGCCCTTGATGACTGAAATCAATTTGTCTAATCCAAAAGGGGCCTCCAACTGTGTACATTCTTCTGCAGTCAATGAAGGCAACTCTAAACCTTGTAGGAAATCTTGAATCTTTGTGACCTCTATCCCAGCACCTCTCCTATATAATGATTGGTAAAACTGAATGAATTGGGTCTAGATTTCACTATCCTGATAGTACATTTTGTCCCCAAGCCCCTTAATTTTTGTAATTAAATTTAAATGTCTGTGGCGTAGGTGGTGATCCAGCATTCTACCAGACTTATTACCAAATTCAAAGAATTTTTGTTGGACTATTCTCATGTATTCTACCCTTTCCACTTGTAACTTATTAAGTTCCATACGACATTGTCTCAACTGTTGTAAAATCACATTAGAGCCTCCTCCTTGGTGCAGGCGCTCCAAATGTACCAAACGCGACCTCAGCTCCAGTTCTTTTCTTTCACGATCATGCTTCTTGCAAGCCCCCCATTTAATTAAATGCCCCTGGATAACTGCCTTGAGAGCATCCCAGAGAATCCCTTCAGAGGTCTCCCCCGTATCATTGATCACAAGATAATCACGAATATTTTCTCTAAGCTCTTCACACACCTTTTTTTCTCCTAAATACTTTCATTCAGTCTCCAAAACAACTGGCGTCTCTCTGTCTCCAGGCCTTTTAAGATCACATCCACTGGTGCGTGATCTGAGATGGAAATGGCATCTATCATAGAATCAGAGACTTGACCCCATAACTGTCTACTACACCATAGGATATCTATCCTAGTATATGTGGATTGTGCATATGAATAAAAGGAATAAGATCTCTGACCCGGATGTTGTAGGCACCAGACAGCCACAAGATCTAACTCGGTTGTAAAAAGCTTCAACTGTTTGCAATGTGCTGGGCTGGATCCACTGCCTCCCCTGGAATGATCCAGATCTGTAAATGAAATTTTAAAATCTCCCCCTAATATGACCCCTCCTTGTGTGAACTGAAGTAAGGCTTCACGAATAGTTCCAAAAAATTCCCCCTGACCCGAATTAGGGGCGTAAAGGTTAACTAGAGTGACTACCTTCCCAAAAAGAAGATCCCTTATAGCCATAAACCTACCTTGTTCATCCCTATATACAGCCTCTTTAACAAAAGGAACCCCTTTGCGAGTATATATAACTAACCCACCCACCTTACACCCTCTTGAATCTTAATGCGCAGTATACTCACTATATGCTCTATGGTTGAGCAAGTGTGTATCTTGCTTCCATATATGTGTTTCTTGCAACAAAATAATATCTCAATGAAGTCGTTGTAGCTCCCCATGAATTAAACGACATTTACCAGGTGAATTTAACCCATTAACATTCCGTGCCCCAATTTTTAACCGTTCCCTCCCCCTTCTAACTGATCAGCAATATCACTGGTCAGCACAGACCCTGAGGAAGTACACCAGCGCCAGAGCGGACCCCCTTTGCAAATACCTCCCTGTCTCCCTTATGACATACATTCAACGCCAGTCCTCCCCCTCCCCCAGACATCTTAAATCATGCCCTCATTCTCTCCACCATACCAACACTATCCTCTAATTTCCATATCATCAAGCTGATCAATCCATAGACTGGTGGGTTGTGTCCATCTACCAGCAGGTGGAGATAGAGAGCAATCCTTTTGCCTCCCTATATGTGGTCATGTGCGGCCGGAAACTCCTCAGTATGTTCTCTATCTCAGCAGGTGGTGGTCACACACAGCAGCAGCTCTGGCTAGGCATCCAAGCCTAATTTTTAGGTTTTGTTGAGTGCCTGGGGTTGAGGGCTCTTCTTGAGCAAGTGCAAACCTGGTGGCGCCAGGTCCCTCCTTTCTCCCCCCCTCCCGCTGGCTCCGTTAAAAAAAAAAAAAAAAATTTTGAACGTCCTTAAAGGCGTTTATTTCGACGTTTATTTAAACGTTTATTGCAGCTACTCACTGGGACACCAGGTCGTTACAGCTCGGAGCGGAAAGCAGGTAATTTTTACCTTTTTATAGCGGGCAGGGGGTTCCCCGATTGATCTCCACGTGGCATATGGCGTCGGAGGGCGAGGGCGCAAAGAGTTGCTCCCCGGATCGCTTAGGCGCTTCTAGAGGGGATGCGGGGGTCTTAAAGTCTGATTCGCCCTTGTTGGGTGACAGTTTCGTGACCAATGAGTGTCCCGGTCCTTCCTCCGGCGTGGCGGTTTTTCCCGCCATAAACGCCCATCCCCCGCTGCTCGCCTCCGCCATCTTGGCCGGCCACGCGGCTCGGACGGCTTCTTCGTGGGCCGCCCTTGAGGGAGACTTTAATGCCATGGACGCCCTTAATTTGGGCGACGGCACCAAAGCGGCTAAAGTTAAGCGCCGTTTTTCCCGCGCGGCTCCTTCGCGGAGTGTCGCGCCAGACGCCATTTTGGATGCGCAGCATGTCTCTCCCCCGCTCTTGCGAGCGCCGGTTGAGGGTGCGTCTAGGGCTGTAGCCCAGGCTGCGGAAGTGCACAGTCTGTGGGGGGTTTCTCCCCCGAGTTTGTTTTGCTGTTGCATCAGGCCTTCCTTATGCAAAACGCTGCCCCTGCTCCCTCGTTTGGTAAAGAGGTTGAGGTCCCCGGAGGTAAACGCCCTCGGGTTGATTCCCAGGCCTTGGAGGACCTTGTCTCCTCCGATGTAGATGAGGGCAGCGTATCTGAGTTCTCCCAACGGTCCTTTGCGGATTCCTTGGAGGAGACGGATCCCCGCTCGGTTGGAGCGGATGACCCCTCTGCAGCGCGGCTTTTAGCTCAGAGGATTTGCCCAACCTGTTAGTGCAGGCCATGGGCATTTTGAAGATTTCCTCTCCGGAGGACGTCTCTCCCTCAGCCCCTGTTGGCTCTGCCATTATGCTGGGGACGAAACGCCCGCCTAGAACCTTCCACGTGCATGATGCCATGCACACCTTAATTTCGGCTCAATGGGATGTCCCGGAAGCGAGCCTCAAAGTGGCTAGGGCTATGTCCCGCCTCTATCCTTTGCCTGAAAGTGAACGTGAGGCCTATCTGTGGCCTACCGTGGATTCTTTAATCACTGCGGTGACTAAGAAAACGGCTTTGCCGGTGGAAGGTGGCACGGCCCTAAAGGACGCCCAAGACAGAAGATTGGAGGCGGCCTTAAGGTCGTCCTTTGAGGCGACTGCTTTAAGTTTGCAGGCCTCGGTTTGCGGTTCCTATGTGGCCAGGGCGTGCCTGACTATGGTGCAGTGGGCTTCCCCCTCGGATCATTCCTTGAGGGCTGATTGGCCGGCCCTGGAATCGGGCTTAGCCTATTTGGCAGACTTGCTGTATAATGTCTTGAGAGCCTCAGCTAAAGGCATGGCTCAGACAGTCTCTGCGCGGCGGTGGCTTTGGCTGAAACATTGGTCTGCTGACCACGCCTCTAAATCCCGCCTGGCTAGATTGCCTTTTAAAGGCAAGCTGCTCTTTGGGGTCAAGCTGGACAAAATCGTGACCGATCTCGGCACGTCTAAGGGCAAGAAGTTACCAGAGGTCAGGGCTCGGGCTAGTACTCGTTCCGGTACCTCCAGAGGACGGTTGCTGGAAGCCCGTCGGTACCGCCCGGGCAGGTCGGGCTCCTCTGCCCCCTCTTCCTTCAAGAGGACTTTCTCCCCCAAGCAGCATTCCTTTCGCAGAGACCGCCGTCCCAGAGGTGCTCCCTCCGGTCCTCCCCCAGGGTCTCGTACCCAATGACGGGGCCTTGGTCCACGCCCCAGTGCAGATTGGAGGATGGCTGTCCTCGTTTCTGGGCGAGTGGACCACAATAACTTCAGACGCTTGGGTGCTGGAAGTCATCAGAGACGGCTACAAGCTAGAGTTCTGCCGACCCTTAAGAGACGGGTTTGTACTCTCTCCCTGCAAGTCTCCGGTCAAAGCTGTGGCAGTGCAGCAGACCTTGGACAACCTGATCCGCCTGGGTGCGGTCGTTCCGGTGCCAGAAAATCAGATTGGCAAGGGACGTTACTCCATTACTTTGTGGTACCAAAGAAAGGAGGTTCTGTCCGGCCTATCCTCGACCTCAAAGGGGTCAATCGGGCCTTGAAAGTGCGGCACTTTCGCATGGAGACTCTCCGCTCTGTTATAGCGGCAGTGAAGGCAGGAGAGTTCTTGGCTTCCTTGGACATCAAGGAAGCGTACCTGCATATTCCCATCTGGCCTCCTCATCAACGCTTCCTGCGTTTTGCAGTCCTGGGACGACACTTCCAGTTCAGAGCCCTCCCTTTCGGGTTGGCTACTGCTCCGCGGACCTTTTCCAAAGTAATGGTGGTCATCGCGGCCTTCCTGCGAAAGGAAGGAGTACAAGTCCATCCTTATCTGAACGACTGGTTGATCCGAGCCCCCTCTTATGCAGAGTGCGGCAAAGCTGTGAACCGGGTGGTATCTGGAGTATCTGGGAGTTCGATTCGACACCCAAGTGGGCAGAGTGTTCCTGCCAGACAATCGGATTGTCAAACTTCAGGCTCAGGTGGACCAGTTCCGAGTAGCCTCTCCTCTTCGGGCTTGGGACTATGTGCAGCTGTGGGCTCTATGACGGCCACGATGGAAGTAGTGCCCTGGGCCAGGGCTCATATGAGACCACTACAACACTCTCTGTTGCAGCGCTGGACTCCGATGTCGGAGGATTATGCTGTGCGCCTTCCCTTGGACCCAGCAGTGCGCAAGGCGCTGAGCTGGTGGCTGCAGACAGACAAGTTGTCTGCAGGAATGCCTCTGGTGACCCCAGAGTGGATTGTCGTCACGACGGACGCCTCTTTGATGGGCTGGGGAGCCCACTGCTTGGGAAGGACAGCGCAGGGGCTCTGGTCTCCTGCAGAGGCAAAGTGGTCTATCAACCTCCTGGAACTCAGAGCCATTTGGTTGGCGCTTTTGGAGTTCATCCCGGTACTGGCGTTGAAGCCAGTACGGGTCCTGTCGGACAATGCCACTGCTGTGGCCTATGTCAACCGCCAGGGAGGTACCAAGAGCGCCCCTCTAGCCAAGGAGGCCATGAATCTATGCCAGTGGGCGGAAGCGAACCTGGAACAGCTGTCAGCGGCCCACATTGCCGGAGTCATGAATGTCAAGGCGGACTTTCTCAGTCGCCATACCTTGGAGCCCGGAGAGTGGCAGCTATCTGCTCAGGCGTTCTTGGACATCACGAAGCGCTGGGGCCAGCCGAGCCTAGATCTGATGGCGTCATCGGCCAATTGCCAAGTGCCGCGCTTTTTCAGCAGAGGACGGGACCCTCGATCCCTGGGAGTAGATGCTCTTCTCCAACAGTGGCCGACACAAGAGCTTCTCTATGTGTTCCCGCCCTGGCCCATGTTGGGCAGGGTGCTAGACCGGGTGGCAAGCATCCGGGCCGGATAATCCTGGTGGGTCCGGACTGGCCCAGACGTCCCTGGTATGCGGACTTGATCAGGCTCTCAGTCGACGATCCTCTGCGACTGCCTGTGGAGCAGGGCCTGTTACATCAGGGTCCCGTGGTGATGGAGGATCCCTCCCCCTTTGGTCTTACGGCCTGGCTATTGAGCGGCAGCGTCTGAGAAAGAAGGGCTTCTCAGACAAGGTCATCGCCACTATGCTGAGAGCGAGGAAGCGCTCTACTTCTACTGCTTACGCCAGGGTTTGGCGTACTTTTGCAGCGTGGTGTGAAGCAGGCTCACTTTCCTCCCTTCGCTGCTCCAATTTCTTCAGTGTTGGCGTTCCTGCAAGAAGGTCTGGAGAAAGGCCTGTCGCTCAGTTCCCTTAAAGTCCAGGTAGCGGCTCTGACTTGCTTCAGGGGCCGCCTGAAGGGTGTTTCCCTGGCTTCACAGCCAGATGGTGGTGCGCTTTCTTAAGGGAGTTAATCACCTGCGCCCTCCTCTGCACTCTGTGGTGCCTGCATGGAATCTCAATCTGGTGCTAAGAGCATTGCAGAAGCCAGCCTTTTGAACCCTTGTCGAGGGCATCTCTGAAAGACCTGACGTTGAAAGCAGTCTTTTTGGTGGCTATCACTTCAGCCAGAAGAGTTTCCGAGCTCCAGGCGCTCTCATGTCGAGAGCCTTTTCTGCAGTTCACTGAGGCAGGAGTGACTATTCGCACAGTGCCTTCCTTCCTGCCCAAGATTGTTTCTCGCTTCCATGTGAATCAGCAGCTCTGTCTCCCTTCCTTTCGTAGGGAGGACTACCCAGAGGAATACTCTGCTCTCAAATGTCTGGATGTGAGACGCGTCATCATCAGATACTTGGAAGTGACCAATGATTTCCGGAAATCGGATCATCTGTTTGTCCTGTTTGCAGGTCCTCGTAGGGGTCTGCAGGCTGCTAAGCCTACAGTGGCAAGATGGGTCAAGGAAGCCATTGCAGCGGCTTATGTGGCCGCGGGGAAGGTGCCGCCTATCCAGCTGAGGGCTCACTCCACAAGAGCTCAGGCGGCCTCGATGGCAGAGGCCGGTTCCGTCTCCTTGGAAGAGATATGCAAGGCGGCAACTTGGGCTTCGGCCCATACATTCTCCAAGCATTACCGCTTGACTGTGGCTGCTCGGGCGGAGGCCCGGTTTGGAGCTTCAGTGTTGCGGTCAGAGATTTCTATGTCCCGCCCTGGGTGAGTACTGCTTCGGTACATCCCACCAGTCTATGGATTGATCAGCTTGATGATATGGAAGGTAAAATTATGTATCATACCTGATAATTTTCTTTCCATTAATCATAGCTGATCAATCCATAGTCCCTCCCAGATATCTGTACTGTTTATATTCTGGTTGCATTTCAGATTCAAGTTTAGTCTTCAGTTCCTGTTCAGGAAGACTTCGTGTTCAAGTTATTTTTTCACTTGGATTCTTCAAGAGTTGAGACGAGTTTGTGTTACAGTGAGCTGCTGCATTCCTCTCCCCTCCGTTTTACGGGGCTGGATTGAGATTTAAATTCTGCCGGCACTCCCTCCCGCTTCGTGCGGCTGTAGGGCAGCTTTGTACCCCTCCCGCTTCGGCGGTGTTAGGGTCAGTCAGCTCCTCCCGCGGTTGCGGTTGCAGGATAAGCCAGATCCCCCCGCATTGGCGGGTGTGGTGTCCCTCTCCCGCTCCGCGGGGATGAGCTGGACGGATTCCCCTCCCCCGTTTCGGCGGTGGTGAGCTGGGCAGAGTGTCCCTTTGTGGGTGTAATTCTCTAAGTGCTGAGTCCTGCGGATGGAGCTTTGATATCGACATACTGAGGAGTTTCCGGCAGCACATGACCACATATAGGGAGGCAAAAGGATTGCTCTCTATCTCCACCTGCTGGTAGATGGACACAACCCACCAGTCTATGGATTGATCAGCTATGATTAATGGAAAGAAAATTATCAGGTATGATACATAATTTTACCTTAACTCCCGCAGTCTCCCATAACGCTTAAAGTCTCATAATATTCTCCTTCTCATTCATATGCAACCTTTACTAGTCCTTATAATGGATGAACTGAATTCAGTGAATAGACCAAAGTTTTTCACGTTGTTCCTCCAGGTGCCGGTGAACCGGTGCTCCGAGCCTGCACCTTAGAGCCCCGGCCAGAGTGTTGTTTATGCCAGGTCGATTTCTTTGCTAAATGCTTCACCTCTGTGGGAATAACCGCCAGGATATCCTTACATTAAAGTTCTGCAAGGATCCTCCAAGTCTCCGCCACGTTATTAGTCCATCTCGACTGACCAGCCACTGTAATCTGTAATCCCTTCAGATAAAGCCAATGATATAGATAACTGGATTTTTGCAGGTATCTGGTAAGATCTCTAAACTCCTTTTGCCGTTGAAGTGTTGCCTTAGCCAGGTCTTGAAACACTGTGATTTTACAATTTTCCCATGGCATTTCTCACATGGCTCGTGCCCGTTTCTAGACATCTTCTTTAACCACATTGTCATGAAAACAGACAATAATATCTCTGGGAAGAGAGTCTCGCTGAGGTCCCAGACTCTGGTGGATCCGATCAAACTTAAGAGTCAGTGTGGATTCTGTCGAATGTTCCCCAGTAGTCGACGACAAGATCCTGTTGCATATCTCATGAATAATCTGCTTGCAGTTCTTATTTTGTTCACCTTCTGGAATGCCCCTGAAGCATAAGTTAGTTCTCCTAGAGCGATTTTTCAGATCTTCAATCACTAATCTCAGGGATTTACGCTCTTTTTTGTTATTGTCGAGCATCTCATGAGCCGCCTGCATTTCTCCTTCAAGGCTCTCAATCCTTTCCTCGGCCTGCTCCACACAGTGCCCAACCTCTTGCATCTCTTTACGGATGTCCTCCACCGCAGTCTGGATCATTTTTCGCACTTCAGACATCTCTGCTTTTAATGCTTTAAACCATCTGGCCACATCTTGTTTAATTAGTTCTCCATCACTCTCCGTGAACTCAGCCGGATCCTCTGCTTCCGACCCCGAATCCGCAGCCGCCATGTTGGCGCGGAGCTTCACTGGCATCCAGCCGGAGCCCGGCGCACGATCCCTTAGGATTGTTGAGAATTTATATTTTTCTAATCTCTTTCGGGCTGACATCGCCCCAAGTATTTATAGCTCCAAATTTAGGGAAGAAGGGCACAGGGAAACAGGTACGTACATATTTTAATTAACTGCACGCACGGAGCTAAGTTCTTAAGCGTCCATCTTGTAGCAATGACGTCACTTCCTCTTGTCCAATTTTATTAATTTACTAATTTGTACTAAGTGGAAGAAAAAGCCTCAGAATCTCAATGAAAGTCCTTCAAGCACACATCAGGCAAAATGAATTGACATATGTTTTTTTCACTGGCAAGAAAAAAACACTAAAAAACAGCAAAAGAGAGCACAGAAGTATATAAGGGAAACTTACCTTTAAAGGTTACCAGATGGTAACCAACCAACAGTGGCCAGCAGTTTTGCAATAAGCTGCTTCAGGGTATTAGGACCTCACATATTTTAAATGCTGAACTACGCCCCTGGAGTCAGAGCGTACTGCTCAGTGTGCAGCAGCATCTAAGAAAGCAAATAGAATGTTAGGAATTATAAGGAAAGGCGTGGAAAACAAAAATGAGGATGTTATAATGCCTTTGTATCACTCCATAGTGTGACTGCAGCTCAAATATTGTGTGCAATTCTGGTCACTACATCTCAAAAAAGATATAGAGGAATTAGAAAAGGTAGAGAGAAGGGCGGCAAAAATGATAAAGGGGGTGGGATGACTTCCCTATGAGGAAAGGCTAAAGCAGCTAGGGCACTTCAGCTTAGAGAAGAGATGGCTGATGGGAGATATGATAGAGGTCTATAAAATACTGAGTGGAGTGGAACAAATAGACATGGATCGTTTGTTTACTCTTTCCAAAAGTACTGGGACTAGGGGGAATGCAACAAAGCTGCTAAGTTGGTAGTTTCCACTCCTGGTCCTTGAGGCACCCCAGCCAATCAGGTTTTCAGGATATCCACAATGAATATTTATGAGAGAGATTTGCATACAGTGGAGACAATGCATGCAAATCTGTCTTATGAATATTCATTGTGGATATCCTGAAAAACCTGACTGCCTAGAGTGCCTCCAGGACCAGGTTTGGAAACCATTGAACTAAGTAGTAAATTTTAAAACAAACCAGAAAAAATATTTCTTCACTCAGCGTGTAATTAAACTCTGGAATTCATTGCCAAAGAATGTGGTAAAAGCAGTTAGCTTAGCAGGGTTTTTAAAAGGTTTGGATAATTTCCTAAAAGAAAAGTACATAAGCCATTATTAAAATGGACTTGCAGAAAATCCACTGCTTGGATAGGCAGCATAAAATCTGTTTTACTGTTCTGGGATGTTGCAGGTACTTTGACCTGGATTGACCACTGTTGGAGACACGATACTGGGCTTGAGGGACCTTTGGCAATGCTTACATTCTTATGTACTTGTAGTTGGGATTATTTTTTCCTTTGTGCATCTCTCTGCACTTGTTGGCATGAAATTTCATTTGCCATTTAAGATGTCCACTCCTAGTCTAATGAGAAGATCCTTCTGCAAATCCCTACAATCATCTGCAATTTTAATGACTCTGAATAATTTTGTGTCATCAGCAAATTTGATTACCTCACTTTATTACTTCTGTCTCCAGATAAGGACAAAAGCATTGCCATACTGGGAGAGACCAAAGATCCATCAAGCCCAGTATCCTGTTTCTAGCAGTGGCTAATCCAGCTCACAAACTCCTGATGAGATCCCAAAAGATTAAAACAGATGTTATTCTGCTTATCCTAGACATAAGCAGTGGATTTTCCCAAATCCTAGACATAAGCAGTGGATTTTCCCAAGTCCATCTTAAACTTTTTTTTATATACCCTGCTAAGCTAACTACTTTTACCACAGTCCCTGGCAACAAATTCCAGAGTTTAATTACATGTTGAGTGAAGAAATATTTTCTCTAATTTGTTTTAAATGTACTACTTAGTAGCCTCATTCTGTACCGCAAAGTCCTTGTATTTTTGGAAAGGGTGAACAAGTGATCCGCTTCTACCCATTTCACTCCATTTAGATCATTTATGAGTGTGTTAAAAAGAGCAGTAATCCCAATACAGACCCTTGGGCACACCATTACTAATCCTTTTCCATGTGTATCTGAGGGATTTTATTTTATTTATTTTTGTTACATTTGTACCCCGCGCTTTCCCACTCATGGCAGGCTCAATGCGGCTTACATGGGGCAATGGAGGGTTAAGTGACTTGCCCAGAGTCACAAGGAGCTGCCTGTGCCTGAAGTGGGAATCGAACTCAGTTCCCCAGGACCAAAGTCCACCACCCTAACCACTAGGCCACTCTTCCACTCTAATTGACTTGCCAAGGTTACAGTGATTATCAGTGGGAGAAATGGAATTTGATCCCTAACTTTCCTGGTTCTCAACTCATTGTTCTAATCACTAGGGCCCTGGTGCTCAAAACTTGGTGCTGTTCTAAACAGCGCCGTAAAAATGCCACGAACAGCACAGAAAAATAACTCCCTAATGCTCAACACTAATGAGATGCAAATATAGGCATGCTCATAGCGTTGAGCATTAAAGAGTTCGGTGGGAGGTTTGTGGTTGACGCATGCACAGAGAAGTTCCATGGTAAGCTCGACTTCTGTGCGCACATGTCTGGTGAAACTTGAACATGAAGCACACATTGGCGTCTGTTTTCTATGGCCTAAATATAAGAGTTTTTTATTTTATTTTTTAGCTTGGATGCTTATATATAAATGCAGGAAACAGACGCCGATGTGTGCTTTCAGTTTTGGGTCTGCTGTGACTTGTGCACATTCATTTCTCACAACCCAGCGCTTAAGGGCTTGCACGGGCTTCCTTCTGCTTTCAAAAGCAATCAAAACCGGCATATTTTGAAGAAAGAATCAAGAGAAATCCTCTCTTCCAACACCCTAACACCCGCTCTGACCTGGCGTTATTTTTTGCAGCAGTAAGGCAGTTTTGTTTTGGGCGCTCTTTTCTGAGCGTTGGGGAGGAATACAAAATGACGTCATTTTCATGAGCTTGACTACATTAGAATGCTACTTGCGCTGTTCATCTGTGTGCTTGTTTGTTTTCCCGCGCTCCAGGCATCTGAACATTCTGTGCAGGTAAATGTGCACCCGTGTTTATTTTGAGCATCGGGGCCTAGGTTGGTACACTGTTCCTTTTACTAATTTCTGAGCACTCTTGAATGCTTCCTCATAATGTGACCCATTTTCAGATGCTTATTAACATGAGTGAGATGCTTAACTGTGTAAATCATTTTGAAAATGTATCCCTTGAGTTGGTACATCTCAGCTAGCAGCACAGTTGGCTCCTGCTGGACTAGCTTCATGTAGCAAAGATCCCTGAATTCCACTGTGCTGAAGGAAGTGGTGTGGATAACTATTTTTTTCCATATAATATACAAAAGCTATTGAGTTAGCCCCCAGCTCTGGTGCTCCCTGTGTGCCTGTTTCTGCAGTGGAGGTAAAATATCCTGAAATGAGACACAGTCTCTTCCTTGTCCTATACCCCCTCCCCCCATTCTACATTTTTGCCATGAGTGTATGTTATTGTATGTAATAGGGGCACCAATCATGCTGTTGCAGTGAGAATGGATGCATCCATTGTCATGCCTCTGTTCTGCTCTTTTTCGGCACCTTGCCGTTCTTGTCCTTAGCTTACACTTCTGTGTACAGAACCAGTTGTGCCAAACTTAAGCTACTGTTTTTACAGTCCAGATAAATATTTAGCAGATTGATCTTGCAGTGTTTCTTGTGGCTGAAGGTGACCTTCATGTGCACAAGACTAACATACTGAGCTTTTGCTCCTTATTGTTGCTTATGCCTACATCAGGTGATTTTTGATGGTTGTCATTCTAATAAATAAAATAAAACAAATTACTTAATGTCTTTTATAAATGACCCATCAACAGATTTTGCACACCAATAATAAAAGAAACTGGTCTTGAACAGAGAATATTTCATGGTCCACACAAATATTGTACTGTATGATAAGGTCTGGTCTGTCCATTTAGAGATGACCTACAGTAATGGGGCCAGCTGTAGCAAGGCCTTTTGAAAGTGTTGCTTTAAGAAATATGTTTTTGTTTAAACACCAGAGCATTATAGGTCTTCAGCCATGGGCCTTTTATTCACATTTAACCTTTGTATACTCTGTCTCTCTCCAGCATGATTTTTAAGTCAATGGTTTTCTTTCAGATTTGGAAGAATCTCTTCCTTGCTTCTCAGCTTGTAATTGTTTAGCTAGTGCTGTGAATATAGGAATTTTTAAATATGTATTTATTTGCACATTGAAGTAAAATAAAATATCAAATGAAAACTAAACTCTTGTGGCGATTCATTGTTTAAAAAAAAATAGGCAAACTAGATGGACTGACTATACTGGTTTTTATCTGCCATCAGGATTACCTCTGGGCCCCCCCTTCTCCTCTCACTATACTGCTGTATTGAAGTTTAGGGCACAGGGCTGTTTCTGCAGAGAAGCAGATCCTTTTTTAACCCAAGGTAGCTTTCATTTGCCATAAAAGTGCCCCACCAAGCAGTTTATACTTCAATAAGTCTGATTCAAAAAGTACATCACTTAGTACTTTTAAGTGATGTATGCTCTCTGTTAAATCACACAGCTACTTCTCTGGGATCCTCCAATTCAAAACAATACCTTTCATTAGCCCAGCATAAGAATTATCCCCAATGTTCATTTAAAGTGGTGTTCTACATCTTTGTATAATGTTGGCACTTCAACCTTTGAGAATCCAGAGTCTTAAGACTAAGAAATTGGATTGATCACATAGTCTAGTGGTTATTTATTTATTTTATTTATTAGGATTTATTTACTGCCTTTTTGAAGGAATTCAGTCAAGGCGGTGTACAGTAAGAATAAATCAAACGAGCAATAGGCAGTTACAGCAGTAAAAATATTCAAATAATACAACGTATGGCATACTATACTACTTACAATGTCGACAATACGTAATAGAACATTTTAATTGACAGTGACAGGTATAAGCCAGTGGTTCCCAAACCTGGTCCTAGAAGCACCCCAGCCTGTCAGGTTTTTAGGATATCTACAATTAATATTCATGAGAGAGATTTTGCATGCAGTGGAGGCAGTGCATGCAAGTTTCTCTCGTGAATATTAATTGTAGATATCCTAAAAACCTGACTGGCTGGGGTTCTTCCAGGACCAGCTTTGGGAACCACTGGTATAAGCAAAGATAGATAAGAGAAAAATGAGTTAGAAAGTAAGGCCACTAAAGAAAATTGCACATGAGGTCAGAGAGATGGTTAACATATAGATAGGTAAGAGAGTAAGAGGAATTAGAAAATAAGGTGACAAAGGAAACGTGCCTATCAGGTTAGAAAGATGGTTAAATTTTATATCAGCTAAGGTAGGATCTATGAATCCTACTGACCTATGTTTCATTACAACCTCTGCTGCTAAATGTACCCATGACTAAGCCATAGAACCCTAGATTGTAAACTTCTGGGAAGGAACTCTTAACTATTACCATTTTATCTTGGATGCTGCTGTTGCACATTGACAGTGCGATATGAATAGGATCTGGCTCTAAGTGGCGGTCTGGGCATAGTGGGACTAGGACTAGTGGATTCTTCTTTTAAAATAAGTGCCATGCCGTTTAACCCTCTGAAAGTATTGAGTATATGATTTCAAGAAAAGAAAAAAGGACAGTTGCACATTCTATTTTCAAGTTTCACATTTATTTTGAACTAAGTTTAATGTCAGAAAATGTTTCACACTGGGGGTTTTATTTGTCACTAAAGATATGAATTCTCACCAATGATATAGTCTTAGTCATTAATATCTTGCGATGTCTGAGGTCTTTTTTTCCCAGCTACATAACATAATAGTAATTTGATACTATTTATACAAGTGGACTTTTTGCCATTTTTTTTTATTAATTAGTAATTTATATAGCTACATTTACTAGCCCAACTAAAAGAAATTTCATTGTCAAGCAGGATATAATTGGCCACATGAGGATGGCATCCATGATAACAAAACAGATTGTCCCATATCTCAGAAAAATGAGGCAGTTTCTGCCTCAAAGTATCTCAGTCGTTTGTCAAAGCCTGTGGGTTAGCATACTGTATTTCACAAAAAAAAAATCCTGTGCTTTTTTTTTTTTACCCCTATATTCTTTTTCACCTTCTTTATCAGTAATTCTTCAAACTGAGAGATAAAAAAGCCTTACCCTGTTTCACTGCTGCGTCTTCAAAACAGAGAGTGATTTTGTGGAAGCCCTGTTTTAAAATGACTGACAAGCCCAGGTTTCAAGCATTGCCCTGAATGCGGAAGGAAGGTAAAAGGAGACATACCCAGGATTTCTGTATGTGGGGTCTGGGAGAAAACAATGACATGGCTTTTTGTCAGAAGATCACCTTTGTGTCCCTGAGGGACTGAGGATCAAGATCACAAACTCTGCAAAGTTGGAATTTTTGAGATTTTTGTAGAGAAGTGAGTCAGTATGAAAAGGGAAACAAGACAACTCCCACCCACGTGGAGACTGCTCTCACTGGGAAAGAAAGAGAAAAAGGGACTTTACAAGAGAGATGCATCTTCAAAAACACAGCATGGCGTTTACACCATCTAAGAGGCCAGAGAAACAGAGTAGTCCCAAGATACTTTTCAGATACTCTGAGGCGGAAGCTCCCTCTATTCATTTCAAGGACAATTCAAAAAATATGGCAAGATGGAGCAACAGTTATCGCAATAGGGCCGTTTTAGCCATGTCAAATGATTACCATGATTGAACATTTTGTCTCAAGTATGATATGGTTCAAGTCAGCTTCTACAGTGGTAATACAGGCATTTATTGCTCCCCAGTTTCAAGTTACTAGTGCTAAAGGCATGAATTTTGAGTGACAGATGTCCAGATGGTAGAATATTCAGCATTTTCTTTTTTTTTTTAATGAAATACCAACCAGAGGAGACATAATTATCTCTGAATCTTCAGGGCCAGGCTATGTCCAGGAGCCGGCACTGACTATCCAGGTCTAATTTTTTAATATGTTGGCCATTAGAGCTTAGGCAGCTCCCAGTCGATATTCCTCCCAAAAGAAGGTGAAGCCCCCCTGTGATTCTCCCTACTATCCTCCTTTCCACCCCTTGATGAGACAAGATAGCCAATCCTAGGTCCATATTTGCTCCCCCCCCCCCCTCGGGCTTACCTGGGGTCCAGTAGAGGTGATGGGTGGCAGGAGCAAACTTCACTTGCTCCTGCCCCTAGTGACTGCCTCATGAAAATGGCTGCCTAAGTACCACGAGGCTGCTTTCATGAGGCAGCCACTAGGGGCCGAAGCAAATGGAGTTTGTTTCTACCCCTATCATCTCCACTGGACCACAAGGGACTTTAGGTAGGCCTGGGGGGGGGGGGGGTGCATATGGCCCAGTTGGTGGGACAGAAGGAGGAGGTTAGTACCAATGGGCCAGGACCTTGCAGTTAACTGGACACCAGCCAATATTCAGACCAGTGCTCTGTTAACTTTCCGCATAAACTTAAGGCAGCCTTTTTGCTGTTCTAAATTTATGCAGTTGCTCAGCCCATTAGCTGACTGAAAATCGCCATTAATGGCTAAGCTTCTGCGCTGCCCTACCACAGTCCCTGGACTGCCCACAAACTAGCTGGTTTCGGTATGGGTGGTTAGAGAGGTTATTCAACGGTACTGGTCAGTTGAGTGCTGCTGGGTAGTCCTGTACAAGCGATTTAACCTTCCAGGATCCTCTCCTTGCCCTTTACATCACTTTAAATAGCAACTTCTGTCATTTTAAGTGGATGAGGTACTCTTTTGTATGCTTGACCTAATCAGGACTCCTTCACATTGCCAGGTAGAGTTTGTCTTGCAATATCTCCAAGTTAGGTCTGTTAAAGTTCATTTTAAGTGCCGCAGCAGTCTATGAATTGGTCAGTGGAGTGCCAGGATCATTATAGCCATTTGTTTCTAGGCTAACAGAAGGTGGGATGAATATACTAGGAATGTGCATTCAGTTCTTATGGGCACCTAAAAATGAAAGCCTTGAAAATTGTTTGTACCCCTGTATACCTACAAATAGTAGCGTGCCAAGGGCAGGGTGGTGGGGCAGCCCGCCCAAGGTGCAGAAAGCAAGGGGGTGCACAGAGCAGTCACGTGGTGCCACTGCCTACAAAATAACATGCGTAAGGTCAATGTATGCATGCAATAACTTTTTGCATGCACAAAATGTATGCAAAAAAACATCTTAAAAATGCTTGAAAATCATAAAACTTTGTTTAAAATGAAAACTAACCAAATGTTTTTACACCATGCACACCTTTCTAATACATGATTTCCTCTGAGACATCAGCTAGTACTGTGGGCTTAAAAAAATAAAGCATTGCATTTAAACTGTCCCATAGTCTGCACTTGCTTAAATTTTTTTTTATCTTTAATAGCTATTAAGTCAACAAGAAGGAAGCAATTTAACTTTACACCTGTTCTCAGGATGTGCCTAAATGGCTTGTTTCTGTGCGCAGTCTAATACCAGGCTTCTCATAGAGATGAGCAAGGAAGGAATCATACAAGCCACACGATGGCAGTGTGGTCTCAGGCTAAGCCATTGCTAACTACTAATAGATGCTACAAAGTACTTGCAGTGAAATATTTCATTCTAGACATAAGCTGTGCTGTTTCTTCAGAGAGCTTCAGTACTGTGGGATGGCCACATTAAGTCTTCAAGATCAAATGAGTTAAATGAAAACAACTGGCTGAGAAGAGATGATACCTCTATTATATAAATGTGTAAATTCAAGCTTTTAGGCACATTATGATTACTCATATGAAAGCAATTTCTTTGGATCTTTGAGATATGAAATTTATGCCTGGAATTTCCTGCTCTATAGTATTTGTAGCTGCAATCTGAATTCTGGTTATTAGCAGGCTTTGTCACTTGGGACAGGCTGATCTAATCCTGGCGTTACCCCATTACATGTATGGATGTGTTATTCATACTTTACTTCAGCAAATGAGAACTCCATTGCCATGCAATGTGCTAGTCTGTCCATAGTTATCTGTTAACCCAAGCAGTAAGAGACATAAGGAATGCAGTGCCCTGTTGGGCCTTAAGGAAAGCAGGATTCACTGGGGGTGGGGGGGGGGGGGAGGGGGAAGAGAGGGCTCCAGCTTATCAGTCAGTGGTGTAATAATAAGGTACAAGGCACACATCACTGGGGAAAGAGAACGCACTGGGTAGGTCCAGCAGCCTGACACAGAACACCAATACCATAAAGAGAGGGAGGTCAGTTAGAGAGCAAATACAGGGGAGGAGCTGGTGGGTGGCTGTAGGCCTGTGCTCTTGTATGGTGCAGTACAGAGAGGAGAGAGGTAGCCAGTCGGCTTTGGCTTTGCCTTGTAGAAAAAAGAATCATGGAGTAATATAGTCTTAGCAATGACTTGAGAACCAGGTAACCAAGGTTCCAATCCTGTTTCTCCCACTGTTGATCTAAGTTGTGTCACCTACTATTACTTCAGGTACAAACCTAGGGCCTAATTTACTACTGTGTGTTTAATGACAATACACATTAATGTGATTTAGCACATGCTACAATCCCCATTCTCAATAGGACTTATTTAGCAGCTTTATGTTCAACTTGAATTAATGCACATAAACTCATTTACATATCTTAGCTAATGAGGACTTTAGATGGCTAGCCCTCTGGGGTACAGACCTACCTACTGGATTTGGAAACGAGGGGGAATGTCTGCTTTCTGGTACAAGAACAAGACGGAGAGCAATGGGTGGGGAAGGAATACAAGGGATAAAGAGGGGAAGTTTAACCCATTAGTGACCAATGTTCCCATATTTGTTCCCACATATAGGAACATTGGGCACTAATGGGTTAAGGGCTGGGTGTGGATGTAGAGGTGATGGGGCAAGGGATACAGAAAGGAGAGAGAGAACTTTGAGGTGAGAGTAGGTATAAAGTGGATATGGAATCCTGGAGTGAGGCTGTAGATGGAAGGTGGGCTATTGAAGGAATGGGGAGAGGAAAGATTTGAAACAAAGCTTCGTAAACCTGTTCTGGGGACCTCACAAGTAGTATCAGTTTTTGGACCGCCACAATGAATATTCATGAGAAATTTGCATAAGCTGGGTCTCTCATGCATGTAGACCTATCTTGTACCTATTCATTATGGAGATTCTGAAAACCCGACTGGCTATAGGATCCTCAGTATAGGTTTGGGAAGATCTGATATTTGAATCTGCCATGCCAACTAGGTTCTTTGTTTGCCCCTGGCATAATTTGATCCAATTAAAAAAGAACACTAGAGCAGTGTTGTATAGTAACAAAGTAAATGTAACTAGTTACTGTACTTAAGTAAAAGTTTTGTTACTTTTACTGAAGTCATAATTTCACCAATTTTTACTACTTTTACTCAGTTACATCTGATGCTTAGAGTTAAAAGTAAAAATGGAAGTGATATGTAAATGATGATTCCTCGGTACACCAAATGAAACAGCAAAACATAGACCAGGATTTTGCTATTGCAGACCTTGTCATGCAAACAGTGGATCGTCTCATCTAAAGTTTTGCTGTTCATGGAACAGAGCCTATGAGAACTATGGAGTTGGCTGTGTTTGTTGAACTGGTAATTGGTCTCCAGCCAAACAGAACAGTGATGAGTTGGGTCACTTTAAGGTGGAAATGAAGCTGGTTGCAGTCCTTGGTAAACAGACATATGTCTATCACAACAGCCTGCTGGTCATCCCATGGAAAATTTTACATTGGGTGACTGTCCACTGGATTTATAGAGTCTTTGGAGAGGAAGTCTCTTGTCTGGCCTTAAGAAGATTGAAGGGTTCGCACACATTTGGCATTCTTGCGTCAGTTCTCAAAGATATCCAAACAGACTTTGCCATTAGAAGAAAAGATTTTAGAATAAGAACAATGATTCTAACTTTGTGAAAGCCTTCTCTGTAATTAGACAGCATGATAATGAAGATGAAGATGCAAGTGATGATTTAGACAGCACTAATTTTAATGCAGATGATAATGACAATGATGGTAAAGCATTCTTTGCTATAAGAAAGTGAATTTTTTAGACAGATTCCCTTGAGTGATACCTGCAGACCCAGTCAGAAGACATCAGTAACACTGCAACCTGGCCTGAATTGAAGGAACTTTTTATCAGACTGAACAATCCATTTCCTGCTAGTGCAGTTGTTAAACACCTTTTTGGCTGTGCTGGATTAATGACTCACAAGTGCACTTCCATGAGTAACAGTCAGTTTCAAAATCTAGTTTTACTAAAAGCAAAGTGGATTGAACCATAGAGCAATAATGTTGTTGGGATAAAAATGTTAACAATAGTTGTGTCCTCCATTGTAGTTGCAGAACTTTTACTTTTTACTCAAAATGTATTATATTAGGCAATAACGTTTTTACTTTCACTTAAGTAAATGTTTTAAAGTGTCCTTCACTGCACTTTTACTTCTACTTAAGTATTAAAGTATACATTTATTTTTACTTTTACTTTTACTTAAGTACTTTGACCTAATACTTTCAACAACTCTGCACTAGAGATGGAGCAGAGACAGGAAGATGAGTTGGTAAGCAACATATAACTTGTACCCATCCTAGAACACTTATCAGGTAGAGTGAGATGTATATAAAACCAGGGGCTCCCAAGCCTTATCCTCAAGGGCCATAATTCTTCAAGATTTTGAGGATTTCCATAATAAATAATGTGTGAGATAAATTTCCATACAAATAGATTTCATGCATATTCATTGTGGAAATCCTAGATTGTGAGCCCTCCAGGGACAGATAATTGCCTACAGTACCTGAATATATACCAGTTCAATAGCCTTCGGGCTTGCAGGCAGTATATATGAAATTATAAATAAATATAAATTTTGAAGGAATGTGGCCCTTGAGGACTGGACTTTGGAAACTCCTCTATTAAGATAGAACAATAGCATAAGATGCAGGCGAAGGATGGGGGAGTACTATATTAATATGTAGTTGTTGGGGGGGAGGCAAGGAGGAAGTTGTTAACTGGTGCGGAGAAGGCCAAGTGAATATCTGATGTCGAGAAGAGATGCAGAGAAGTAGAAAGATGAACCACAGATAAATGAGCCTCATGGTACAGTAGAGTCTTGATTATCTGATGTAAACGGGACTGACAGGTTGCTGGATAATTGAAAAGTCAGATAATACAGAATAAGTGGATAAGGGATAAATTAGAAGTATATTGAATGCATGTTTCAAAAGAGGAAGTGCCCAAGAATCTTACCTAGCACTGCTGCTTTTTAACTAAGCTTGATGCCAGGAAAGTGAAAGAGAAACCCATATGCATCTCAATGACAAACCCCGCTAAGCTAACTGCTTTTACCACAATCTCTGACAATGAATTCCAAAGTTTAATTACATGTTGAGTGAAGAAACATTTTCGCCGATTCATTTTAAATTTACTACTTTGTAGCTTCATTGAATGCCCCCTAGTCCTAGTATTTTTGGAAAGAGTAAACATATGCTTCACGTCAACCCTTTCCACTCCACTCATTATTTTATAGACCTATATCATATCTCCCGTCAGCTGTCTCTTCTCCAAGCTGAAGAGCCTTAGCCGCTTTAGCCTTTCCTCTTAGGGAAGTCGTCCCATCCTCTTTATCATTTTCGTCGCCCTTCTCTGCACCTTTTCTAATTCCACTATAACTCACTTAACCTTCTATTACCTCAGGTACAAAATTAGATTATGAGCTCCCCCCCCCCCCCACACCGCGACAGGGCAATACCTAACTGTACTTGAATTTAATTGACCTTGAGCTGCTAATGAAAAAGGTGTGAGCGAATCCCAATAAATAAAATGTTGGATTGTTGGTTCAGTCTTGAATTGATAATGAATGTGACTTGGGCAGACTGGATGGGTCATGCAGGTCTTTATCTTCTCTCACTTAATATGTTATGTTTAACTGGATTCCTTGCAGGTTTTGATAATCCTGACATTGATCTTATACAAGTTAGCTGGAGGTTTGACAAAAGTGTTTCTGCAATCTCCCACGCCCATTCTCAGTGTTTAATAACAATTTCTGCCTACTTATATGTCAATTTTCAAATAGTTTAGGTGCCTAAATTTGGTAGTAAGAAGCCTATGTGTAACTTTGTACATCTAAGTGCTTTGAAAATACACCTCCATATCAACATTGAATAAACCACAAGCAAAGAATTATTGCCCCTATCCAAAAATAGTAGGACCAGGGACAGTGGAGGAGTAGCCTAGTACTTAGAGCGCGCACTGGGTTTGATATCCAAGGGTGCCCAGTTCAAATCTAGATGCTGATCTTTGTGATCTTGGGCAAGTCACTTAACTCAGGTGCGAAAATAAGATTGGGAGCCCAACAGGGAAATACCTAAAGTACCTGAATGTAACTCACATTGAGCTACTACTGAAAAAGATGTGAACAAAATCTTAAATAAATTAAACTGTAGCTTAGCTGTTTCAAGACCAACACAAGAAAATATTTCTTTGGTTATCAGGTAACTGGCCATGGGCTTAGCAGGATTCAAAAAGTCAGACTGTGTTCCTTAAACAACAAGGATATAAAAATATATTGGAGGCTGGTTGCTACCTACTTATGTGCTGGAATTGAACCCTGTGTGACATGCCTCTTTAGCACCTCCATCTCATCCATTGCACCCCAGGAGAGACAAGTAATTTTTGCTCCCCCATCTCTCTTGTGCACCCTATCTCTGTCACATCACCTGCACAGCGTTCAGGACAGCCCTGCTTATGTGTCTGCTTAGGTGAGTTCTGGCTTGGATCTGTGGCTGTTATTAATAACTCCAGGGCCACTGTCAGAGATGCTAGGCTAGGCAGAGCATGATATAGCATTTAGAGCCTCACCTTCTGCCCCCGATGTCTGAACAACTGGATGTAAAATTTAATTTAGGCATTTTAATATTTATGTACTGACTGTCCAACTTAACATAAGAATGGCTAAACTGGATTATACCGAGTTGGACAGTCAGTACATAAATATTAAAATGCCTAAATTAAATTTTACATCCAGTTGTTCAGACATCGGGGGCAGAAGGTGAGGCTCTAAATGCTATATCATGCTCAGGGTATTATATGTCCTGTGGATGATGAATACACATGCATTCTTTAAGATCTCTTAATGGCACATTCTATATATCACTTTCTTTTGATCTTTCTTCTTCTGTCCACCCCTAAGATTACATACTTTTATTTGAACTTACTCTTTACTTATCCTTCCCTTGTAATTTTGTTTCTTAAACCCTTTTTTTCTGTTTGGAGCAAGATCGGTCTTGTTCTTGACAACAAATTATGCCTTCAGTTCTGTCATTTCAAGGGAAACCATTTAGGCCTTGTCATCTACATAGGCCATTGCTGCGTTCCTGACATGTTCCTGCCCATGCTGTTGTTGGCTATTCACTGCTCTCTATTTGGTATGGTTGAAGACATCTTTAGAGGTTGTTTAAGCCTTAAAATGGACCCAAGTCTTCAGGTTCATTAAAGTCCACTAATGCCCATTATTTATTTATTTTATTTATTCTCTATACTTGCTATGCCACAATTTGTCTATGAAAGCGACGATGTGGTTTACAATTCTAAAAACAAACGTGGTGGGTTCTAAGAGGCAAAAGGAAAGGGGAAACACAATCAAAATGTAAAGACAATGCTTCTATGAATAGGTAAATTTTAATTGAAGACTTTAACTTAGGATAATATGAAGATTCTAGGCAAATGTGAGAGGGAAGAGAGTTCCAGAGGGATGGCCCTTGAAAGCTAAAGTTGGCTTCTCTTGAAATGGAAAGGCAAAAAAAGGGAAGAGAGGGGATCATTAGAAGATTACCAGATGAGGATTGAAGAGAATGAGAAGGTGTGTAGGGGGTAAGAAGTGAAGAGAAATATTGGGGGGCAGAAGGAAGATGGGTCTTGAAAACAAGACAGAGCTGCTTAAACAGAATTTGAGGGGAAACTGGTAGCCTGTGCTCAGTGTGAAGGGGGGGGGGGGTGATGTGATCAAAGCAGTGTGCTGAGTGAAGAACCTTGACAGCAGTTGATTGGACAAGTTGGAGACGCTTCAGAGTAAAGAGGGAGGCCAGTGAAGAGAGAGTTACAGTAATCTATATGAGAGACAACAAATGAGAGGAGTAAGGTGTGCAAGAGAGAGAGAGATCAAGAAAAGGACGAAAGGGGCAAATGTATTGAAGAGCAAAAAAAGAGGAGCGGACAACTGAATCAATTTGAGGTTTGAGCCAATGCTCTTCCCACCTTATGAGATAGGTAATAAATACAAAGAAAAAAAGCACAACTGGGCCTTCACAACTGAGACAACAGGAGTCCTTTATTGAGATAAGACCTGACACGGGCCGTGTTTCGGCGCCAACAACGCCTGCCTCAGGGGTCTAGGTTCAATTGCGAAATATATAAGTAGGGGGTTCGATTCCTATTAATGTAACTCAGTGCCATGTAAGTTGGCTGTTGTAGTTCCTGTTTCTCTAAAACTCGTGGATCAGTATCGATATGGTTGTCCTCAATGTGCTCAATGAGCTCGGCTAGGATGGGGACTGAGTTACATTAATAGGAATTGAACCTCATATATTTCGCAATTAAACCTAAACCCCTGAGGCAGGCATTGTTGATGCCGAAACACGGCCCGTGTCGGGTCTTATTTCAATAAAGGACTCCTGTCATCTCAGTCTTGAAGGCCCAGTTGTGCTTTTTTTCTTTGTATGCTCTTTGTGTATACTGTATCACCCTCTCTATTTGCTTGGTACATATAGGTAATAAATAGAAATAAAGCAGAACTACATGTCCAAAAGACTTTATTTTGCCCTCTGGAAACAGTTTCAACAGGTGACAGCTGCCCATGATTAACTGAATGACCAGTGAGATTGGTTAACTTGTTTATCTGTCTTTGCTTAGCATATTTGCTTGGAATGTTAAAAAGGTACCATGAGACTAGGCTAATCTTTTATTTCTCTATTTCATTTCTGGGGGTGGGTGGGAATGGAAAAGGGATGGGGAAGATATATTGGTAGGGAGGGGGCAGGGGTAGAATATGAGGTGTATAAAATGTGGGGGCCAAGGGCGCACTTCATTGTACTGCTTTACTTTCCATGCTTGTTTTTTCTATTCATCATGATATGCTCATGGATCGTTAGAATTCGCTTGTTTGATTTGGTTTTTCCTTTGAGTATGTGTAATGTTGAATCTGGTACCTTCTTGGCTCTTAATAAAGATACGTACAAAAAAAAAGAAAGAGAGAAGCAGAACAAAAAAAAAAGAAAAGAAAATGATACCCTTTTTATTGGACTAGCACTAGCTTAATACATATTTTTAAAGTGCATATTACAATCCTGAATAGTTCTTGCTGCACCTTCTCATAGTGCCTGGCTCACATTGATGCGTGAAGGTTCAGTCCCTTTCATCTCAGTCTAGGTTGGGAGGCCACAGCCAATACTGAGTCTTTTGGCAGCAGCTGCTGGTATATTGCCTTTACGATATTATGTAAGCCACATTGAGCCTGCTAAAGGGTGGGAAAATGTGGGATAAAAATGGTACAAATAAATAAATAAATAAATGTTATAGCCTGTTGAAGGCCTTGCCCTTGTACATGTTATTGATATGGAGAGTGTGGGAGTGTGTTTGGGGGTGGATGGGGGGGGGGGGGGGTAAAAGGAAAATTACTAGGGGTGACTGATGCATTGTGTAGACTTTAGGAACTGTTGGATTGGAGTGTATATATTCTCTTTCTCAGACTGTTCTTTTGTATTTGTTGCATTGTTTGTTTGTTTGTTTGTTTGTTTCATTATTGTTACTCCTGGTTTCAGTTAAAGATATTTTCAAAAACACATACATGTTTGAATTGGCTTTCAAAGGTAATACCTTCTTCTTCTTTAGATCAGTATTGGCTGATCAAAAAAATGTATTTAGTCCAATAAAAAAGGCATCAGCTTATTATCTTCTGCTTTATTTGTGTTTATTACCTTTAACCGTGGACTAACATGGCTACTACACTATTTTATAAGAGAGTATTTTTATGGACAGTTAAATGGCATGAGCCATGACCTAGATCCTAATTCCCTGTCTCTATACAACGTTGGTGAAAAGGAATGATGGTTACTGATCTGCTATCTAGTGTTTTCATGGACTTGTCCTAAAAAGCAATCGTCAGAAGGTGATATTTGAACTCCTGATTTTTTTTTTAATAGGCAGCTCCTTGTGACTCTGGGCAAGTCACTTAACCCTCCATTGCCCCAGGTACAAATAAGTACCTGTATATAATATGTAAGCCGCATTGAGCCTGCCATGAGTGGGAAAGCACAGGGTACAAATGTAAAAAAAAAATAGTGTTAATTTTTGATATAGAATAGTAGTTTGATGGTTTATGGTTTATTTATTAGATATACCACAGGCAGTTTACAACAGGTCTGCCAAGAGACACAGCCAGGCCTAGGGCAGGACTGGACTGCTGCGTGTGTGCTCTCGTACCTTAGCCGCTGCCGCCCACCTGCCCCCGCACCTTTTCGTCTCACTGTTGCACTGCTCCCTCATTCTGTCCTCTCCTGCTCCAGTGCTCCTGTGTGCCAGGAGTCAGGACCTGGATGATTACATTAACGCAATATCGTGTTAATGTAATTATCTGGGTCCTGGGCGGCACACAAAGAGCAGGAGAGGACAGACCCGGAAGCAAGCAGGAAGAAACTTGCAGGTGCCGGGGCCAGCACCCCCCCCCCCCCCCCGGGAGGCTGTGCCTGGGGAATTCTCCCCCCCCCCCCCCCCCCCCCTTGGCAGCCCTGGTTTACAATACAAAGTTAAAAATTAAAAAAAAAAGATTCCTGTTTGGACAGTGGTGGAAGGAGACGTTTCTTTGATGGATATACGGCAGGAGGTTTCTAGAACGGAAAGTCTTTTACAAGGGAAGGTTGCACAGTTATGTGATTTTTCTGCTCAGGTGGTAGAAAATTTTCTTGCTTTACAGGATAAGGTCACTAATTTAGAATCTTCAATCTCAGCTATGCAGCCCCCCCCCCAGGTTCAGACCTTACAGGCAGTTAATGCCTCCTCAGTTAAGGCAAACCTGAGTGTTTTGCATAGAACAGAGTTGTTGGGAAATCGTTTGTGTATAGATAATTTAAGATTTCATACATTTTTTCCTATGACTTATTTGATTCTTCTGAAATTTTGCTTAACAAATATTTTGTTGAGGTATTAAACTTGGATAGGCAGAGAGATGTTCTATCCTTACATGTTTCCATCTTCCCAAGGTAATTACTGAAAACAGCCTTCCACAGAGGAAGGTCAGCTGACAGCATTTTTAGAAGACTCTCCGGATGTTATTTCTTCATGTGCAACCCTATTAGTGACATTTGCTTTTGAATTATTTCTTTATTTATGACATGTATATCCCGCATTAGCCCGAGTAGAACTCAGGCTTATTGTGGCTTGCTTAACAATTAGAAAAGCATGAGCATGATCAAAATTTATTAACAGAAAGTAAAATACATTATATAATGTTAGACCAGTAAAACTTGAGTTAGGAACAAGAGCCATTTTACAAAGGCAAGGTAGGCTCTACACGCATGCAGCATGTGCCAAAATGAGAGCCCTTACCGCTAGATCGATGGGTGGTGTTAAGGGTTCGTGCTATAAATAGGTGCACGCTGGTTTCAGTTTTACTGCAGTCCCTTTTCCCAGGCCATTGAAAAAAAGCCATTTTTCCCAGATGCGGTAAAAACTGTCCCGGTGCACACCAAAAACATGTGCCCACCCTACCACAGGCCACTTTTGCCGCAACTTAGTAAAAGGACCCTATATGGAGGAAAAAGGTAAAGAGCTAGTAATAACTGTGATAGACAGGAGTAGTGGGAGGTGAGATGAGGTAAAAATTAATGCCATGAGTTTATTTGAGAAGAGTGCTTATTTCCTTAAAGGTTAAACAAGTGCAGTTTTGTGGGCAAGTAATACAAATCTTTCCAGATGTAGCACGGTCCATTCAGCAAAGGAGAAAAATGTTCTTAATTTAAAGCCCGAGGTTTTGGCTTTGGGTGCAACATTTTTTCTTCGTTTTCCCTGTAGATGTGTAACACAACACAAAAGGGAAGAGATTCATAAGTTTTGATCCTTCTCATCAGGAAAGATATTTGTTAGATCATGGTCAAGGGAATAATTAAGATAAAGGGTTTAGTAATTTAATAAAACTTGAATGATTGAAAGTGTGTTCATCTTTCTCATTTTCTTGGTAAAAATGTTTTTCTATTTTATTTTATTCTGCTTTCTCATTCTCTTTCCAAAATGTGAACTTGAAGCTTAATAGTGGTTTGTAATTGTATTAGGTTTTTTTTTTTTTAGAGAGATATTGGTTTGTTTAGCCTTTCTATTTTGTATTTCTTATCTAAATAATTTGTAAATTCTCAATTAAAAAACACATTGAGAAGAAAAGAACTTCATTGTTTGACAGGAACGCAAATGAAGTAGGGAGTACATAATTCATAAACAAGTACACAGAAGCCATTCAGGGGCCCTTTTACAAAGGCGCGCTGAAAAATGGCCTGCGGTAGTGTAGACACATGTTTTGGGCGCACGCAGAATCATTTTCAGCGCACCTGTAAAAAATTACTCTTAAAAATTTTGGCTGAAAATGGACATCCAGCAAAATGAAAACTGCTGCGCGTCCATTTTGGGTCCGAAACCTTACTGCCAGCCATTGACCTAGCAGTAAATTGTCACACAATAACCGGGTGGTAATGGTCTATGGGCATAAAATGCCGATTACTGCCCATGCACCAGAAAATAAAAATATTTTCCGGTGAGCGTAGCAAACACGCATCAAAAATGAAATTACCACAAGGGCCACATGGTAGCCAGGTGGTAACTGAAATTTGACGCACGTTGGGTGCATGTAGGCATCTATCGAGGCTTAGTTAAAGGGCCCCCCAACCCTTCATCAGTCAATCAAGATCAGTCTAAGACTAACAGATAGGCTAACTGCCACCTAGCATCTCCAGCTTCAATTAGGGGCTAATATTAAAAGCAAGTTGAAATAAATGAGTTTTCAGAGTTGTCCTGAATTTTGGAAATGATAGTTCAAGGTGCAGGGCAGCAGGAAGCGTGTTCCAAAGGCAGGGGCAGTGCACTAAAAAGCACAATGTTTGGTTGAATCCAGTCTGGCCGTATATACAGATCGGATATGTAGGTGCCGATCATTGAGGGACCAGAGCAATCTTGGTGGGACATAGGGAGCAACAGCTGAGGAGAAGTATGATGGAATTCCTGTATGTAAAAATTTGTGTCAAAATGAGTACTTCGTATTGGACACGGTAAGAAACTGGAAGCCAATAGATACCTGATGAATAGTGGAATGAAATGATCTAGTGGCCATGGGCTAAAGAAGAACCTGAGGTAGTCTAGAATAAATGATATTACACTAATCCAAACATGAAACAAAGATGGCATAGAGAAGTGTCATTTGTGAGGAAGGATCAAGGAAGAAATTGATAGCATGAAATTGTCTCAAAGCAAAAAAGCATGATTTAACCAACGCTGAGACTTGCAGTTCAAAATTAAGGGCTTGATCAATTATGATCCCTAAGTATTTAAATTGTGTAATTATTTTCATCAGGGCACCCTTTTGAAAATAGTTACACAATAGCTGGAGCTAGAAAAGGGCTTGACTATTACCAGTGATCCTGCAAGCAACTGTCTGGGATGGATTAAGAGTAAGGCAGTTCTGCTGCAACCACACACAGATGGCATTAACCCATCTATCTTTACAGCTTTTATCTCCTGCACGTGTCCCAGTCTGGCTTCAGGCCATGCTATAGAACTGAGATTGTTTTAACCACTTTAGTTTCTGCCAGGGAAGAAATTTGTTTAGGCAACAAGGTCCTGGTTTTGCAATTTGACATGTCAAGTGCCTTTGATGTGGTGGATCATGATCTTTTGTTAAATTTACTAGACCAATTTGAGATTTATGAGAAAGTCTTGTTCTGGTTTCAGGGCTTCCTGAAGTCTAGTTCTTACACAGTAAAAACGTTGGGCGCATCATCATCACCTTGGTCTCCAAATTGTGGTGTGCTGCAAGGTTCACCCCTATCTCCAATATTATTTAGAAGTCATGATGGGTCCGCTAGGGGGGGACTTCAGTCAATGGGATTCTATCCTTTTAACAATGCAGATGATGTCACTATTTACATCCCTTTTCGAGGTAACCTCCAGGGAATTCTATATAGGATTATAATTGGCCTTGATTGAATGGAATCCTGGGCCTCTGAATTCAGGCTAAAATTAAATCATGACAAGACTACATTTTTGGTAATAACTAATCTGTTTGACCATGATCCCTGCAGCAATTTTAGCACTGACTGTGTTTCTTATCCTTTGGAGTCCACTCTAAAACTTTTAGGGATTGTTGTTGATCGGTACTTAACCTTTGCCCTCGGTGGTTACTAAATCTTTTAAATTACTTTGGAAGATGAAGCAAATTAGGCCCCAATGATTGGAGTTCTTATTTGTTTGTTTGTATGAGAAGAATTTATTTTTTAATGTAAACCGTTCTGTTTTGCAATAGCAATAAGAAACGGTATATAAAATGAATAAATGATGATACTTGTCCAATCTCTTGTTTTGACCCAATTTGATTATTGTAATTCTATCTATGCAGGGTGTAAAGAATGTATCTTAAGGAAACTGCAAACTGCCCAAAATACTGCGGCTAGACTTGTCATACATGTACCTACCATGCTTTGAGAGGGCTACTCCTTTGCATTGGCTTCTCATTAGGGCCAGGATTGTATTCAAACTCTGTGCTCTTATATTTCAGATTTTTTTATGGTGTTGCCCCTGATTATATGTTGCCCCTTGTTACTTTGCCATCTCGCAATTCAGCCTTTGGTACAAGAGACTACTACATCTTCAATTTTCTACCTGTAAGAAAGTAGTTTATAAATCTATATAAGCTACTTTTTCATACCAAAGTACTACTAAATGGTGGAATTCCTTGCCGAAAAATATAAGATCCCAGCATGATTACTTGGTTTTTCGTAAGTTTTTAAAATCTTTCCTTTTCAAAAACATTCTGTCAATTGATCCTGGTGCCTAATCTTCCCCCCCTTCCATTCTCCCCATTATGCTTTATTATTTAATTCTTTACATATTTATGATTCTTTCCTTATTGATAAGTGTGGGTTTATGTATTTTGTTTCATATTTTATAATGACTTCTTTCTAGCTTGTTAGCCACATTGAACTCAAAATTGTGCGGGGAAAATGTGGGGTATAAACGTCATAAATAAATAAATTGGAATGAGGAAAGGTCTGGTAAGAGAGAGTCAGTATAGTGAATCAGAAGAATATTGTCTGCGTAATAAAAAGCAATCACGTTGTAATTCTGAATGAGGGTTGTGAGAGGACTGAGGAAAATGTTGAACAGGAGAGGTGATAACACAGAACCCTGAGGGACACCACAGTGAAGTTGATAGGCTGCAGACTGTGAATGAGGGAGTGCAACTGAAAAAGATTGATCACTTAAAAATGAGGAAAACCAATCTAATCCCCAAATCTGCAAGACAGGGACGTGGAAGTGAATGACTAACCAGACCAAAGGCGGTAGATAGATGAATTGAAACAAGAAGGACAATTTTATGTGATCAAGGGCCACGTAAAGATCGCTCAGCAGAGCAGTCATAATTGATACCAATTAATCTCACTTCTGGAAACTCCAGTTATTTTATCAAAACAAATGCTAAATTGGGAGAGGGGGAGGGGGATTCAGATTTAGCTCATGCCATATCAGTTGTAGCTCAAGAGGAGTTACATTCAGGTATACTAGATTTTGGCCTGTCTAAGATTGTACCTGGGGCAATGGAGAGTGGAGTGAAATACTAAAAAACACAAGAAATTTGAATCCTGGCATCCCTGATTCTCAGCACCCTTCTCTAATCATGAGGATTGCCTTTAATTGGAGTGGAGGAGTGGCCTAGTGGTTAGGGTGATGGACTTTGGTCCTGGGGAACTGAGGAACTGAGTTTGATTCCCACTTCAGGCACAGGCAGCTCCTTGTGACTCTGGGCAAGTCACTTAACCCTCCATTGCCCCACGTAAGCTGCATTGAGCCTGCCATGAGGGGAAAGCGCAGGGTACAAATGTAACAAAAATAAATAAATAATTACTTTACGTAGCCTCACAGCTGACTGCAGGATGGTCTGCTGTTCATCAATCTCCATGAAGATCTAAAATGGATTCTTACCTGGGATTGTTAATCTCCCTCTTCCACTAAGGCTCTTAAGCTAACTCCAGCATGAATCATTGCCTGGAATTCTGGAGTTGACCTGGACACTCAGGAAATTAATTTGCAGAAATTACCAGTCTGCTGTGGCACAAAACAACCTTCTGCTTTCTGCTCCAATCCCTCCCCTTCAGGCAGATTGAAGAGAACAGGCAGAGATTTGCTGGAGAAGGGAGCAGAGCAATTATTTGCTTTGGCCGTTACTCAGCTTTGCTCTCTCTCCTGTAAAAGGCAGCAGATGGGGAGAAAAAGGAGTGGAAGTTATGGAGAAGGGAGTGGGGTTTCAGGCTGGGGAACGGAGGAACTAGTATACTTCGCTCCAGTGTGCTACCTTTAGTCCAGCCTAATACCATGATGTCACCAATGACAGCAGCAGAAGTAAACTTTGGTGCAGTTTCTTCCATGTGGTCCATCTTGCACTGTGCTGTTGCATCATCTGAGAAGCCCCTTGAACAGTCACATGATCAGTTGAGGGTCTCCTTCACCAACTGCCTGGAGCACTATTTATCCTCGTGACCATAGGAACCAACTTTTCAAAATGATTGGGTGTGCTAAACTCAGTGGAAATTACTCCTCTCTGGACACTCTCCTGCAATGATGCTGGTTAGGCCTGGGTGTGCCATGGAGATACCTTGCTCAGTGCCAAGGAAGGAAGGAAGTCAGCTCATGCTATGGTAGTGTCCCCTATCTGGTAACCAGCAGTATGGAGGGTGAGCTCACAAAGAGGTGATCCACCACCCCTGGGGCTAATAAGGAGCATATTCATCTGGTAAGAGGTGGCAGAGAGTGCTAAGAACAAAAGTAATACTTTGAGAAGAGTCCACCTGGAATGGCATATGATGGGTAGACTGGCTGGGCCTATTGGTCTTTGTGTGCTGCAATGTACTCCAGTGTTTCTCAACTTCTTCCAGTGAAGTACCCCTTAAGTTGAACAAATTTCAACTGAGTACTCCCAAGCTACAATCAGCAGAAATGGACATTCCAAAACTGACATATTCTAATCACAAAATAGAAAGTACAATTATTTTTTTCTAACTTTGTTGCCTGGTCATTTATTGTTTTAATTATGTTGGTCCGAGTCTGGTTTCTGCTTTCCTCAATCTTCTCTTAACTGTTTCCATTTTCTCTCTCCTCCTTTTAATTTCAACTTTCTTCAATTTATTTTTCTGTTTCTCTGTCCAGATTTAATTAATTCTTCCTATCCAATCTTCAATTTCCCTCTTTTTACTGCACCTACCTACAGCTTTCCATCTTTTTCTCTCATCTCAGCTCTCTTATTCCCAGTCTTTCACAAACTCTATCCTCTTCCTTCTAGCATCTCCCCTCTTTCTCTCCCCTTCCATCCAGCATCTCCTCTCTTTCTCTCCCACCCTTTCATCCAGTGTCTCTCCTCTCTCTCTCTCTCTCTCTTCCCCTTGCATCCAGTGTCTCCCTTCGTTTTCTCTCCACCCTTTCATCCAGCATGTCTGCTTATGCTAGTATTTTAGAACTGATACATAAGCATCTGTGTGTTTTTGTACAACAGTGCCTAAGTAGGTAGGGATGGGAGCGACACAGCCCTGCAGGCTTTGGAAAAAGGGAAGGCTGCCTTGTCCTCCGGAGACATACCACACAGGATAGAAGTATTTAGAGCAGGCTGTGGTATTTGTTTTAGGATGCCTCTGAAATGAAGCAGCAGTTTTCAGGAACTAGTTGTGCTCATTCCTGTCATGCTCGCATGAATATGAAGAACCTAGGTTGGTTTTTATCTGTTGACTGCAGAAATATGACAGTTTGTCTGCTGACATCATAAAAGAACAGTAGTGGCCTGTAACTACCTTGTGACCCTGTTCCAATAAACAGCAGGCTCCAGACAACAGATCTATCTGCACCATGAACAGAGTAAGTGGGACAATTATAGGTGCTAAGAAATAAAGCTTATCCCCCCCCCCCCCCCCCCCCAAAAAAAAGAAAAATCTATGTATGTTTTTTTTTTTTTACAAAAAGATGAGTTCAAGAACATCCTGAAGGGAATGTGATCAACGTGGATGGCATGAGAGAGCCCACCAGGAAGAGGGAGAAACAGGACAGTGTATGAAGTTCTCCTGAATAGTATTAGAAAGATTAAGGGGTCCTTTTACTAAGGCGTGATAACGGATTTAGTTTGCGCTAAATGCTAAGAAAACCAGAGGTATAAAATGGGCTTCTTAGCATTTAGCACACACTAATTGTTAGCATGTACTAAATCCATTAGCACACCTTAGTGAAAGGGCCTCTTAAGTGAAAAATGGAGACAATGGAAAGATTTAAAAATAGAGAAAAGCCACTATGAGTGATGAGCACAAATCCGAATGATTATGTCTGGGTGCTTTCATTTCAAAGCAAACAAGATCCACCTATGGGAGAGAGGATCTGAAGATACTTTTGTACCTGTCCTTAAAACTTCAACCAGAAACCTGCTTGAGAGGCACAAGGGATGGGATCAGAGATCCCCTTCTCTCTGCTTTTTCTCTGTCAAACTCTTGCATTGCTCCACTAAACAGAGGGAAAGAAACTCTTAACTAGACTGCACAGAGTGGATGAAAATAATATAAACCAAAACAGTTTGTTGCATTGAAATAATATATATTGTTCATACTGGTGCACAAGCCATGCTGGATACATATCCTTATGATGTTAAGCATGGCAACCTCAAATCTTTGGCCAAAGATTCTAAATCAATGAAGTGATTTCACAGTGACCTGCTTCAACTATGAAATCTGCTCCAAAGGGGTGTCATTAGTGATCTTAAGCATAGTATACTTTGAGTTTAAATGATTAAAAAAATTGTAAGAATTCTAATTGTACTTGTCAACATGCAGCATTTCCTTCATCCCCTTTGACCTATTTGATTGTTCTCAAACCAGCTTCCAAATCCACTAGCTGTTAAAGGAAGGTTTTTTTCCAAATGGGGAAAATATTCAGTTCCTTTTTGGGTTTCCAGCTCATTCTGAACATGCCCTGAGCCATATTACCATGGCTAGTGAAATGATATAACTTTCAAAAAAGATATGACATCAACAGCAATATTTCTTATGTCATAAATTCTACTGAAACTATCTACAAATGGCTACCACTTGCTCAAAATAATATTGAAATTACTGCTCAAACAAGGGTTCACATAGAGCCTTGTATAACACTGTGTGAAGGATCTAGTGAAGCTTGAAGAATGGTCTAAAAATTGGCAACTTAAGATTTAATGCTAAGAAATGCAGATTCATGTACTTGGGTTACAAGAATCCAAGGGAACGATACAGTTTAGGGGGTGAAGTGCTTCTTTGTACGAAAGAAGAATGGGACTTGGGGTGATTGTGTCTGATGATCTTAAAGTGGCCAAACAGGTGGAAAGGGTGACAGCCCAAAGCCAGAAGGATGCTCGAATGCATATGGAGAAGGATGACCAGCAGGAAAAAAGAGGTGATAGTGACCTTGTATAAGTCTCTGGTGAGGCCTCATTAGAGTACTGTGTGGAATTCTGGAGACCGCACCTACAGAAAGATATAAACAGGATAGAGTCAGTCCATGGGGCGGCTACAAAATTGGTTAGTGGACTCAGTCATAAAACTTATAGGGACAGGCTTATGAACCTCAACATGTATACACTGGAAGAGATGCGGGAGAGGGGATATGATAGAGAAGTTTAAATACCTCAGTGGGATTAATGTACAGGAGGTGAGCCTTTTTCACATGAAGGAAACCTCTAGAATGAGAGAGCATAGGATGAAGTTTAAGTGGAAATAGGCTTAGGAAAAATCTGAGAAAATACTCTTTCATGGAAAGGAAGGTGGATGCGTGGAATGGCTTTCCAGTGGGGGTCGTGGAAACAAGGACTGTGTCGGAATTTAAGAAAGCGTGGGACAGGAACGTGGGATCCCTTACTGAAGATGGGAAGACTGGATGGGCCATTTGGCCCTTATCTGACGTCATGTTTCTCTGTTTCTAAAATGGAGGAAAAGATCTCAGACTCTCAACTTAGCTGCTCAAAACTTGCAGAACAATTTCTGCTGTGGTTGAGTTTCTTCATCATTGATCAAAAAAACTCTTTTCGTATTATTATTATTAACTTTACTGTATTATATCTAAATGATATTCTTTACTGCATAAAAAGTCTTTCTTCATGCTTAGGACTGAAAACTGGTGCTTGAATCACTTCCAACTTCAAGTCACCCGCTGGTTCAACAGTACTGTGCTTCCTGGTCTGCTTTACTTCCCAGTTATTCCAGATATCAGATCACATTAGGAGTTGCCATCCAGGAGAAGGATCTAGGTATTATTGTTGATGATAAATTGAAACCTTCTGCTCAGTGTACAGCTGTGGGCAAGAAAGCAAATAGAATGTTAGGAATTATTAGGAAAGGAATGGAAAACTTTGAATGGGCTTCGTCGTCATTGCAGCGTGGGAATTGCTAGGGCAGCTTAGTAAAAGAGGCCCAAAATATTTATAACTCATGCCATCCACTGTTCTGGGTGGGAAACAAATGAACATGCATAACAAAGCAATTAAATCACATAAAACAAAATACATTCATGCCACAAAACATGTTATTTATTTATTTATAACATTTTTATTCCATTTTTGTCAATGAAAACACAGAAGAACACAAGCCTTTGCAAATGCAAGCACACACAAAACACAGCAAATGTTACAAAAAAAAGTCTCTGATGATGTTTAAAAAATAAATACAAATTTATTAAAACATCCAGGACTCGAAACGAGCTGTGTTTCGGCCAAACTGGCCTCCCTCAGGAGTCTACAAAAAATAAAATCACAATTACAAGCTATATTAAATACACAGAAAATAATGAAGAAAATCACAAGCACATCTTCTATTGGATGCAAAAAGACACAATAATGTTAAATACATATACACATGGGTCCAAATATGGACCTTCGAGTTGCACAGTGAACATGAAAAACACAGTGAACATCAACTTATCAGCTGATACCATTTTTGTGACATAACCAAAACAGTTTACAAACTATAAATAATACAACAAAAAGAATAAAACAGAATACAGGATAAATAACATCATTCAACAAGGACGACCATAAGCCTAGGAAAACAAATTAGGGGAGTCTTTTATTAAAGATTAGCACATGTTATCTGTCCAAGGACTCATTTTATTTGTATGGGCTCAACTGTAGATGAAACTATTCTTTGGTAAATTATTTATTTATTTATTATGATTTATTTACCGCTTTTTGAAGGAATTCACGCAAGGCGGTGTACAGTAAGAATAATACGTAATAAAACATTTTAATAGACAGCGTTAAATACCTTAACAATGACAGTACAACCATCTAAACACACTAATCCCAGGATTTCATACATAGTGCCCAGATTTAGGCACCAATCAAAGATATGCATGCAAATTAATTGATGCTAAGAATCAATTATTGCAGTTATTTGGCATTAATTGTGGAGGAGTGGCCTAGTGGTTAGAGCACCGGTCTTGCAATCCAGAGGTGGCCAGTTCAAATCCCACTGCTGCTCCTTGTGATATTGGGCAAGTCACTTAACCCTCCATTGCCTCAGGTACAAACTTAGATTGTGAGCCCTCCTGGGACAGAGAACTATCCACTGTGCCTGAATGTACTCACCTTGAGCTACTACTGAAAAAGGTGTGAGCAAAATCTAAATAAATAAATTATTAAATATTTGCATGCCCATCTTCCAGGGCACTATTTTATAACCCTGCTCACCTAAATCCCCTTAGCGCACAACTCAAAAGTGGGTATGGCTAGGGGCAGGGCAGGGGAATTCCAAAAAATTGTAGGTGGAGTTACAGAATAGTGCCTGTCCTGCACTGATGTAAATGTCAAGAGTTTGACGCTGGCATTTAAATCAGGTTTCAGCTAGTGTAAGTACCAGTGCTGAAACTGAGCCTGGGAAAGGGCTCTAAGCGCTGTTCTACAAAGACACTCCGAGTGTCCTTTAGAGAACAGCGCTCCACGACAATTTTTTTTCCAGCACCATTTACTAAATCCAAGCCTAATACATAGTAGACACCACCATCTAAAGTACAAAAGCCTGTTAGGAAACAGGGTTTTAACTGCTTCCTGGAAGTAAATATATCTTCCACCCCTCTGTGCTCCAATGGTAATTTATTCCACTCCACCGATGTCACCTCTGAGAAGGTCCTGCTGCCAGTTCCAGCTCAGTGAACATGTCTAACTGATGGAATGTGCAGGATTTTCAACAGTGTTGATATACTGAGGAGCATTCCCACTCAGTACCCCATGTATCACTGTAAGTCACTCAAACTTTATTTGCCATCCTACTGCAATCAGTGTAATAACAACAAGGACTAGATTCTATTTCTCACACCTAAAAAATTGGTGCAAAAAAAAAAATACACCTAGATATATTTATTTTATTTCCTACATTTGTATCCCACATTTTCCCACCTATTTGCAGGCTCAATGTGGCTTACATAGTACCATAAAGGCGTTCGCCAAGTCCAGTAGAGAAACAAATACAGGTTTTGTTGTGGTCAAATAAAGTAGGTGTGTTTCAGGCACCATGGGGGTCGAAGAGAGGGAAGGTTGTATATTGTCCAGTACAATCGTTGGTTTTGCTGTGTTGCCAGGTGTAGGGATGTATGTTGGGTCAGTAGGGTAAGCCTTTTTGAACAGGTTGGCTTTTAGTGATTTCCTGAAGTTTAGATGGTCGTAGGTTGTTTTCACAGCTTTTGGCAATGTGTTCCATAGTTGTGTACTTATATAGGAGAAACTAGATGCATAGGTGGGTTTGTATTTGAGTCCTTTGCAATTTGAGTAGTGGAAGTTTAGGTATGTTCGTGATGATCCGGTTCTGTTTCTGGTTGGCAGGTCTATAAGGTCTGTCATGTATCCTGGGACTTCGCCATAGATAATTTTGTGGACCAGGGTGCAGATTTTGAAGCTAATACGTTCTTTGATTGGGAGCCAATGAAGTTTTTCCGGGAGGGGTTTAGCACTTTCGAATTGTGTTTTACCAAATATCTGCCTGGCTGCTGTGTTTTGGGCGGTCTGGAGTTTCTTTGTGAGTTGTTCTTTACATCCTGCAAAGATTCCGTTGCAGTAATCTGCATGTCTTAGAACCATTGATTGTATTAGTTACGAAATATTTCCCTCGGGAAGAAAGGTTTTACGCGTTTAAGTTTTCACATTGAGTATATTCTATAGACAATGCTTAAATTTAGGTGCGGTTTATAGAATACGCCTAAATCTAGGCATAGTTTATAGAATTCGCCCAACACCCTTGCCAGGTATTGTGACCTGGATTGGCCACTGTTGGAAACAGGATGCTGGACTTGTTGGACCTTTGGTCTTTCCCAGTGTGGCAATACTTATGTACCCATTTTCTGTGACTATATTTTGTCACAGCCATTTAGGCCAATGCTTAAATAATGCGTGGAAGGGGCATATTCTATATCACTGCGCATAAATTCTAGGACCACCCACGACCCACCCATGCCCCTCCCATGGCCATGCCCCCTTTGCAGATCCACATCTTAGAATTTATGCACATCACAGAATACGTTCGGACAGTTGTGCATGTAAATTCTAATTAAAGCCAATTAATGTCAGTAATTGCTTGTTAAGTGGCAATTATCAGCGCTCATTGGCTTAAAGCCAATTAAGTTGCACACACAAATCCAGAATACGAACAGATTTGCGCACGCAACTGAAGTTGCACTATGTAGAGTCTGGGGGCAAATGTGGCATGATTGGCTCTTTTCTTCGTGCTCTGGTTTACAAGCATTTTGGGTAGATAAGCACATAAATTTCCATACATAAATCAAAACCAGCTCCTCTGTCTCCCCTGTCCCATTTTTATCCAGCCACTTAACCTCTTCCTTCTCTATCTTACCAAGCATACTTAGAGTACTAGCGTCTGCCACTGATAATTCAGCTAGCAAAAGGTTATCAAAACATTAGAGCGTTTCCTAGGAAAAACCATTGAACTGGCCCCAGTGTTCCTAGTTTCTCTTCTATCCACTCAAGATAATAATATTGCTTATTTTATGTTGCTACTGGATATATGCAGGGCAGTATAGTGGTGATACAAGGTGTCCCCACCCCAAACAGTTTATAATCTAAGTGGGCGCCTGAGGCAGTGAGAGATAAAATGATTTGCTCAGGGTGTGTCAGTGGCAGAAGTAGGATTCAAATGCCCCTTGCTCTAACCACTAGGCCATTTCTTCTCCCCTGTCAAGGACACATATAAGCAGGTATGTCAAACTCATGACTAATGATGGGCCTCTACAGTAGCTGCGCATTCATTGATGGGCTGCACGTGCAGGACGTCAGACTCACAGAAACAGAAGCCTGCGCGACCGCGTTGCTGATCTGCAAGGGCAGGCTTCTACATGGAATGTTGCTAGTGGAATAGCAACATTAACATTCCATGTAGAATCTCAAATAGTAGCAACAGAATCTAAATAGTAGCAACATTCCATCTAGAATCTCAAATAGGGAAAGGGAAATGGGACTTGATATATCGCCTTTCTGAGGTTTTTGCAACTACATTCAAAGTGGTTTACATATATTCAGGTACTTATTTTGTACCAGGGGCAATGGAGGGTTAAGTGACTTGCCCAGAGTCACAAAGAGCTGCAGTGGGAATTGAACCCAGTTCCCCAGGATCAAAGTCCACTGCACTAACCACTAGGCTACAAGTATACAGGTTCAATTCCCTCTGCAACTCCATGTGATCCTGGGAAAGTCACTTAACCCTCTGTTGTCCCAGGTACAACAGTAGTGCAATGTTCTGCTTAGTCTGTGAGCCCACTAGGGACAGACCCACTGCCTATAAATTCCTATAATTCCCTTACCCCTTAATTGTTCTGTCTGTCTGTCCTATTTAGATTCTGAGCTCTTTGAGCAGAGACTGTCTTTACGTGTATGGTGTACAGCGCTGCGTATGCCTTGTAGCGCTATAGAAGTGTTAAGTAGTAGTAGTATAAAATGAAAACTGTAAACCGCTTAGGTCTAAGCAGTATACAAATACTTGAATGAATGTTTTGCTTGGGGAAAATATTACTCAGTTCTTTCCATTGCCATGAACTTCCTCTGTCCTAATGCAGATTACTGAGAGATTGCAGCTCGGCTTACACATTTCTCAAAGAAGTCTCACAAGATTTGTTTGTCCTCTTCTACAGAAGTGAGGCCTAGTGTTAGCTATTAAAAAGCCACTTTCAACCTGATCTTCAGTACTAAAGAGCACATAAAAAATTCCACTGTTTTTGTAAATCATTCTGTTCCCTCATGTATTTTTTTTTGCTTCCAAATCTTTTTTATTCAGTTTTTAACCCTGCAGTTTGAAAGAACCGACCTAATGTATCCCTAGACTGCATTTCTAGTCTATAGTTCTCACTGGTTTACAACATTCTTTCAGGTAGAAGTCCCTGTCCAAAACAGCTAAAGGATTCTTGCAGCACACTAACTTGTCAAGATCAAAAGGAGGGGGATCGAAACTTAAAGCCTGGGTTTCCAGACCATGCTGTAATTATCGGGCCTCTGGAAAGCCCTCAAGAGTCACATGCACAGAAGCCAAGTGTCACGAAACGCCTAGCCACCCACCTGGGGCTACCCTGTGGCCATTTAAAGGATCTATCCCCAACACAGCTCAGGTCTGCTTGCACCTGCCGCTTGTGCTCTTCTAGCACCCTTCTCCCACCAACTGGGTCCCAACTGCCTCTGGAGGAGTCTCCCACTCTCAAGGTGTTCCTGTCACATCCGTCGCTCCCTCCGGCTGCTCCTCCGCGGGAAGCAGGAGCCGGCGTCCACCCCGACATAGGCTGGCTTTCTTGAGGCCACGGAGGAGAGCCGGGGCTTACCGTGGTGATGGCCGCCCAGTCCGGGGCCGAGGCCGGCGATCGCGGCTGCCGGTCTCTCGATCGCCGGCTACGGGGGCTGTGTTTGCGTCAGTAAGGGAAATGGCGCCGAGGAGCGATGGCCGGCGTCTTCTTCATTCTCGGGCGTGGGATCCCAAAGCTCCGCCTCAGAGGAGTTAGACTGGAAGGCCAGCACGATAGATCCGCCTGGGAGATCGGTCAGAGCCAATCAGAAGGGTTCTGTCGATAACCAAGTTCTGATTGGCCGGCTCTGTCTACGGGGGCTGGGCGGCTGATTGCCGAACAGTATTTAAGGAATGAGCCTGAGATGGGATATTGCTTCAGGTTCTTTTACCCGAGGCCAGTCTCCGTGGTTCCTGTGTTCCGTTGATTTCCTGGTGTTGCTGATTTTGGACTTTTGGACTGTTTCCTGGTTTACTCAGTTAGCTGCCTGCCTTGACCTCTGGCCTGACTTTGACTACTCTACTAGCCGCCTGCCTTGACCTCTTGCCTGACTTTGACTACGCTGTTAGCTGCCTGCCCTGATCTGCTGCCAGTTTGTGGACATCTCTATTCCACCTGCCCGCTTCTCTCCCGGTTCCAGTCCAGGTCAGTCCGTCAACCCCGCGGTTCCTGAAGTCCCGTTGACCGCCTGCAGCTGGGGGCTCAACCCTTGGTGAACGGCGGTCGCCGTGGGTGAAGACTTGGGGTTGCACGGCTGTCCTTTGAGGTCCTTTGGGGCCTTACGGGACCTAAGGGCTCACCTTCCTTGTGGACAAGACAGTTTCCCAGTGATTTCTAGGTTACTGGGGGCCATACTCCCAGTAGTCCCACAGTTCCTAGAAAGCACTCACAGACCCAGCACACAAATCACCAGGATTCTTAGTCAGTCCAAACAAGCAGAGGCAATAAACTAAAAATGTTTATTGTCATGATAAATTAGAACAATGAACAGAAAAGGTGCAATCAGCAAAACAATAACAGGTCACTGAAATATGGATCAATTATAACATTATCTAAACATTTGTTTACTATCTAAATAGTACCTGGGCAGATCGGGACATACAGCTGCTCATAGGTTATCAAATATAACTGTTCACAGGGCCTCAGCAAAGAGATCTTTCTCTCTCTTCTCCCTGGCTAAAACTGGGAAAAAAGCCAGTACATCCTAGATGAATTGCGCTTCTGGGCCAATCAGAGCCCAGAACAACAAATTTTCAAAAGTATACTGCCTCTTACTTCCATAAACCCACCTCCCCACACCTGGCTATGTGCTCATTCCTGCTCACTCCCCACCAGAACTGTGGCAAAGGACAGTGTGGGTTGAGAGAAGGGAGTTTATTCCTATCCTTAGGGCCGGATTAACACTATGGGGTCTTTTACCAAGCTAGCATATGTTAACTGCTTCTGCACACGTAGAAGCATGCAGTTTCCATGGTGGTTTAGCAGTTAGCATATGCTACTTCATGTGTTAAGTGCATTTTGTGTTAGGGGCAGGAATTAGGCGGGACACGGGTGGAGAAAGGGTGTGGATAACATACTGCAGTAGTGCAGGGTAGACATTGCATGCTGTCACATACAGTTAGGATGGGTTCACTTAGTGCAGAGCTGCCAAGTTATCCATTCCAGGAGGGAGACTTTTTTTGGCAAGTCCTGGATTTCTGCCAATTTCATCCTGGTGCATTATGGGACCTGCAGCTCTGATTTCTATGGCTAGAATCATGAACTATAAATACTACAGTGTTTTGGGATGTAAGTTCAAAAACCAGGATCGGCCAAACTTGGCAGCTCCGTTCTTCCTCAATAAAAGGCACAGTAATTGTAACCAGAGTTATTGCACACTAATGATCATTTCTGTGCAAGAACAGTAGAGGACATGCTGGCATGTTCCAACACTTACTGCAGTATCTTTACACTTACCACGCCATAGGAGCCAACTTTTCAAAATGATTGGGGGTGCTGAAAATTTTTTTTTTTTTACAGGTGGTGCATCCCCCCCCCCCCCCGAGTTCCAGGCCCCCACCCCTCCCTCCCTCCAAGTTCCAGGTCCCCCCTCCCTTCCTCCGAGTTCCAGGCCCAACCCCAACAGTCCTCTGCCGGTCCACCCTCACCTTCCTGCGTGCTGCCCAGAATTTTAAGTCATCCTACCTTGGGGTCCCGGCGGCAGCAGTGAAAGGCGAGCAGGCTTGGCGCTTCAGCCTTCCCTTCTGTCTCTCTCAGCTCTGGTCCCGCCCTTGCGGAAACAGGAAATGAGGGCGGGACCAGAGCTGAGAGAGAAGGGAAGGTTGAAGCACCGAGCCTGCTCGCCTTTCACTGCTGCCGCCGGGACCCTGAGGTAAGATGACTTTTAAAATTCTGGGCATGCAGGAAGGTGAGGGCAGACCAGTGGAGGCCTGTTGAGGGAGAAGAGGGTGGACACCAGGCAGGTCAGGCTGGCGAAGGGAATTTCCATTTCAGACTTCCGGCGGGTGAAATATTGGGGATGCTCGAGCACCCACAGAGTCAGCACCTATGTACCACGCTTTAAGTTTCACTGTTAAGATGTGGTAGGTGCAAAAACAATATACTTTAGTGAAAGACCTCCCCCCTCCTAAGTTGGACCCTAGGCAAACATACCTTTCTAGGCCACCCTACCATGGAGCCCCATTTCTTCTTTCCTCATTCCCCTCCCCCATTTCACTTCTCTAGAAGTAGCAAAAAAAAAAAGTAGTCTACTGTAGCTGTAGGTGTGGCAGCAGTAATAGTTTGTAAATGAGTATTGGGACTAAGCTAGCATATGGTTTGAATAGAGTGGATTAATGATCAGCACTCCCAAATTATCCAGGAGGGAGATTTAATGCAGCTCTGGATTTCTGATAATCCTATTATTGTGCATTTATGGAACAATTAGGGACTACAACAGCATGGTATTTAGATTTAAGTCATATCTCTTTCCTATAACAGCTCAAAGTGAGTTACATTCAGGTACATTAGATCAGGGCCACCGAGAAACTGAGCTGGGCCTGGGGCAGAATCATCACCACCCCCACCCCCACCCCTAAAATCATCATTGCCGACGCCTGCCTGAATTACCTTGGCTAGCCCTGCCAGCTGCAGGCAGCACAACTCCTTCCTCTGCCCAGCATTATCTGACCCTGTGGCTGTTTTCCTCAGGTCGCACATGCTCAGTCTCAAAACTGAGCCTGCACGGCCTGAGGGCCCAGCAGCTGCTAGGCAGGCAATGCAAGGGGGGGCCCGCGCCAGAGTTTTCTTGCTCCTGGTCCTGTCGGAACGCAATCACCCGGGTCCCACCAGGAGCAGCAGAGAGAGAGAGACCCCTGTGCTGGGCCCCCTTGGAGGCCCAGGCAATTTTGTCCCCCTGCCCCCCTCTTGGCGGCTATGCATTAGATATTTCTTTGTTCCCTGAGGGTTTGTAATCTAAGGGCTCCTTTTAGAAAGCCGCGCTAGCGATTCCAGCGCGGCAAATGCAAGGAAGCCCATTCAATTCCTTTGTTGCATTTGCTGCCTCAGAATAGCTAGCACGGCTTTGAAAAAGGAGCCCTAACTTTGTACCTGTGGCAATGGACTGAAGTGACTTGCCCAAGATCACAAGCTAGCTACCTTGGGATTTGAATCCAGGTTGTCAGCCCCGTGCTCTAACCTTTAAACTGCCCTTTCAGTTCACAAAAGGCAACCTGAATTAACATGTAAATGCAAAAACAAGATTGATTAAAAAGTCTGCTCCTGAAGCTGGACTCAGGGAGGTTGACCAAGTTATTTTCATCCTCCATTGCCAGAGATGCCAAGGGTGGACTGCTCTGAGATTTACAGGCAATATATCCATGGTATAAATGTACAATGTTTTTACATGGGGAAGAAAGAAAAGAAAAACGATAGCTTTGTTCGGTACTTTTGAAAGGAGATAGGCAGAGTGAAGGCGGTATTAGCACCGTTTTCTAAGGAATTGACCCAGCTATATTTGTACCAGTGCATTTTTTCTAGTGAAAAAGGTGCCAGTACTCAAATGCCAGGACACCCTTCAGGGGTGGGGTGATCACTGAGGGACCCACCCCACAATAGCCAGGCCCCCTGCAACCAGTCACAGAATCTATGATAAGGCAGAATTGGTGTGTAGAGCCTGAGCTCTTTCTTAAAACTTGGGGTTCATGGGTCAATTTTAGCAGATATTGGAAAAGGTGCTGGAACTCAGTACCCCTAAGTACCCCCTCAAAAACAGCCCTGATTTGTACCAATGGATTTCTCCACTTCAGCTCATTTTTACAAAAGGGAAACTCTGCATCAGACTGTCCCCTCCAGAGGCACAGAAACGTACACACAAGCATATGCGTCAGTCACACACACGCACTGTCACTTTCCAGATATTCTCTCTCTATTGTTGCTGCTCATGTGCTCAAGGCCCCCTCCCCACCCAGCTCTGCCCAACATCATGTAAACTTCTTGCATTTTCTTTTCTCAGCCTGCTGCAGACCCCTCACACTTCCCCCATTCCTCTGACATTCCTACCCCATCGTAATAATCCTGCTCATCCCCAAACCACTCACTGGTTTCACTGGCTGTCTCCAAGACCCCAAGCAGAGCTCACTTCCTCTCCCCCACCCTCAAGAACTTGCAGCTGGCCCCTCCTCCCCATAACAAAGCAGCCTCCCCATTTGCTGGATCCTACCACTGCACTGGAAGGGGGAAGGATTGGAGAACTATGGAGGGCTAAACTGTGAAAACTATCCCAGAGACAGTTTAGCCATCCTTTAAGGCTTCGAGATAGTTGCTGTGTACATCCGTAGAAGCCTGAAAACATCCAGAGACCTGGCGGCAATCCTAGCCTCCTGAGTCCATGTAACAGGGCCGGGCTCTAGGCAAGTGCCCTGTTTGCCTATGCCTTAGTCCGGCTTTGCCTGTCTATCCTTCTTGATAGTGTTTTTTGCAATCGTTTCGGAAGAGGAGGATGCTTCTCCGAGTCCCCCGCTCGTGTACTTTGCTGTTTTTTCTCTGCAGCCTTTGCCGTGCTGTGGAGCGACAGTAAGTAACGTTTTCCCTTTTTGATTTCTTCCTGCTCCTTCTCCGGCTTTTCTTGCACCGGCTCTTTATTTCACTTTGCTCCAAACTTTCTGAAAAGTCCCGTGTGCTAGCCAGACGCTTTTGAATTTGTGCGCTGTGTCCGGAGCCAACCCAATGAGTCGGATGCGAGCGATTCCCAAAGATGCCGATAACTTTATTGGCTTGATTTCCCCCCCCCCCCCCCCTGCTCATCTTTATAGGAATCCCGCATGGAAAGACAGTTGGAGCCGAAATTACGCATAAATTTGAACCAGAAGCCTGTTTAGCAATGACCTTCCCTCCCCCCCCGGTTAACTTTTCCAAATTTGCAAAACTGAAATTAGCCTGGCTGCACGTTTTCAGCTATTTAATCAGTCAACAGCACTGACTTCACCGTTATCTCAACGGATCCCTTAGAAAGAGAAGGTATAGGCTGTCTTAAAGGAAGCTAATTTTGAATAATAAGTGTATTCCATTTGTTTGCATGTGACACGATGTTTGATCTGCTGTGATGGATTCTTGCTGTCAGTTTTAGTAGGCAGGTTGCAGATGGGGAAGGAATGTGTGACACTCAGGCTGAAAAGTTTGTGCTTGTGTTAAAATGAACAAGCGTCTGCTTTAAGGCGTTTAAGGGTTTATACGTATTTGTATGACTTTACTTGATTTTTTTTCTTTTATCACGTTTCTTAGATGTATGTGTTCTGTAAACAGAGAGCAGCCAGAGCTTGGGGAAGTTAACAACATGTATTTATATTTGCTTTAAGTATTATTCCATTGCTAGCCAAGTGGTTGTATTTTTTTTTTGGGGGGGGGGGGGGGAAATCCTGACAAGGGTGTTGGTTAGAAGGAGGATCTGCTAAGTCACTGTCTGAAGCACCCAAAATAAACATTTCAGCTTTCCTTCAATAAAAGACTCCCCCTCCCACGCAGGAAATGGGAGAAAATCTTTTGAATAAAACCTTTGATTTTCAAATGCTACCTTGTAAAATGAGTTTACATAAGCTGATGCTCTGTCTTCTGAGAACTAATGATTTAAGTTAGTGTGGCTATATGCCTAGGAAACAGGCCAGACTGGGTTTAATTCAAAGGTCTTTTTCCAGCTTTGTGCCTATGGGGAAAAAGATTTGATGGGTGGGTGATAGTACCTTGTTAAGGGTGTGGTTTATGTTATGTATTTATTTTATTTGGGATTGGATGTTTATAGGGTCAAAAAATTTGTGCCTTTTCTTTTTAAGCAAACAACTCTTTACCTATAATCTTGACCTGGCCTAGATTTTTAATGTTCCTCTTTCAGGGAAACTTCTGATATAAGGGGTGTTTTCTCCAATGACTTTAATGTATAGAACTGTCCTAGATGAGTAGTTGGCTGCTTTAAGAGCATAAATACAGGAATGTTTGATGGTGGTAAATAATTGGTTGAATGTGGCTAAAACAGAGATATGGGTGGGAACACCGGCTCCACCAATGGATTTGTCTTCAGTCTTGTTTTTCTTATGACTTTTCTTTTACAGGTAGTTAAGAAGATGCTGCCCTTGGGGGTTATTTGGGATTCTGTTCTTAGCCTGAATTTGCAGGTAGATAAGGTGGTTCTTGGGGCATGGATAACATTGAAGATGGCTAGACAGATTCCTTCTTTGCTGTGGCCGCAAGATTTTCAGGTGACAGTGTTGATCTGCCCGGATTCTTGTAGTACTCTTTATGTAAATCTGTCTAAGTATGCGTTGTGGAACATAGTAACTTAGTAAAGGACAGCAGATAAAAACCTGTATGGTCTATTCAGTCTGCCCAACAAGATAAACTCATTTACATGGTATGCGATACTATATATGTATACCCGAGTTTGATTTGTTCTAGCCATTGTCAGGGCATAGACCATAGAAGTCTGCCCAGCTCTCTTCTTCTTGTACTAAAAGTTCTGCAGTTAATGTCAAAGCCCCTTAAAATTTATACTCAAGCCCATCCATATCTATTCAGTCACGATCAGGGTGTAGACTGTAGAAGTCTGCCCAGCACTGGTTTTGCTTCCTAATTACTGGTTTGCCACCCAATCTCTGCTAAGATTCCGTGGATCCAGTCCTTCAGGATTCCTTTGTGTTTATCCCACGCATGTCTGAATTCCATTACTGTTTTCATCTCCACCCAGTGGTGTTCCTAGGGGGGCTGACACCCAGGGCGGATCGCCGATGCGCCCTGCCCCCCTGGGTGCAGCGCCCCCCCCCCGGTGAAAGAACCCCCCCATGTGCAGCGTGATCCCCCCAGCGAAAGAACCCCCCCCGGGTGCACGCCGCTGGGGGGGGGTGCCGCGCGCCTGCCGGCTCTTCGTTTTCATGCTCCCTTTGCCCCGGAACAGGAAGTAACCTGTTCCGGGGCAGAGGGAGCATGAAAACGAAGAGCTGGCAGGTGCGCGGCACCCCCCCCACCGGCGTGCACCCGGGCGGACCGCCCCCCCCTTGGTACGCCACTGTCTCCACCACCTCTCGTGGGAGGGCATTCCATGTATCTACCACTCTCTGTGAAGAAATACTTCCTGACATTACTCCTGCCCCCCCCCCCTCTTTAACCTCAATTCATGTCCTCTACTTCTGCCACCTTCTCGTCTCCGGAAAAGGTTTGTTTGCAGATTAATACATTTCAAATATTTGAATGTCTGTATCATGTCACCCCTGTTTCTCCTTTTCCCCTTTTCCTCAAGATATACATGTTCAAGTTGACAAGCCTCTCCTTGTACGGTTTGCAACTCAAATCCCATACCATTTTTGTAGCTTTTCTTTGTACTTTTTACATCTTTAGCAAGATACGGCCTCCAAAACTGAACACAATACTCCAAGTGGGGCCTCATCAATGACTTGTAGAGGAGCATCAGCACCTCCTTTCTTCTGCTGGTTATACCCTTCTCTATGCAGCCTAGCATCCTTCTGGCCATGGCCATCACCTTGTCACATTGTTTCTTCACCTTCAGATCCTTTGACATCAACACCCCAAGGTCTCTGTCCTGAATCGAGCTTACTAATCTTTCCCCTCCTATCCGGTATCTCTCTTTTGGGTTTCTGCACCTCAAGTGCATCACTCGACACTTCTTGGTATTAAATTTTAACTGGCAGACCCGCAACCATTCTTCTAACGTTTGGAGATCCCTTCTCATTGTTTCTACTCCCTCCAGGGTATCCACTCTATTGACTATTTTTGTGTCATGCGCAAAAAGGCAAACCTTTCCTTACAACCCTTCAGCAATATCTCCCACAAATATATTAAACTGCACTGACCCCTGAAGAACTCCACTGCTCACCTTCCTTTCCTCCAAGCGGATTCCATTTACCACCACCCTCTGCCACCTGTCGATCAATCAGTTTCCTATCCAGTTCACCACTTTCGGTCCTAAGTTCAACCCTTTCATCTTATTCACGAATCTTCTGTGGGGGACTGTATCAAAGGCTTTACTGAAATCCAAGTAGATTATATCTAGCACAAATCCTTCATCCAGTTCTTTGGTCACCCAGTCAAAGAAGTCAATAAGATTCGTTTGGCAGGATTTTCCTTTGGTAAAGCCACGTTGTTTTGAGTCCTGTAACCTGTTGGCTTCTAGAAAGTTAACTATCCTTTCTTTCAGCAGCAACTCCTTTATTTTTCCTACCACTGACGTGAGACTTACCGATCTGTAGTATCTCACTTCTTCCCTGTCTCCACTTTTGTGAAGAGGAACCACCTCCGCTCATCTCCAATCCCTCGGAGCCTCTTTGAGGTCCGCAGGACCTCTCTGAGCTCCTTCAGTATCCTGGGATATATCCCATCTGGCCCCATAGCTTTGTCCACCTTCAGATTCTCAAGCTCTTTCTTCTGTAAACGGTGCAATATCCACTCCATTCCCAGATGTTCCCCCGGCAGCCGACCGCGGATCTTCTCCAGGATTTTCCTCCATGAACACCGAAGAGAAGTAATTGTGTATGTGTGTGTGGGAAGAAATTGCAGTGTGTCTACAATACGGCAGTGCGTGTGATAACTTTCCAGAAATTATGGGATCATGTCACCTTGTTTTATGCATTTCATTGGCTGCTAATTATGCTGTTTGACCTTAAGGGCACTTTGGGGGATGGGACCTTTATATTTGAAAGCTCTTGTGTTCCTTATCAACCACGTTGTGCCTTATGGTCAGGTACCTTTCATAATCTGGCATTGCCTTCTGCTAAGAGGTTGTTTATTAGAAACACAAAGCTCATGCTTTTTTGGGAGCATTGCCGAAGCTTTGGAATCAGCTCCCTGAGGATTTTAAAGTGCTTGGTGATTATGCAGTATTCATAGATGCCAAGTTACTCTGTTCCAGGCTGAAGATTTTGGGACAGTCCTGATTTGAATTTACATCCCAAAGCAGTGTGAGATTTATAGTGCGGCACTGATTTCAATGGGCAGAATCAAGCAAGTCCCATAATGCACCAGGATAGGGTGGTCAGAAATCCAGGACTGGCCTAAAATCTCTAGCATAGAACTGAGTAATTTTGCATCTCTGCAGTATTTTGCAGACACTTGAAAACTTGGCTGTTAGCAATCTCGTTTGATGATACACAGATGCCAAGTTACCCAGTTCCAGGCTGGAGGTTTTGGGACAAGCCTGGTTTTGAATTTACAATCCAGAGCAGTATGGGATTTGTAGTGCTGATTCTGCTCATTGAAATCAGTGCTGTAAGTCCCATAATGCACCAAGATGGGGTAGTCAGAAATCTAGAACTGTCCCAAAATCTCCAGCCTGGAACTGGGTAACTTGTCATCTCTGGTGATAAGGTTGAGGGTAGGGGGAGGGGAAGAGGGGGAATTAATTAACTGTTTGATTATTGTTGTTGCTGTTGTAATCTGTGCTGTGTGGTCTTGAAGCCGAAAGTAGCAGACTATAACTCTCTATATTACATGTAGATACATTTTGGATAATAGTAAGCATAGCTGAGTTATGTTGGGTATTAAATGGGATGCTTACCTCTATCTGATGGGCGGTCCATCCTGTCATCCTCTATTTGGGTACTGTTCTGATATTTCTAACTTGCTTTGTAATTTATATGCCATTTTTCTTTGGTTTTGTTTTGCATATGGTACATTTAACACAATGTACTAAATTTAAATCATATTTTATGCTTGACATGTGTGACAGTTTCCAAGGTGGGTGCAGCAGGCTATTATTAATCAGCTATAACTGGTTCTGTTCACTGGGGTAAAGGAATGTATCTGCATTCATGCATCTGGAGAGCAGAATTTGAATTCATGAGCTTGACTCGCAGCTTACTGTTCTGAGCATTAGCCAAAAGACCAATTGCTCCAGCTAGTCTGCATGCTGTCAAGCATCTATCGTAGAGAATTATCACTTAGGATATTGCACCTTATATGATACAACATTTTGTTCTCTTCCTCCATTGTACTCCACCCTCTTGGGTAGCTGAGTTTGCAAGTTTTTTTTTTTTTTTTGTAAGTTAGACCTAGCACCCCTCCCTTCCCATGCACAGAAAATAAGACGTCTAGCTACTCAGATGAAAATGCCACCTAATATCCAGTCTCTCATGGCAGGCAGGGAGGGCCCAGAAGTGCCTTTGTAAGTGTGTAACATTGTTGCACAGCTCTGTACTTTGAAAGACTAGAGCTCCAGTAAAATCCAACCTACTTTTACTCTTTCCTGTATTATTTTTAATGTAGCATGTTGCTCACTTTTCCAAAGGCTGCTCAAGGCAAGATACAGCTGACATACATTAGTTATGTAATAAATATACCATAGGTATTTATTTATTTAATTTATTTATTATTTGTTGGATACCATTTTAGCCATATATAGTATTTGCCCCTTAGGGGGAAATTCTGTAAGTGCTACTACTACTACTACTATTAAACATTTCTATAGCGCTACTAGACTTACGCAGCGCTGTACAAATTAACATGAAAAAACAGTCCCTGCTCAACAGAGCTTACAATCTAAATTGGACAGACGAACAGACAGCTAGGGGTGGGGAAATTGCAGTGGTAGGGGTGATAAGTGAGGGTGTTGAGTAAGAGAGTCATGGTTAGGAGTCGAAAGCAGTAGCAAAGAGGTAGGCTTTAAGCCTAGACTTGAAGACAGCCAGAGACTGAGCCTGACGTACTGGCTCAGGGAGTCTATTTCAGGCATAGGGAGCAGCGAGATAGAAGGAACGGAGCCGGGAGTTAGCAGTGGGGGAGAAGGGGGACGACAGGAGACATTTACCCAGCGAACGGAGTTCACAGGGAGGAGTGTAGGGAGAGATGAGATTGGAAAGGTACTGAGGAGCTGCGGAGTGGATGCACTTGTAGGTCAAAAGGAGAAGCTTGAACCGTATGCGGAAGTGGATAGGGAGCCAGTGAAGCAACTTGAGGAGAGGGCTAACGTGAGTATAGCGACTCTGGCGGAATATAAGACGTGCAGCAGAGTTTTGGACAGATTGAAGAGGAGATAGATGGCTGAGCGGGAGACCAGCGAGAAGCAAATTGCAGTAGTCTAGGCGAGAGGTGATAAGGGTGTGGGTAAGGGTTTTTGTAGCGTCCTCGGAGAGGAAAGGGCGAATTTTGTTAATATTATAGTGAAAGAAACGACAGGTTTTGGCAATCTGCTGAATATGAGCAGAGAAGGAGAGAGCGGAGTCAAAGATGACTCCAAGGTTGCGTGCAGACGGGACAGGGAGGATGAGAGTGTTATCTACTGAAATAGAGAACGGGGCGAGAGGAGAGGCAGGTTTAGGGGGAAAGAGGAGAAGCTCGGTTTTGGTTTTGGCACTGAAAATTCGGTCCCGATAAAATTTGGCGCTCCATGCTGTTCTATAAAGGCTGCTCCAGGATGAGCGCTCTTGATAGAATAGCCTTGAATGCCCAACATGCGCATCAGGATTTACATCAGGTTTCAGCTGGCGTAGCTGGTGTAAGTTTTTTGCAGATGCGCTCTATGGAACTTTGCAAGTCTAAGTGCTTTGAAAATACGCCTCATAGTACATTAGTCCAATAAAAAGGTACCTTGATCCAGGTTCTGATGGCACTCTTCAGCATTGCTACGTAGGTTTAAGTGTAGAAGGAACAAAGCATGTGTATCCATTTGCTGCCACACCCTCTGCTTTCAGCAAGTCATAGTTTAGGGATGCAGTAAACTTTTCAGCTGGGTTAAATAACAAGTGATTGAGTGGTCTTTCTTAACTTTTTTCTAATCCCTGCTTGACACTGCATATCATGTTTGCCTCCACGGCATCCTGGGGTGTTGATTTTCCACAGGTTAATTCTCTCCATTGCATGAATAAAAGCTTTTTTTGTCTTTTATTTTTGTCTCAACATCATATTTAATCAAGTCCTCATGTTATCAGACAGGGAATCTATTATTCTTGATTTTTTCCCCACATCTTTCTCAATTTTTATCAACCTCTATCATATCTCTCTTGAGCTGATGAGTCCAAGTTTGAAAATGTTTCGACCTCACTAAACTGGGATGATTAGTTTTAGGTGTCTTATGAGATTGGGTAGAAGAACACAAACCCTCAGCTTGCAGCTAATAAGAGAGATTACTCAACTCAGGAGATTTCTTTTAGCTAAGATAAAAAGCAAAGTCTTTGTCCAGATTTAAAATGGGAATGCCAGTAGGCAATGAGAATGCAGCGAGGGAGTTTTTAATTCCCTCCTCCAAGAAGTGACAACAGAGGTGTGGGGAGATCAAATCCTTTCCCAGTCACCACTGCCCAAATGACCCTTCAGGTCACTGCTGGCCCTTTAAAGTAGCCCTGGTACAGTAGCAGCAGCAGGAAAATGGAGCCCCACCTTCTCTTTTGCTTAGGCTTCCTGTTACCATAGAAACCCTGCAAGGGGTGGGCTGTAAGTGTCGGCACTGGAGGGTTTACAGACCCCATACTGAATGTCCCTGTAGGAGCTGCTGTAGGTTGATACTTCTCTGCAGGGCAAGTGGTGGTGGGCCTGGATGAAGACAGTATAGCACAAAATTCTGGTACTAGAGGAAATGTCACTTAGGGGCCCTTTTACTAAGCCGCGTAGGTACCTACGCACGTCCAGTGCTTCTCAGGGGCTTAGCCAGACTTTGGCAGCAGGGGGTCCAGAGCCCGAGGTGAGGGTGCACATTTTAGCCCCCCTCCCACCGCCAACCCTCCCCTGCCACCGCCTACATTTGCTGGCAGGGGACCCCAACCCCTGCCAGCCGAGGTCCTCTTCTTCCGGTGCAAGGCTTCGTTCTGTTTCTGTGAGTCTGATGTCCTGCACGTTGTACATGCAGGACGTCAAGCTCACAGAAACAGAACAAAGCCTTGCAGATCAGCCAGTAACGCGGCTGCTGGCTGATCTGCAAGGCTTTGTTCTGTTTCTGTGGGTAAAAGGCTGCCTTTAGGAAAAAAACATGGCTGTGTGGTAATTGAAACACTTACCACACGGCCAATTTCGGGGGGGGAGCCCTTACTGCTACTCATTGAGATAGTGGTTAGGGCTCCTGCACTAACCTGGCAGTGTGTGGTGCTGCCCGATTACTGCTGGTTAGGTTCTAGCGCTACAAAAATAGGACATAATCATAATAAAATGCAAAAGCTTAAACTATTATAAAGTAACAACTATTAAAATAATAAATTTAAAAAACAAAATAATAAATGTTATATAAAAATAAACTAGGGGTGGGCAGTGGCGTTCCGACCCTAGCTGACACCCGGGGCGGATCGCCGATGCGGCCCCCCCCCCCCCCGGCGAAATGACACCTCCCCCGGGTGCATGCCGCTGGGGAGGGGGGGTGCCACGGCGCGCGCCTGTTGCCCTGTCTCCAAGAAAGTTCGCAATTCACATGTGTTCACTGCACCCTCTGAGTCTGCCCCGGAACAGGAAGTAAGCAGTGAACATATGGGAATTGCGAACTTTCTCGGACTGAGACAGGGCAACAGGCGCGCGCCGCGGCACCCCCCCAGCTGCGTGCACCCGGGGTGGACCGCCCCCACTGCCCCCCCCCTTGGTACGCCACTGAGGGTGGGCATTTAGGCCCTCTTTTACAAAGCAGTGCTACCGATTCTCGGTGCGGCAAATGAAATGAAGCCAATGGGAATTGCTAGTGCGGCTTTGTAAAAGAAGCCCTTGGTGCACTATTAATTCGATTAGTTTTTAAAAAAATGTGAACTAGGATTAAAATTTTAAATCCTGATCAAAATGTTTAACTTTTAACTCCCCTCTGTTATCCAGCATTACTTTCTCTTCCCTGCCTATCCTATTTCACCTTAGCATAACGTAGCAGAGGGAAGGCATTGGCGTTGGTTGCAAGTAGCATCTGGGAATTGCTGCCGGAGACCCTATGACTGTTAAGATCAATGTGTGTGGGGGGGGGGGGGGGGAGATGTTGGACCTGTGCTTGGGGGTGGGGGTCAGCAGGAGAGGAGAGAAATGGGTGTTAGTGTGTCAAGGGTAACAGATTTAGCAGCAGAAGGGCAGACATTTGGCTATATGTACAAAGGAAGGATGGATCAGGAGAGGAGAAAGGTAGGTTCCAGTATGGGGGGGAGGAAGTGCAATGTGCCGTGGGAAGGAAGTGTGTGTATTCAACTCTTTATTATATTTCTCAGGTTAAAAAAATGTCCATGTGGTGGAAATTTACTAATACCAAGCCATCCAGCCCAGAGGTGCAATTAATCATGTGATTAACATTTTTTATACCATGAGTAATTTTGATTAAAAATTTTAATCTTTGCTCACCCCTAATTGAATTTCATGTTGTGCGGGATAATCAGCCACGCTGAGCATTTGTTCAAAAGGATGTTTGGTCAACGTTAAAAAGATTGAAAAGCGTGTGCCCAAAATGCATGCCGTGATTAAGTGCGATTAATTGTGCAATTAAAATTTTTAATCGTTGCCCACCCCTAAAATAAACTAAAGTTCACATTTCATTTTCTCTTCTCAGTACCTCCAAGTTGACCAAACTAAACCCCAATTCTTAAAATGGCAAAAGCCAAACCTTTATTTCTATCCCCTCACCTATGGTCTTAGTGAACTTTGGCTACATATAAACGAACTGTTCTTTGTTGGGAGAGAAGATGTCTACCCTTGGAACTGCAAACTCATCTGCTTTTTTTTTCTCTAACATATTAGAATCTTTGTCAACGATTTCAACTGTCCCTTTTGTTTCCTCTCAGGGGCTATTTAATAGCTGCACCATCTGTATTCCGCTCTGGAGTGGAAGAGGTCATCAGCGTGACTATATTTAATGCTGTCAAGGAAACTGAGGTTCAAGTTCAGTTACTAGTGAAGGGAGAAAGTGTGTCACATTCTCATGTTAAAGTTTTTGGTAAGTTTTTTTTTTTTGTGTAGTGCCCACCCCTCTTTATACATGAAGAAGGCGCACATGACGTGTAAATAATCTGGAAATGAGCAAAAAAAATGTGTTTTTTTTTTTTTTTTTTTTTAGGAAAGCATCACCAGATAAAGGTAGAAATTAAAATATAATACAGCTGCTGCAGAAATTTGTACAGATGAACTGAAGGCTGAAATAAAACATTTAGGGGCCCTTTGAACCTCCTTAAACCCTAATGCATGATTGACTTGGGTTGGGAAAAAGACTTACCACAAAACATGTTATGTATAAATCTTTTTATTGAACTGTCAAGAGCAAAACACAAAGTACAACCATAACAGATTAATGTGCAGTACTTTAGTCAGTGCAATTTTTCTAGTAAAAAAAAGTGCTGGTACTCAAATGCCAGGCCACCCTTCAGGGGTGGGGTGATCACTGAGGGACTCACCCCACAATAACCAGGCTCCCTGCAACCAGTCACAGAATGTATGACAAGGCAGAATTGGTGTGTTGAGCCTGAGCTCTTCATTAAAACTTGTGGTCCATGGGTCAATTTTAGCAGACACTGGAAAAGGTGCCGGTACTCAGTACCCCCGAGTACCCCCTCAAAAAAAGCCCTGACTTTAGTACAAACATGATGCTTGTACTTTAATACAAGCATCATGTTTGCCGATAATCCACTGACAACTTTTAAATCCCCCTGCCCAACACCCCCCCCAAGACATTCATTTGTATCTGATGAATCTCAACAAGAAACCTTTAAAAATATAACACCGATCACAAAGAACATGCCTCCCAAGAAATAGATACCCAGTATAATATACCAAGATACTTTCAACATACCGCAAAACATGTTTGTTTATTTATTTATTTGCTGCATTTGAACCCCACATTTTCCCACCTATTTTCAGGCTCAATGTGGCTTACATTATGTTGCAAAGGCATCACTATTAACAGAGTAAGAAATCCAGCATAATGTTACAGATTCATGTATAAGTTAAAGTGTTTCGCAGTAATTTGCCTTCAGCATGGGCTAATCTCATGCTATTTTTTTCAGTATTTTTCAGGAGGGGTGTGTGTCATGGGAGTGGAAGCATTATCTAGCTAGTGTGTTCACATGAGCGCAGACTAATTGGATAATGCTGACTTAACATGGGAATACTTGGTGTCTCTTAAATAGGAGGTTGCAAGTGCTTTTGCGTTGATGTTTTTGCAGATCTTGCACTGTAATGGGAAAAATTTAGCATGGAACAAGCAATCCCCCCCCCCCCCCCAAAAAAAAACAACTCTACTTTAGGGACATGCTAGAAACGGGTTTAACATGTGGAAAAGTCCTACGTTAAAACACGCTAAGCCCTATGGTCGATATTAGGCTATCCGCTCATACTGTTATTTGAAGGGATAATCTTTAATAAATCTGCTCCTTTGGAGCACTGGAAGGGAAGAAAAGTTGTTTTCCCAAAGACACAACGTTGAAGAAAACATGTACCCCCTGATCCCACAGTTGTCAGGTTTGTTTGTTTTTTTTTAATGCTAGCTGCAGTGGGCAAAAATATCCAGATATTGAGCTGCAGGAACTGCACAGTGGCTGCCACTGAATATCTGGATAGAACAGTGGGGTGCTGCCACTGTCCGGAGAGCGCGGATATTCAGTTGCTATCCAGATTTAGGATACTGTTTTTTGCTCTTCTTTCAGATCACACCAGCACTGTCCAGATAGTGCTGAGGTGGTCTGTAAAAGACATTCAATGGCACTATTCAGATAGTCATGTCATCTTGGCGGAACTGATCCCGCTACCCATATACTTTCGGATTCTATCTAGGGTGACTGAAATTGCGTGTGCAAATCCGGTCATATTCTGGATTTGTTAAGTAATTAATTTGTGCACAAGCCAATCAGCGCTGATAATTGACACTTAAGCAATTATTGATACTAATTAACATTAATTAGAATTTATGTGCACAACTTGCTAGGTATATTCTGTAAAGTGGTGCATGTGAATTCTAATGTGCGCTGCCAAAAAGGTGGCGTGGCCATGGGCAGACCATGGGCATTCCAAAAATCTATGCACAAGGGTCCTTGAGGTTATAGCTGAAGTGAGGTGAACTACTCAGTATCTCTTTATGAATGAACAGGGGATTATATGTAGTCCTGAGGGATCACCGGGTGCTTTTCTGTCAGTGGCAGAGAACTTTTGAACAGGTCATCCAATTTCATTTTTTGGGGCAGTGGGAAGGAGGAAAACAAATCCCCAGTTGTGATATAAAAAAGAAACAACTTTAAGAAACTAGACTAAAAAGGTTCACATAGGCAGCAAAGAGAGAGCATTTTGCCAGCTAGTAGAAATCTCAAAATTGCTGTAATCTGCTATTAATTGGCACACACCAAATATTTTTATTTTAAATAGTGTTCATTTTTGTAATCCCATTTATAGCAAATACAGACCTGGGAACGGTTTGACATTGTTTACATCTGGAGGTTAATCAGATCAGTGGCATAGCCATGGGTGGGCTTGGGCCCAACCAAAATTGGGGCATTCTTGCCATGGCTGGCAAGGATCCCCAAGTCTGGCCAGCTGTAGAGGTCCTCCTCTGGTTGCCAGAGCACTCCCCTATGCTTGGCAGTGGGCAGCACTGTTCATAGGCCACCACTATGCCAACCCCACCCCCACCCCCTGTGCATTATAAGCAAACCAAATCCATGGTTGGAATTCGCGGCTCGGTTCCCATCTGACACTGAAACCAAAAATGTCATACATGCCCCTCCCTCCTCCCGGAAGAAGACTCCTCGCCCCCTCAGCATAAGACAGGTTCTATTGGAGCACCACTACCCGGGCCCCGCCTGGGTCCCCCCCCCCCCCCCGGGAGCATCAATGGACCCTCTCTGGTCCTACCTTAAGTCCTAGTGGTCTAGTGGCCTTTTCAGGGGTAGGAAAGAGCCCCACTCTTCCTTGCCTGGTGTCACTGTTAGTTTCAAATGGCTGCTGAGACCCAGTGACCTCGCGAGACTGCCATGGGAGGTCCCAGAAGCTATAAACAAGAATAATTGCACTCTCCAATCTCAAAATGGCTCCCAGGACCTCCCACGACAGTCTTGGTAGCCATTTTAAACCAGCAGCAGCACCGTGCAGGAAAGAGTGGGGTTCTTTCCTGCACCCGAAGAGGCCACTAGACCATCAGGGCTTGTTAAGGTAGGCCCAGGGAGGGCCTACTGATGCTCGGGGTTCAGGTCAGTGGCGGGAATCATCTTCTTTGGGGGTGAGGTGGGGGGTTTTGGTTTCAGGAGAAAATGCAGTGGCACTTTCATCTGAAAACCCCAAATCTGAAATCGAAATTCGGTCAGCTTCTACTGAGTATGTTCAGTTTTCAGGCATGCTCAAAAGCTAAGCATGTGCAGCGGGCCAACTCAGGTATTTATAATTTGTTGGGGGTCGCTGGGAGAGGAGCAGGAGCAGGGGGCAAAGGAAAACCGTTGCGATCACCTACTTTGGACTCAGGCACACTCAAAATTGCATGTCTGGCTTCTCCACTGAATCAGATAACTAGTCTGCAGGCCCTGAATTTTAAACTAAGCCACTTCTGGCTACAAGTTAATCAGTTTCAGGTATGTCAGGAGGCAAACGGAGACTTTAACCAGATAGCTGCAGTATTCAGTGCTCTCTGGTTAAAGTTAACTGGTTAAGTCTGTCTACAGATATATCAGGAGCAAAGATAATAGGATAACTTATCTGGTTACATTTGGCCTAGTCAACTTAACTGGTGATCTCTTTCAATATCCAGTTAAATCCAACTGAGTATGATACCACTGAATATAACCCCCACCCTCACCCCAACACACAAAAAAAATCACATATCTGTTGGAGACTGACAGCAGACACAAAAGGGATTGAATTAGCACAAGTATGAAACTTGTGAGTATACCACATTATAACTCCTGTTGTTTTTTTTTTTCTTTCTTTCAGAGAAAGGGACTGTGAAGCTTAAGGTAAGCTCCCGGCAATGTGTTTTGGAAAGGACAAAATTCATGGCATGCTTAGGACCAGAGTAAAAGGAAACTTCAAATAATGATACAAGGTGGTGAGAAGTGCTCAGATGACCCTTCCCCCACCCCCTGGCACCCTTTGTTGACTCCATAGCTTGCCGATGGGGCTGCATGATCCCACAGAAGATGATTTCAGTCATGATGGAGCAGGCAGAGTTTAGGCATGGTATAGTAGGGTGATGAACTTTGGGCAGTAGAGGAGGATGGGGGTGCTACTTTTGGGAAGTATCTGATGGTCCATCTGATGATCTAACCTTGGAGAAATAGAAACGACGGCAGATAAAGACCATATGGCCCATTCAGTTTGCCCATCCTCTGTAACCTCTAACTCTGCCTTTTCCTAAGCGATCCCACATGCTTATCCCATGCCTTTTTAAATTCTGACACAGTCCTTGACTCCACAACCGCCACCGGGAGGCCATTCCATGCCTCCACCACCCTCTCAGTGAAAAAATACTTTCTTAGATTACTCCTAAGCCTATTCCCTCTTAACTTCATCGTATGCCCCCTCGTTCCAGAGCTCTCCTTCAGTTGAAAAAGGCTCACTTCCTGTACATAAATGCTAGTTGCGAGGGACGTTTTTGTCGCATGCTGAGGCGGTAAGTTTTCACTTACTGTGTTGCCATGTGGGGAGGGGGGAGCACTTACCGCCACCCAATGAGGTGGCAGTAAGGGGCTCCCACGCTAACCTGGCAGTAACTGGGTAGTACATGGCTCTGCCCGATTACGACAGGTTAGCGCCTGCAGAAATATTTTTTGAATGTTTCCGCTAGCGCCAGAAATACCATACACTGGGGGTGGAACTACCGTCGGTGCCCATGTTGTGCTGGCGGTATCTCCAGATTGGCGTGCAGTAAACCCACAGTGGATTACTGCCAATTAGTAAAAGGCCCCTAAATTTTGTAGTAAAAGCATCAGAGGGTTAAGTGGCTTGTTCAAGGTCACAAGGAGTGTTGGTGGAAGAAGTAGAATTTGAACCCAGTTCTCAGCCTGGGTTTTTTAAAATGTTTGTTCAACACGTACAGCATTTGTTATATATTCTCAAGATATATTAAAGACAGCCTTGGTTTTTCACCTCCTGTTTCTCCTAAGCTGTTCTACCCAGTAACCAAAATGGTGCAAGCAAACCTGAAGGTAACTTGTATTGGTTCTAAAGCAATGGGTCTCCTATTATTTATTTATTTAGATTTTGCTCACACCTTTTTAGTAGTAGCTCAAGGTGAGTTACATTCAGGTACTCTGGATATTTCTTAGTCCCAGGAGGTTTCACAATCTAAGTTTGTACCTGAGGCAATGGAGGGTTAAGTGACTTGCCCAAGATCACAAGGAGCAGCAGTGGAATTTGAACTAGCCATCTCTAGATTACAAGACTGGTGCTCTAACCACTAGGCCACTCCTCCACTCCATATATAACATAACACTTGACAGTCAAATTTAATATATCCTGTCATCCCGTAAAACTTCTATTTTCATCTGTATATCATGCAATAATATTATGTGAAACCAAAGAAGACATTTCCCTCTTCTTGATGCTCCCTGTATGATTATTTTTAATCTTACGTTTATCCCCCCCCCCCCCCTTTCACTTTGCATACTATACACGAAAAGGATCTCATGCTTTCCCAGTATTGCTTTCCCCTATGTTGTCTGTGTGCTGTTATTTTGCATGTCGCACTCGTGTCCCACGGGTGTTCACATACCCCCAAATTCTATTAATGGCACTTTAAGTTGTGAGCGCTAATTTGGCGTGGTTTTTGGCGCTGATTTTTAAGGTTGCATTTATAGAATTTGGCCCAAAGTTCTTTCCGTGTAACGTTTTGTGCACTTTAACATTTATCTTGCCACTGTCACACCAAATGGTAGGAATTTTAGCCATAGGATTATACTGCTTATTATGATTTATTAAATGATATACCGCTCTTCAAAGATACATAACAAAGTGGTTTACAATCTGAATAAAAAATTAGAAAAGGAAAGGAATACCATATCGTTAGTAGGATACAAGAAAAAGGAAATCAGTTAATCAAAGGCAGGCGGAAATAATTGCTTATTCCTAATGTCCTGGGGGGAGCATATCAACCCAGCAAACATCTCCTAAGAGTCGAGGGGGCTGCCCACCCACACATGGTCCTTGTTAGGTCCCCTAGACAGTTCCACACCTCCCACATGCGGAGAAACTGTAGCAAAGAGGGTATTGCAACATTCCTGGGGTTTTTTTTCATTCGTTTTCCACTTCTTTCACTTTGCAGGGGTTATATGTATTCATTTAATAACAATTTTTTTTTTAATTGCACAGAAATATTCATTTTCCCTAATACCTTGAAAATCGCCTTCCATTCCATATCAGCCAAGCTCTCTCCAGTATCCTTTCCCCATACCTCTGTAAGTTTATCGTAAAAACCCTGGCCCACTTTCAGTGCCTCATATAAGCCCAATAAAAGGTCTCTATCCCCCCCCCTATAGTGACAGCTTGCTTATAATGCATATAATCCCTTTGGCTAAGTCCAAACTGGTCTTCAAAACTCTTAGTTCCTCCCAGCCTAGTACCTGCTGTGAGTCAAGCTTCTTTTACCCCCATTCCCTAAATCTGATAGTCCATCCCCAGCAGTGGCGTAGCAAGGGCGGGGCGGTGGGGGTGGTCCGCCCCAGGTGTCAGCAGAGAGGGGGGTGCTCCACCGCTCCCACTGCTCGCTCCTCTGGCACCCCCCCCCCCCGAACCAGCCCTTTAAAAAGAAATCTCCGATGCGGTAGCAAAGCGCAGCACCTCGTGTCTGCGACTGCAAGCAAAAGAAGCGGATCATCTCATTGGGCCTTCCCTCACCTGTCCCGCCCTTCTCTGACGCAACTTCCTATTTCTGCAAGGGCGGGACAGAGAGGGAAGGCCCGATGAAAGACGATCCACTTCTTTTACATGCAGACACGAGGTGCTGCGCTTCTCTATCGCGTCGGAGATTTCTTTTTAAAGACCGGGTGGCAGGGAGAAGACGAGGCAGGGTGAGGGTGGGAGGGACTCGGATGGCAGAAGGGACTGGGTGGGGGACAGATGGGGTGAGGGTGGGGGGGACTCGGATGTCAGAAGGGACTGGGTGGGGGACAGATGGGGTGAGAGGGACTCGGATGGCAGAAGTGACTGGATGGGGGACAGATGGTAGAAGGGGCATGGAACTGGGGTCTGAAAAGTGGGCAGGAGGGAGAATGGGGTCATGCCTAGGGCAGGGGTAGGTGGGAGAATCAATGGATCTGGAACTATGGGCAGCCGCAGGTGGGATAATGGGGCTGAAACTGGGAGCCGAAAAGAGGGGGCAGTGAAAGAGGAGGAATAGATCCTGGATGGAAGGGGGAGTGAGGGGGAGGGCAGACCCTGAATGGATGGGAGAGGGAGGGCAAATGGTGGATCGAAGGAGCAGAGAGAAAGGGGAGACAGTGGATAGAAGGGAGTGAAAGAGCAGACAGTGGATGGAAGGGGGCAGAGATAGAGGGCAGATGCTAGATGGAAAGGAGAGAGAGAGGGCAGATGCTAGAAGGAAAGGAGAGAGAGAGAGCGGGCAGACAGTGGATGGAAGGGGCAGGGAGAGAGGGCAGACATTGTATGGAGGGGACAGGAGAGAGAGGGAGCACACACAGGATGGCAGGGAGAGAGAGAAGGCAGATGCTGGATGGAAGGAAGACAGTGAAAAGAAGATGAGGAAAGCAGAAACCAGAGACAACAAACTGTAAATAAAATATATATTTTTATTTTTTTTGCTTTAGGATAAAGTAGTATTGTAGTTGTGTTAATAAATGCTTATAAATAGAACATGGAAATAAGGTAAGCTTTATTGGACTAATTTTAATACATTTAGACTAACTTTTGGAGAACAAAACCCCCTTCCTCAGGTCAGGATAGGATACTGTAACAGCACTATACTTTATTGATCTGAGGAAGGAGGTTTTGGCCTCTGAAAGCTAAATGTATTAGTCCAATAAAGTGATATTATTTTATTTTATATTTTTGTTTTATTTCTATTTGTTAATTTGTAAAGTGATTGGTATTTGTTAGTTTTTTCAAATTTACATCTGCTGTCTTTATATTTCACACAGTACTTGGGGACAGTTTCTGTGGTGTTGCATTGTATGCTCAGTCTGGCCTCTTGGGGGTTCGGTTTAATGTTTGTCTAAATAGAAAGTTTATGATTACTTATTCTATAGTGGTTTAGGGTGTATCTGTGTTTGTGAAAAAGACATGGCTCTCAGTTGGCATTCACTGTGCAGGATCGACCATCCGTACTATTCTGTCTGGTTTCGTTTTACAATAGGTGAATTGATGTTCTAGTGCTCACTGTAGTGTTTAAGATGCTTTCCTTTTCCTTATGTGACTCGTAGAAATTACTGCTTATGGTATGGTAGAATTGCTCTAGAGATCCTGAGTGTTTTGTATTCTTGGTATGCCTAGTACTGGATTTTGGAGGGGGGTGTTAAAAAATGACCGCCCCGGGTGTCAACTACCCTAGCTACACCACTGATCCCCAGTACGAAATTTTAAATAGCAAATTGGTGTCAATCCTCCTAACTTTAAGAAAATGTCACTTTCTTTTTGATTTTGCGTTTTTCCACCTCTCCAGGATGATTTGATTTTGGCCTGGCAACAGTAATTTCTCCCTTTGTTGACTGAGGAATGGAAGAGTAATTTTCTCTGAGGTTCACCCTCCCCTTTTTTTTTTTAATTGACATGCACACTCTGCAGTTACTTTTGTACTCATCGTCCCCATCGGCCTTCAATTTTCAAAGGGAAACTCCTCTATAGAGAGCTTTCCTTTGAAAATTTAGATCCCAAGCTAAAGATATTTTTATTTTGGGGTCATGTGGCACCTTGCAAGAGAGGAACTGCGGAGCCCCTGCACTTCCCCAGTTTTTTAACCCTCGTACCAGCTACAAAGGCTTTAACTTAAGACAGAATTACCTACCTGGTGTGTAATAACTTTGGTAACTTACCTATTGGGAGAAGCCCATCTGTTAGGCACACCCCAGTCCCGCCTTTGCTACGCCTCCGACACCCCCCCCCCCCCCCGGGAACTTTGGTCGTCCCCGTGATGGAAAGCAGTTGGGGACGCCCAAAATCGGCTTTTGATTATGCTGATTTGGGTGACCCTGAGAGAAGGACGCCCATCTCCCGATTTGTGTCGAAAGATGGGCGCCCTTCTCTTTCGAAAATAAGCCTGATAGTTATATAATATGGCACAGTGCTTGTAGATCTATGCATGGGATTTACACAATATTTTCGTTGGTGTAAATGGAGACGTGTAGTTTTAGGCGCTGGGATAGCAACTAAGCGTATTCCATATACCGTTCCTAAATCTAGGTGCCGCTTATAGAATACACTTAAGCAGAAACGTTTACTGCGTGGATTTTTTTTAGCTGCTTTATTTAGAAGCTGACCCAGTACAATTTGGTGACAATCTTGGATTCTATTACAGGGAAGATGAGCCATTTACCTAAGTTGGTGTTCCAAACCCAAGACCCCCTTTCTGGAGCTGTTTTGTATCTGTGTATATTGAGGTGATGGTGTTGGTTCAGTTCCCACTGGACTAAAATTGCCATTGTAATTTATCCCAATTGTCAGACAGGAGAAAGTTTTGGAACTGAACAGGCTTGTGCTTCAAAATGAATTGTGATAGAGGTGGTGAAGGCATCCATTTCAACAGTTTGTATCGGTACATGCTCTGGCTTTTAGTTTCCAGTACTGCAGTAAGCATGAAGAATATTCTCAAGTAGAAGTTATGAAAATACATGCTCATATTTTGGATATGTGCTAACCAGTGGCGTAGCTACATGGGGCCTGAGGGGGCCTGGGCCCCCGTAGATTCCTGCCTGGACCCCCTCCCAGCGAACTCACCCCCGCCGCCGCCTACCTTCACTTTTGCTGGCGGGGAACCCCACTCCCCGCCAGCCGACGTCCTCTCCATCCTGCTCCTGCTGTTGCATGCATTGCTGACGTCTTGCACGTTGTACTTGCGACGTCAGACTCAGAGAACAGAACTCTGTTCTCTGAGTCTGACGTCCTGCACGTACATCATGCAGGACGTCAGCAATGCATGCAAGAAGAGCAGGAGCAGGACGGAGAGGACGTCGGCTGGCGGGGAGTGGGGTCCCCCGCCAGCAAAAGTGAAGGTAGGCGGCGGTGGGGGAGGGTTCGCGGCGGGAGGGAGGTCGGAAAAGACGTGGGGGGGGGCGGCAATGGCGGCGGGGGGGGGGGCAGCGCCGGGGGGAGGGCTAAAATGTAACCCCTCCCCTCGGGCTTTGGACCCCCCTCCTACGGAAGTCTGGCTACGCCCCTGGTGCTAACAGTGGAGGAGTTGCCCAATGGTTAGAACAGCAGGGTGAGAATCAGAATCACTGAGTCTCTTTCTGACCTTATGCAAGCAATTTCACCCTTCATTGCCTCTGCAGATAGAGGAGTACAAGAACATAACTGAGCTTGAACGAGGATTTGAAATCACAAGTAATTCATATATGTTACTGTGAACAAAAAAATGCATGTATTTTATTTGCTAAGAGGTCCTGGTGTGTTGGCTTGTGAGGTCAATGGATCCTTTGTGGCTTATGATACCTTTTAGAGTGGACTGGCTGAAGTTGCAGCTACTGGGAGCTTGTGCAGATGTTCCAGATGCTGGAAGCCCACAGTAACATAGAAATGAATAGGGCTTGTGGCCTTTTTCAAAGGCACATTTCATGTCATAGAGCAACACCATGTGAGAAGCCCCAGTTCTGGCTGTAATGAGCTGTGTTGTTGTTAAGTTTTGGAAATATTCATGTCCTATCTTTTCTTCTTTCTTTAAAGACTATTTAATTCCTCATAATGATATGCTTCAGGTGCCTGCAGGTCTTCGAGGCCAAGGTCTTTTGAAAGTTTGGGGTAATCAACACCTAACTGAAGAAGGCTATATCTTTCAAAACTACACCACTGTGACAATTGACAGCAAAGGATTCTCCGTGTTCATTCAAACTGACAAGCCGGTATACAAGCCCAAGCAGAAAGGTAAAGTCATTGTAAGTTTATAAACAATACATGGGGACTGCAAGCACATTTTCAAATGCAAACTCCCCAGACTTTTCCTTCAAAAATTACCTTTGAAGCAGGCGCAAAGTGTGTGCAGGACTTTCCAAAATAAAATCCCAGTATATACTTCTTACTTTTCCCCCACCCCCACCCCATAAGGAAAAATGCATTTACCTCTAACAGCCTGCTTACTTTTACTCACCTGAAGGAGGAGGTGCAATAAATACCAATTAACCAGTGCCCCATTGTTCTCCGGGGATGTCCATGTGGCCGGTTTAATAAGAATGCTGACTCCTCCCAATGGCTCGATTATTTCTTTTTCACTTGGATGTTTTTTCAAAAAATGGACCAAAAAGATAAACACACAGAGCACAAAAGCATCTAGCAAATAGCCATTTTCCAAAAGAAAAAAAAAAGTTGTTTTTCTGTTTTGAAAATGGCTGTATTCTCCACTCAAAGTTTGCACATTTTTTGTTTGTTTATTTGATTCTGGAATTCTTATTTGCATTCATTAATTTGTATTTCTTTTTCCAAACCTTTCTCAGTGTTCATCAATCTCTTCATGGTCTCTCCTGATCTACGACCTGTTAGTGAGAAGGTAACAGCGTGTCAGTTCCCTTTTTGGTTTCACTGAGACATAGTCAATGAGCAATTATTGGTTACCTCCCTGATGCACCCGGGTCTGCCTGCACAGATACATGCAATGTGCTGTTTTTGCATCTTTTCTCCCTCTTTATTCCATTTTATTTTCCTATATTCAGAGTAATTTTCAAAGCCCATAGGGAGCCTGCATGTACTTTTGCCTACTGGCCTCCAATAGTTTTTCCAAGGAAAGCACCCCTCCGAGTTTATCTTTGAGAATGTTTGCTGGCTGATGCTATGGGAAGATGCAAATTAGGGCACACACCTTGGCAAATCAAGTCCATAGAGACAGCATGAGGGGACATGCAGGAGTGGTTTATATATTTGTCTCAGCTTGCAGAGCTCTTGCCCAAACCAAATGCTCCAGACGAGATTAAAACCTGTCCAGCTTGCCAAGATATCACACCGATTTATTTTATAATACTTTGCTCTTCAAGCAATTTATGAACCAACATTTAGGGGGGAAGTTATCAACATGGGCTACAGTTAAGATGTGTTATTTTACCACTAACTCATACTATGTTAGCACAGATCCCATTTTATGCAATGAGACCTAATTATTAATGGGGAAAGGGGATGGGGCTTGATATACCGCCTTCCTGTAAGAACAATCAAATACCTATTATATACAGGTATTTATTTTGTACCTTGGGCAAGGAGGTTTAAGTGACTTGCCCAGAGTCACAAGGAGCTGCAGTGGGAATCGAACCCAGCTCCCCTGGTTCTCAGACCACTGCACTAACCACTAGGCTACTCTTCCACTCTGTCTCTACTTCAGAAAGCAGGTGAAAGTTTGGCTCTTCTTCCAAGCCTTTAATAGAAAAAAAACAATTAATTTGCTGGCTACATACACACACACCAGGACTAACACTGACTGCACATACTGTAGCAAGACTTGCTTACCTACTCCTACCCTAGCTAAAATTATATACATGCACCCTTCTAACACCCCCCCTTATTTCTAACTCCTTTTAGTTGATCTTATCTATGTATCCACCTTTACTTACTCCTCATGCTGTCTATTAAGATGTTTTATTTCCATACTATGTACTGTTTGAATATTTTTACTGTTGTAATCGTCTGTTGCCTAGGTTCAATTTATTCTTACTGTACACCAACTTGGGTGAATTTCTTCAAAAAGGTGGTAAATAAACCCAAAGAGGGGCATAATCAAAAGGGACGCCCAAGTTTCGTTGAGGACGTCCTTGCAAAACATCCCAATGGAGGGGTGGGGAAACCCGTATTATTGAAACACGATGGACGTCCATCTTTCGTTTCAATAATACGGTCGGGGATGCCCAAATCTTGAAATTTTGGTCGTCCTTAGAGATGGTCGTCCCTAGACTTGGTCGTTTCTGATTTTCGACGATCATGAAAACCAAGGACGCCCATCTCAGAAATGACCAAATGCAAGCCCTTTGGTCATCGGAGGAGCCAGCATTTGTAGTGCAGTGGTCCCCCTCACATGCCAGGACCAGGGGCGTAGCCAGACATCGGCGGGAGGGGGGCCAGCGCCCAAGGTGGGGGGGCACTGTTTAGCCACCTCCCCCCACTGCCACAACTGCAACCCCCCCCACCCCCCACCGCATCCCACCCCGCCACCACATCAGGTACCTTGTTTGCTGGCGGGGGTCACCAATCCCTTCCAGCTGAAGTGTCTTCTTCAGCGCCGGTCAACTCTGACGCCTTGATTGTGTGATCTGTTTCTGATGCCTTACATCCTGCATGGGGCTACATGCACGGTGCAGGACGTAAGGCGTCAGAAACAGATGATCACACAACGAAGGCGCCGGAGTCGACCGGCGCTGAAGAAGACTCTTCTGCTGGCGGGATTTGGGGACCCCCGCCAGCAAACAAGGTACCTGATTTGGCGGCCGGGCGGGCAGCAGCGGGGGGGGGGGTTCAGATGTAGAGGGGGCCATGGCGTAATCTGTGGGGGCCCATGTCCCCATGGCCCCACGTAGCTTCGCCCCTGGCCAGGACACGAACCAGGCAGCCTAGGGGGCACTGCAGTGGACTTCATAAAATGCTCCCAGGAACATAGCTCTGGTCTGCTGAGCCCCCAACCCCCCCCTAAAACCCACTACCCCCAACTGTACACCACTACCATAGCCCTTATGGGTGAAGGGGGGCACCTAGATGTGGGTACAATGGATTTCTGATGGGTTTTGGAGGGCTCACATTTACCATCAAAAGTGTAACAGGTAGGAGGGGGATGGGCCTGGGTCCGCCTGCCTGAAGTGCACTGCACCCACTAAAACTGCTCCAGGTACCTGCATATTGCTGTGATGGAGCTGAGTATGACATCTGAGGCTGGCAAAAAATATTTTGAAAGATGTTTTGAGGGTGGGAGGGGGTTATTGACCACTGGGGGAGTAAGGGGGAGGTCATCCCTGATTCTCTGCGGTTGTCATGTGGTCATTTCGGCCACCTTTTTGTGCCTTGGTTGTAAGAAAAACAGGACCAAGTAAAGTCGTCCAAGTGCTCATCAGGGTTGCTCTTTTTTTTTTTTTTCATTATGGGTGGAGGACGTCCATGTGTTAGGCGCGCCCAAGTCCCACCTTCGCTACGCCTCTGATATGCCCCCTTGAACTTTGGCTGCCCCTGTGACGGAAAGCAGTTGGGGACGTCCAAAATTGGCTTTTGATTATATCGATTTGGACGACCCTGTGAGAAGGACGCCCATCTTCCGATTTGTGTCGAAAGATGGGCGTCCTTCTCTTTCGAAAATGAGCCCAAAAGTAGACTGAGGTTAACAGTGAAATAACATGGCTTAAATCAGTGGCCTATGTTGATAACTTCTCCCCCTTAAAGAGATATTACAGGAAATCTAGAATCTATAAGCCCTAGGGTCATACTGCTGGCTCATGTGGAGGACATAGCTTTGATTCATAGGTCAGGTATTCTACTCACTGGGAATGGCCTTGGATTTGTAGTTCTCAAGCAATGATGATACCTAGTGGGCCGATTCAGGACTCTGAAGAGAGCCCTTAACTTCAGTGACCTGACTAAAGTAAGTTCAGAGGGGATATGAAATAAAAGGAAAAAAAAATTCAAAATGAATGTATCCTAACCTAAGGCAGTGTCAACTGAGCTAGAAGTCCCAAGGTTTGGACGGCTTCCTAAAGGAAAAATCCATAGATCATTATTGAATGGACTTGGGGAAAGTCCACTATTTCTGGGATAAGCAGCATAAAATGTTTTGTACATTTTGGGGATCTTGCCAGGTATTTGTGACCTGGATTGGCCACAGTTAGAAACAGGATACTGGGATTGATGGACCTTCGGTCTGTCCCAGTATGGCAGTACTTATGTACTTATGTAAAAAGCAGAAAGTTGCTGGGCATAAAGCAATGTATAATTTATGTATAATTTCAACTCTGGCACTTTCCTGTTTTCACCTCCTCTCCCCTTGTTTTTCTTTATAGATTGATGTGTACATTGTGGTAAGTAAATAGCTGAAAATTTTATGTCAAGCTCTTAAAAATAAAGTGAAAGAGTACAATTAAATTGAGAAAACACATTTGAGTAATTTTTTCACCTGTGTGGAAATCAGCTGTGGAAACTGGTGGCTGTGATAAGAAATATTCTGCTTTGTGCTAGGATGCTGGTTAGTCAAGGATCTCCACAACCATTCTGGAATCTGTGTTATTAGAATGTTTAAATTGAGGTTGATCCATGTAACCTTATGATAGGGTAAGGCAAAGCTATAGTATTCTGATTGGCTAGGGATCTCCTTTTTTGTTATGACATATCTGTAAGTCTGCTTGTAACTGGTTTTTAGGATCCTCGGGGCTCCAGGATGGTCCAGTGGAGTGATCTGAAGCCACTTTGTTGTGGTAGGTTTTTAAAACTTTTAATTGCTAATCCCTCTTCTCAGTGTGCGGCAGTGGTTAAGGAAGCAAATAGAATGTTAGGTATTAGGAAAGGAATGGAAACAAAAAATGAGGATGTTGTAATGCCTTTCTGTCGCTCCGTGGTGCAACTACATCTTGAATATTGTGTGCAATTCTGGTCACCGCATCTCAAAAAAGATATAGTGGAATTAGAAAAGGTACAGAGAAGGGTGACAAAAATGATAAAGGGGATGGGACAACTTTCCTATGAGGAAAGGCTAAAGCGGCTAGGACTCTTCAGCTTGGAGAAAAGATGGCTGAGGGGAGATAAGATAGAGGTCTATAAAATAATGAGTGGAGTGGAATGGGTAGATGTGAATCGCTTGTTTACTCTTTCCAAAAATTCTAGGACTTGGGACGTGTAATGAAGCTAGAAAGTAGTACATTTGGAACAAATCGGAGAAAATATTTCTTTACTCAATGTGTAGTTAAACTCTGGAATTCGTTGCCAGAGAATGTGGCAGCTATCTTAGCGGGGTTTGAAAAAGGTTTGGATAGTTTCCTACAAGAAATGTCCATAAGCCATTATTAAAATGGACATGGGGAAAATCCACTGCTTATTTCTAGGATAAGCAACATAAAATGTATTGTACTGTTTTGGGATCTTGCTAGGTACTTGTAACCTGGATTGGCCACTGTTGGAAACAGAATGCTAGGCTTGATGGACCTTCAGTCTGTCCCAATATGGCAATACTTATATACTTATGTACTCTGCCAGTCAGGTTTTCTGCCCTTGGTTTCTTTCAGATGATTATCCAACTATTAAGGCAAATTAGAATTTTTGTTTTTGAATTGTCAAAGTATAATTCACCCTTATATTGGAGAGTTTGTTGATGATTTAATTGTTATGATTTTTTTCCTATGTAAGTTTGTAAACTGCATTGAAGGACATTTGATTTTAGTGCAGTATATAAGAATTTTACAAATAAATAATTTCTTATCAAACTAGACCAATATGAATAGCTTATGCCCATCAGCCAGCAGATGGGAGGCAGAGAGCAATAAGCTGTGAGCTCTGCACTTTATAAGGCCCTATGCAGCCACAGCTTATTAGTATTATCTGTCTCCAGCAGATGGTGATGAGCATTCTGTGCACCTAAGGACTGACTGGTGAGGTACTCCTGGGCCCAGTTGGAGAACTGGCCATCCAGTTGAGCTTTGGTGGGTGGTGAGGAGTTCAGGGCATTCTTTTCGTTGGGGATACACCTGGAGGAGTCCAGGTCACCTTCCCTGCCTTAATAATAATAGTAATGATGATGATAATTGGTCTCTATTAGGGATCGACTTGTTCTCTTCCTTTATGAGGGGGGGGGGGGGGACTTTATTATTTTTGTGACAATTTCTGTCCAAGGCTACTAAGGAGATTTATTGAGCAGGAAGTTGCTCTTGAATCAAGCAGACCCGAAGAAGAAGGTATTACCCTTTGAAAGCTAGTCAAAAAATATATTGTTAGCCCCATAAAAAAGGTATCTTTATTTTGTTTGTTTTGTTTTATTTTTCTTCATTGCCTTTAAAAGTAGACTCGTATAGTTAACACACTATTTTATCTTTAGTGTGGTGGGCCCTACTTAGGTAAATTCTTCCATAACTTTATCAGACTAGAACATTTAAGAAAGTCCTTAAAACATTTTTTTTTAAGAATGCTTTTGGAGCTGACTAGTTAGAGTAACTATGGGGCACCTATTGGGCAACTGGTTTCTCGAGGTTTTAGGGATTATGGTAATGCAGTGGAGGAGACGGTTGGAGCCCGGCATGGGCATGGAGTGCATTCTGTTTTCTTTTCTATATTCTGTTTCTTTTTCTACCTTATTATATTTTGATTTTGTAAACTATTGTGATGTCTAATTTGATATACTCCAGCAAGAGTATATCAAATTAGACAAATTTACACCAATTCCACTAGGGATATGGTGGCTTTTTTTGTTGATACTCATTCAGTTTCCCCAGGTGAAATTCACAGGGCTGACACAAGGTCTTCCTTACATTTCTTTGCCAAGTGTTACAGGTTAGATGTACAAGCTAGAGAAGAAACTACATTTGGAACTAGGTTATTTTCCACAGGAGTGTTGTCTTCCTACCCGATTTAAGGATTGCTTTGCAACATCCCATTTGTCCCGAGCAGGTCTGGTTAAGATGATAAAGAAGGAAAAATTTGGTCTTGCCTACTAATTTTCTTTCCTTGAGTCCAATCAGACCAGTCCAGATACTGCCCCTCCCCCCATAGTCAGTGAATGGAATTATTATTGGTTATTTTAATTAGCCTTTCTAATGCAGTCTGGAATGTGGAGCTTTATCATGTTTTTCCCGAGGATACACAACCATGTGTGGTGTCCTCTGGATACTGGCCTGGGAGCTATTTTGTTTTATTTGCTCTACATTTTCTTTGTTACAGGAATACTAATGAGCTGTTACTGGGGCCTTTCATACTAAGAGCTTGCAGTTCATTGGTTTCTGTCTCCATCTGCTGGCTGACAGGCATAACCCATTCTTTCTGGACTGGTCTGATAGAACTCAAAGAAAAAGATTTAGCAGATAATACCATATTTTTCCATACATTTCTGTCTCATATGATTGTGTTATGCTTCCAAACAACAATTCTAACAACTTAGTCTCTAATTTTATTTTAAGAACATGCCAAATGCCAAAGAGTTGATGTGACCTATGTACCAATGCAGAGTGTTCCAAGACAAGTGGTAGTGAATCCTGTGTCTATATTCCTAATGCTTACAGTGAAACCAGAATTGATTCCATAAACTGTACAACTAAGTTGTTTAAAAAATAAATAAATATAACCACTGTGACTTGAAAGCTTAAATGAACATCTATTGCCATATCTATTGCCTTTTTAGAGATCTCTCTCTCTTCCATTTCAGGCATACTAAATACGAGTTTCCCTTTATCTGACCAGCCAGTTTTTGGTGAATGGCTTATCCTTGCTGAAATGCAAGGCCACACTTACAACAAATCCTTTGAGGTTCAGAAATATGGTGAGTCAGATGATGCTGGGGAATGCCTGGTGAGCTTGCTACCAAAGTATTGGTACAAAAGAAAATATTATAGGTGGTTACAAAAAGAGATTAGACAAGTTTATGGAAGATGGATCAGACATGGGCTGTTTAACATGTCTAGGGATGTCACCCTGACTTTAATGCTTCTCTAATGTATGTGGCTGCTGCATACTGAAAGAATCTGTGAGCAGATAGAAAATGCTGACTTTATTCACTTCTTGTGTGCACCAGCTGCTTTATGATTTGAACATCTAGTTCTGTTCACAGGACTCAACCTAATAATAGCAATGTGTTTTCATTTTGCAAACTAAACATAGGCAAACAAAATTTATTTTAATTGTAATGCTCACTAAAATGGAGACGAAAATGGTGGTGGTGGTGGAACATAAGAAATAAAAGCAAAAAGGGAATTTAAGCCGTATTTCCTGGATAATATCCACAAGGCCTGATTTATTAAGGTTTCTCTCCTGTTTTTTTACCAATAGGGGGAGGGGATAAAAAGCTCTTTGATTCAGGCCTCAGTTTTTGATTCCAGTAAGTTATTGTCTCTCCATATAGCCACCCACTGTATACCATGAAAGTCTATTGTGGATGGCAGTATTCTGCTTTGCCGAAGTCTGAAACCATTAGAATTTTGTAGATCCAAGTCTGAATTTGGTCCTTGAGGAATAGGAGCCAGGGGCAAGTTAATCCCATTGTTGACAGGACAGATGCTTGTTTGCATCATTATAACTGTTGTCCTCTCAATCATTGGAGCAAAATCAAATAACTGCTAGCTTTTATTTATTTTATTATTTATTTTATTGATGTTATTTATTTTAATTTATTATTTATTTTTATTTTACTACTGCTAGCTTTATTAATGTTTACTACCATGTTCGTATGTATTTAGCACCACTTAATGCTAAACTCTAGTTGCTGTTGGGTTTTTTCTGTTCATGTATTAGAGGTCAAACCTGCTTTCTTCCCCACCCAAGAATGTTTCTGAAGATAAAAAAAACAAGCGCGTATTAGATGGTTTTGTTGATATGTGAAAAACTTAATAGAAACAATAATAAAAAAAAGTGCATCATTCAAGCTTGCTGATACATAAATTGTGTAAGACAAATATTCAGTGGAACAAGCACTGTATTACTTTAAAACAGATAGCTAAACCTGCTATTGATGTGTCCAAACCTGGATGGATAAATTGTCTCTCTAGTGACTTAATATCACTATCCTGCCTCGGAATGCTCATAAGTTGATCTCTGCCTAAATAATTTAAGGGCCCTGTTTACAAAGGAATATTATGGGCATCCATACAGTTAGCACGCTAGTTTTTTTTTTTTTTTAAAGGACTTGCATGGTTGGTTGGTACCTTCTACCAACCATATAAGTCTTTTTGAATATTATGCCCTATGAATTTTTAGTAAAGGTGTAATGCTGACTTTTGTGTTCTGTTTTAAATTTTATAAAAATCACCATTTCCTAATATGTAGAACTTTAGAGGGTCTTTTATATTTGTTGCATTTGTATCCCACATTTTCCCACCTATTTGCAGGATCAATGTGGCTTATATAGTACCTAAGGCACGTGCATGTTTTTGGTGCGCGTTAAAATTATGGGTGTGCGAAACGTTAGAGACGCCAATGCATTCCTATGGGCGTCTCTAACGTTTAGCATGCCAACAATTTTAGCGCATGCTGAAAACATGAGCGCGCCTTAGTAAAAGACGCACTTAGTAATCTCTCTCACACACATTCTGTGTGTGTCTATTTCTCTCTGTCTTGCAGTTTTACCAAAGTTTGAGCTGATAGTTGACCCCCCACCGTATATCCGAGATCTTGGGACATGTGAAAAGGGGACTGTACATGCCAGGTACCGGAAAGCGAGTTGTGTTATGACTCACAGAATGTGTTAGTTCAGCAAATTATTACTACTATTTTTTTCTTGTCTTACACTTTAGAGCTAGGGATTTTGGATTTAGTTCACTCCTTTCTCAGTAGCTCAAGGTAAGTTGGAGTCAGGTACAGTAGGCATTTTCCTGTCCATGGAGAGCTTACAATCTAACGGGACAATTCTCAGTTTAGGTGCCTCAATGCTCTGAGCTTAGCACCAAGTCTATAATGGCATTTTGGAACCAAGATTCCATTATAGAATATTAACATAAGTTGTCTTTTTTTTTATGCCACCTTTTCCATGCCAATTGCAAGTGTAAGCTGGAATGCCCAGGTGTAATTTATAAACTGCATGGGTAGCTATGGGACATGCCCATGTGTACACCACTCTTGCAGTTAGGCACCATGGCACAGGTGCTACCTTATAGAATAGTGCCTAGTGCACAAAAAGGCATATTTTGAAAGCACTTAGACTTACGAAGTTACATAGAATCCTATGGAACTATGTAAGTCTAAATGCTTTGAAATGAGCCCTATAGTCCCCTGTCAATTTATGGCACCTTTGACCTCTAGACCCCAGTTTATAAATTGTCTCATAAGTTTGTACCTGAGGCAATGGAAGGTTAAGTGACTTGCCCAAGATCACAAGAAGCTGCAGTGGGATTTGAACTCTGACCTCCCTGTTTCTGAGATCACTGCTCTAACCACTAGGCAGATGTTTGGTTGTTCATAAAAAGGAAAATGACATTTGTTTCAATTTGTGTTTTCATGTGAAAGGATGAATAAAAAATGCCATTCAGTTTTGATTAAGTCATTTTAGTGCCTATTAAAATAACAAATGAAAAATTTAAACACATGAAAGAACTGAGGTGCCCTTTTACTAAGCCCACCGAACATGCACCAAATTTGAATTACTGCCCAGTTACCGCATGGCCATTGTGGTAATTTCAATTTTGGCGCGTGTCCGCTATGCGCATCTGAAAAATATTTTTTATTTTCTGGCACGTGTAATGGACGTGCGCCAAGTGGCATTTGACGTGCGTACATTACCACCCACATTCTTTACCTAGGTCGATGGCTGGCAGTAAGGTCTCAGACCCAAAATGGACACGCAGCAGTTTTGATTTTGCCGCACATTCATTTTCGGCCAAAAAAAAAAAAAAGGTCTTTTTTTACAGGCGAGCTAAAAAAAAATGGATCAGCGTGCACCCAAAACCCATGCCTACAGTACCGCAAGTCATTTTTCAGTGCACCTTTGTAAAAGGACCCCTGAGAGAGAAGGTGGCAAGGTTGAGAAGCATCTGCAAAAATGAGAAATACATCGATGAAATGCTTCATGAAGCATTAAAGATTTCCAGCAGTGGGGAAGAAGAAGCTGTGCTCAAAGAGGACAACTGGACTTGGATCACAAGACCCTGCAGTATCAATACCATCACTCCACCTGTCCTCGAGCTGAAGAACTGACATGCCGCCCTGGAAATGGAGGGAGAAGGTTGAAAGCATCCCAGAGAGAGGAGGAATCTGAGCTCAAAATCCCCAAAGTTGCTGGATCAGTGACCACTAAGAGGCAAAAGGTAGTGGTGGTTGGCGATTCTGTTCCGAGGGGTACTGATGTATCCATCTGCAGACCAGACGTGATGTTCTGCCAGGTGCAAAAATTCAAGATGTTACAAAGAACTTGCCAAGGCTCATCAAACCTAATGACTATTATTCAATGCTGCCCATCCATGTTGATACAAATAATACTGCTAGGTACCCCTCCAAACATATCAAAAGTGACTTAATGGCTCTGGGAGAGAGGGTGAAGCAGACAGGTGCTCAAGTGGTGTTCTTGTCGATCCTCCCTGTTGAGGGTAAAAGCCAAGACAGAGAAGCTTGCATCCTGGAGATGAATATGTAGCTGCGCAGATGGTGGTGTCAAGAGTATTTTGGCTTCCTGGACCATGGGATGCTTTTCCAAAGGCTGCTGAGTGGATATGGTGTCCACCTATCAAAGAAGGGAAGACGTGTCTTCAGCAGAAGATTAGATAACCTACTGAAGAGGGCTTTAAACCAGAATCGTTGGGGCAGGGGGATCAAAGCCCCTAAGTAAATACAAGTCCTCATGAAGCATTAAATTCCTCTACACACAGGAAAAAGGTGCAGTGTCTGAACAGCAGTATATTCTAATACCCAAAGTATGGGAAATAAGGTTTTAAATCTTGAGGCTGTGATGGAAGAGGCTGATTTGGATTTAGTGGTGATCAGAAACATAGTTCACAGAGAACCATGACTGGGATATAGTTATGCCAGGCTATAATCTGTTCATGAAAGATAGGGTAGGACGAAAGGGAGGGGGAGTGTAATTATATGTTAAAGATAATATTAAAGCCACACAATTGCAGGACCTATAGGATAAGAAAGAGGAACTGTGGGTCAATCTGGAAAGAGGGAATGGCAAATATATTTACATTTGTGTAGTTGATCCATCTAACCTTTTGATAGGGTAAGGCAAAGCTGTAGGATGCTGATTGGCTAAGGGTCTCCATTTGTATTATGACATAATTGTAGGTCTGCTTGTAACTGGGGTAACTGAGTAGAAAAGGTGACAGTGAAAGCTAGAAGGATGGAGAGGAATGGCCAGTAGGAAAAAGGAGATGATGAAGCCCCTGTATAAGACTTTGGTAAGATCTCATTTAGAATATTGTGTACAATTCTGGACACTGTCCCTTCAAAAAGATATAAACAGAATGGATTTGGTCCTCCTTCACAGACAGAAGAAACGGATATTCAAAATATATCTGTGAAAGGGGAAATACTACTAATAGATGAATTTAATATACCAGATATTGATTGGGGTATCCCTGTTGTGGGGTCTTTTAGAAGCAGGGAAATCCTAGATTCTCTACAAAGGAAACTATTCCAGTAGTTGGTAATAGAACCCACACAGGATGGGGCCATACTGGACTTAGTGCTTACTAGTGGGGAGAGTGTGTTATAATAGGTGATTATCTGGCATCCAGTGATCATCAGATGGCATGATTTAATATTAAGACGCGTGGAGAGGGTTTATGTAAAGGTTCTAGACGTCAAAAAAGCTAACTTTATTTAGATGGGGGATTATCTCAAGGAATTGTTTGGATGGGAACATCTGGAAGAAGCTGGAAAGCAATGGCCAAAACTGAAAGCTATTGTAAGGTAACAAACTTTTTAGTAAGGAAAATAAATAAAAGTAAAGAGGAAAAGGAGTCCGCTTTGGTTCTCAAAAGTAGTAGCTGGAAAGGTAAGGAAAAATAGGTTAGCCTTTATAAAGTACAAGAGATCACAAGAGAAAGACGGGTGACACTATCTGGAAAAGCTAAGAAAAGCTGGTAGAGTAGTCAGGAAAGCAAAGATGCAAATGGAAGAAAAAAATAGCCAATATGATAAAATGGGGGGACAAGTTATCTTTTAGATATGTTAGTGATAGGAGGAAGCGCAGAAGTGGCATTGCAAGACTCAAAGATGATGAGGAAGAATATGTAGAAGCTGATAAAGATAAGGTGGAATTACTTAACAAATATTTCTGTTCTGTGTTCAAAGCTGAAGGGCCGGCAGCAGGACCGCAGAAGACATACAGAAATAGGAATTGAGGGGTGGTAGTCCCTGAATGATTTTCAGAGAACTGTGTGGACAAAGCAGTGGGGTCGGATGGCATACATCCGAGGATACTGAAGGAACAGTGAAGTTCTAGTGGCTCTGTTGGCTGACCTTTTCAATACTTCTCCAGAGTCAGGAGTGGTCCTGGAGGACTGGAGAAGAACAGATGTGGTCCCTCTCCACAAAAGCAGAAGTAAGGAAGAGGTTGGGAACTACAGGCCGGTAAATTTGACTTCTGTAGGAAGAAAATTAATGGAAATGCTTTTAAAACAGAGTCTAGTAAAATTTTTGGAATCCAAAGGATTACAGCACCCAAGGCAATGTGGTTTCACTAGAGGCAGGTCTTGTCAAACAAATCTGATTAATTTCTTTGGGTGACCCCAGAAAGTTGGATCAAGGGAGAGCTCTGGATGTGGTATATTTAAATTTCAGCAAAGCCTTTTACATGAGTCCACATAGATGACTAATAAACTGAGTACCTTTGGTATGGGCCCTAAAGTGACTGACTGGGTTAGGAACTGGTTGAGTGGAAGGCAACAGAGTGTAGTGGTAAATGGAGCTCAAGGTTCGGTTCTTGGGCCAGTTCTTTTTAACATTTTTGTAATTGATATTGCTGAAGGGCTGTCTGGTAAGGTTTGCCTATTTGCAGATGATACCAAAATCTGCAATAGGGTAGACACCCCTGATGGTGTGGATAACATGAGAAAGGACTTGGCAAAGCGTGAGGAATGGTCTGGAATTTGGCAACTAAGGTTTAATGCTAAAAAATGCAGGGTCATGCATTTGGGCTGCAAAAACCTGAGGGAACAGTACAGTTTAGGGGGTGAAGAACTTTTGTTCACAAAAGAGGAATGGGACTTGGGTGTGATTGTATGTGATGATCGTATGGTGGCCAAATGAGTAGAAAAGGTGACAGTGAAAGCTAGAAGAATGGAGAGGAATGGCCAATAGGAAAAAGGAGATGATGATACCCCTGTATAAGACTCTGGTGAGACCTCATTTAGAATATTGTGTACAATTCTGGACACTGCACTTTCAATAAGATATAAACAGGATGGATTTGGACCAGAGGGAGGCTCTGAAATGGTCAGTGGTCTTTATTATAGTGTTTGGGGATAGACTTAAAGATCTCACTATGTATACTTTGGAAGAAAGGCAGGCGAGGGGAGATATGGTAGGGACATTTAAATACCTACGTGGTGAGTCAGTAGAAAGGAAGTTCTGGAATGAGGGGGCACAGGATGAAGGTGAAAGGAGATAGACTTGGAAGTAACCCGAGGAAATACTACTTCATAGAATTTGTGTGGTGTGCTAAGGGAGAGAGGTGACCCCCTTCTGTGGAAGTGGTGGAGACGAAAACAGTATCTGAATTCAAAAGAGCTTGGGACAAGCTCTAATGATCTCTAAGGGAGCGATAGGGAGAGAAGATGGCATGTATGGGCAGACTGGATAGGCCATATGGTTTTTATCTGCCTACATTTTTCTATGTTAAAGATGTATGTTTTTTTTCATATACATTTCTGTTGTACCTACCATTTGAATGTCCACTATAGCTGAGTTCTTCAGAGACGTACACGTAACCACTGGGGTGGATGTTCTGTCAGCTCACACCTGGCTCATGGCCTCTCTGTGGGTCTCTAAAAGAGAGAAGGCAGAAGAAACAGTATTGATGGTAGTGTGACTATTATCCAATTAGAGTTGGGTACACTGAAACCAAAGAATATTTTCAGACTGAAGGATCTTGGCATCTAATGCTGGTGTCTAGATTCTTTTTGAAAATTAATTCTTCCATGTCCATAGTTCAGTATTTTAGCACTGTGTGTTCTGAACAAACTATTTAGCCCGCATCATTTTTTGAGTTGCTCTGGCTGAAGCGTTCATGTACGAACATTTTTAATAAGTTTCTAAACGCCCTACTATGCTACCTGCAGCTTGAATGGCAATATGATTTGGGCTAAGCTCTAATTAGGAAAGTTTTCACCTGAACTTAGGGTCTTAGTTTGCAATATGAGTTCTATTTTTTTAAGTTCTGCAGTCCATTCTGTTAGATTTAGGTGCTTGGGACCTATTTTTGCAAAATATTTTCTGCCGTGTTATGTCTATGGGTTTGAAATGCGCCCAGACATAACAGTTAAATATGGCTATTTCCTTTTACAGTGTGGCTGTCTTTTTAGTCACTGAGTGTTCCAATAGATGTAGTGTGGATGGAGAGGTCAACTGTGTAAGCATTTAATGCACCATATGCTAGATCTGTACCCTCCCTCAAGGTGGTGCAAATCCTTTTATGCCTCCCCCTTCCCCACCCTTGCTGGACCTGGTAATTATCTGTCTTTTCTTTCTGTTTTTCTAGAACTCTGCTGGTCTAGTCATCTTTCTTGCCCCCACCTCAGCAGGCCTTTGGGGACCCTCTTTTCCTTCCCCATCCCCTCCTTTACCCTTTTAAAGTTGCCACAGAAAACTTGTAAGCAGGAGGGAGTGTGTAATTTTGTAAAGGGAGAAGCAGGGGTAGAAATAGAAAGACAAGGGCTTTGCAGGAGAGATGAGGTAGGGACCCACTCCTTAAATTTGTGACCTGGACCCAACACTCTCTCGTTTTAGTCATGGTACATATCAACAGGTTGGATTGAATTATGTTAGCAATGCAGAGGCTTTACTGTCCAGATGTGAAACTCAGTATCCCAATGTATCTTATTCCATGAACATTGATCAGTCTTTTGTGGTTTGATACTTTATGTGACTTGTGTATCCTTTCTTTAACTGTTCGTATAATGTAGAATATGCCTTTTTGCAAGGGTCCTCAAATCCAGTCCTCAAGGTCTACAGCCTAGCCTGGTTTTCAGGATTTCTATAATGAATATGTATGAAATCTATTTACATGCAATAGAAGCAGTGAATGCAAATAGATCTCACACATATTCATTGTGGAAATCCTGAAAACCAGGCTGGGTTGTGGACCTCGAGGACTGGGTTTGAGCCCCTGCCTTTCTGTCTTATTTGCTTTAGCTTTTGATTATGCTTTTTTTCCCCCTAGGTACACATTTGGGAAACCAGTGACTGGAAAGTTAACCATTAATATGACGGTTAATGGTGTGGGATACTACAGGCATGAATTTGGACATCCGCTCCTGAAAACTTTGGAGGTGAGAAGAGCCTTAAAAGCATCCCATCTCACAGAAATACTATTTAATGTAGATGAAGTATCATACTGCTTCCAAGTACTAGCCACAATCAAACGAGCCACACTGAAGCTGTGTCGGTCTAACTGTTGCTGAGTTCGTCGAACTTGAAGTACTGGCTTGTTAGAAAGAAAAGGATCCCGGGTATCACAGTTCACGGCCATTATTGTACTTGAGCCTGAATTGTTTTCCCGAAAGCCCTCACTTTATAACAAGATCACCATATGTGCTTCATTGTTCCCCATTCACCACAATGCCTCCAAAACAGTGGTGATACAGTTGGAAAGACATGATTAAGACGTACTGGAGTCAGGTACTGCTGATAGAGAACTTTAACACAGTTTTCCTGAATATTGACAGCTGTAGAGGCTCGAGGCAAAGCCGCCTCAAAAGCGTCCCATTGGGAATCCTCATATTCAATTCCCAGCTCAACCTCCCACTTATGGCGATGCCCTGTACAATTAGGGAGTTTATGTTGAAGATGGCGATAAAGGGCTGAGATTAAAAAGTGCCATGAAGGTCTTCACAAAGACATTCCAGGAAGGTCTCTTCATGTGTCAGTTTAGGTTTGATATCCTTTGAAGACAAAAAATGTATTAGTTGATTATAAGCGAAGATATCATGGTGAGGCAGTTGATAATCCCTTGATGTCGGGAAATGAGACAAAAGCCTCATCTTCCGACAGCTGTCCCCAAGTACTCAAACCATGGGACCTCCATCTTGTAAACACAGAGGTTTCCATACCTAAAGGAAAAAGAGGGTTAAATGGAATGGGTGAAACTTTAGATAACTAAAAATCTTTAGTAGCATCCGTGCTGTCTTAATGTTGAAGAGTATTTAAAATAGTAAATGAAAGCCCTTCCTGAAGACTACGACATTTCAGGGGTAGCGACAACAATTGTGCCAATGTTAACCGCTCCCCAAGCATTTGTTGCTCAGTTTGAACCTGTACTCGATAAGGTTGATTTTGGAACCACTCAGTAGCAGATTTGACCTGTACATTATAATAGAACAGCAAATTAGATACCCCCCCCCCCCCCCCCCCCCAAACCTCCTTTCTTCTTATAGGCTCAATACAACAAATTTCTTGGCAGACAGGGACACTTGCCTTGCCAGATAAATTGGGACAGCCTATTCTGAAACTGAGTAAAGCACTGGCACCGGTAAGGATCGAAATAAGTTCAAAAGTCTGGGCAGTATATTCATCTTTATGGTAGCTATATGATCAAAAAATCATAATTTTCAAAAAAATATTTGCTAAACACCAACTGGAGAAAGGTCGTATTGAAATAATGAATGTTTTAAACAAACAGAGCCTCAACTGTCCAGGGAAAGTTAAAAACATTTTAAACAACCCTTAACGGACACCTCATCATCGGCTCCTCAGAACCTGGAAAAACAGCAGTGTAAAAACTCCCAAACATGGAGAAAACAGCTGCTTCAAAAAACAGTTTCTTGAATGACTATATAAAAAAAACACCAATATGACCCTTTTCCAAGTTGGATTAAAATAAATTAGAGATAATACAAAAAATTTTAAAAATTACAAAAATCCAAAAATATTCCTACTTAATCATATTAACACACGTGAATATTGAAACTAAAAATAAAATGTTCTTATCTGTGCTGAAAACATTGTAAGCTGTATGCTGCTCAATAATTGCACTCCCACTGCGCCAAACTCAATCTTCAGGTCACAGTCAAAGTTATCCCAAATATCCACTCTGCTGAAAAGACAAACCCACCCTGTTTACTAAGCTGTACAGCAATGCTAACACAGCCCATTCACAGTGAATGGGCTGTGTCGGCATTAGCGTACAGCAGCCGCTAGCACGGCTTAGTAAACAGGGGGGGGGGAGAGACTTTCAATCTCAACAAGAGACACAGGCCCTCCTTGTTTCGATACTCTGGAACCAGTGTCTCTTGTTTGAGGTTGAAAGTTTTTTTCTTTTCAGCGGTATCAGCCTACCTCCAGTCAGTGGCGTACCTAGGGTAGTTGACACCTGGGGCCGGTCATTTTTTAACACCCCCCTCCAAAATCCAGTACTAGGCATACCGAGAATACAAAACACTCAGGATCTCTAGAACAATTTTACCATACCATAAGCAGTAATTTCTACGAGTCACATAAGGAAAAGGAAAGCATCTTAAACACTACAGTGAGCACTAGAACATCAATTTGCAATTGTAAAATGTAACCAGACAGAATAGTACAGATCGTCGATCCTGCACAGTCAATGCCAACTGAAAGCCGTGTCTTTTTCACAAACACAGATAAACCCTAAACCACTATAGAATAAGTAATCAAACTTTCTATTTAGACAAAAATTAAACTGAACCCCCAAGAGGCCAGACTGAGCATACAATGCAACACCACAGAAACAGAAAATAAAATACCACCATTTTATTGGACTAATACATTTAGCTTTCAGGGACCAAAACCTCCTTTCTCGGATCAGATCAGTACAGTATAGTGATTTTACAATATCCAATCCTGGCCTGAGGAAGGGGGTTTTGTTCTCCGAAAGTTAGTCAAAATATATTAAAATTAGTCCAATAAAGATTACCTTATTTCCATGTTCTATTTATTAACACAGCTACAATACTACTTTATCCTAAAGCAAAAAAATAAAAATATATATTTTACTTGCAGTTTGTTGTCTCTGGTTTCTGCTTTCCTCATCTTCTTTTCACTGTCTTCCTTCCATCCAGCATCTGCCTTCTCTCTCTCTCCCTGCCATCCAGTGTCTGCCCTCTCTCCCTGCCCCTTCCATCTAGGATCTGCCCTCGATGTGCATCTCCTTCCTTTGTCTTTCCTTCCCTCTATCCTTGTCCAACATTTTTCCTCTCTCCTCTCTTCCATCCATGTGCATTTCCTTCCTGACTTTCCTCCTCTCCATCCATCCATCCATGTCCAACAACTCTCCATTCTCCCCTGCACTCTCCTCCATCCACCCATATCAAGCAAATTTCCTCTCTCCCCTGCCCCCATTCATCCATCCATATCCAGCAATTATCCATCTATGTCCAGGAACTCTCCATTCTCTCCTGCCGTCTCCTCCATCCACCCATATTCTTCAAATTTCCTCTCTACCCTGCCCCCATTCATTTATCCATGTCCAGCAATTCTCCTCTCCTCTGCCCTCTCTTCCATCCATCCATATCCAGCAAATTTCCTCTCTCCCCTGCCCCCTCCATCCATCTCCCCTGCCCTCCCCTCCTGTGATCTCTTCTCTCCCCATGCCCTCCCCTCCCATCCATGTCCAGTGATTCTCCCTGCTCTCCCTCAGCACCCCCACAGCCCTCCTCTCCGTTCCTTCCTGCCCTCCCCTCCATCCATCCACCCACGTCCAGCAATTCTCCTCCCCTGCCCTCCCCTCCAGCGATCTCTTCTCTCCCCATGCCCTCCCCTCCCATCCATGTCCAGTGATTCTCCTTGCCTTCCCTCAGCTGCCCCACAGCCCTCCTCTCCATTCCTTTCTGCCCTCCCCTTCATCCACCCACGTCCAGCAATTCTCCTCCCCTGCCCTCCGCTCCAGCGACCTCTTCTCTCCCCCATGCCCTCTCCTTCTCTCACCCATGCCCTCCCCTTCTCTCCCCCATGTCCAACAATCTGTTCTCTCCCCCTGCTCTCCCCTCCCATCCATGTCCAGCATTCTCCTCTCTCCCCTGCCCTCTCCGTTCCTTCCTTCCCGCCCACGGCAGCCCTCCTCCTCCTCTCTGCCCCCCCCCCGTATCATAAACTTTTACTTCCCATAGTGGCAGCGATGTCAGTTACTTATGAAGAAGGCTGCAGGCTCCCCTCCGGCTTCAGCTTCTCCCTTCACTCTTCACACAGTGAGTGTCCCGCCTTCGCGATGACGCATTTCCTGTTTCCGTGAAGGCGGGACACTCACTGTGTAAAGAGCGAGGGGAGAAGCTGAAGCCGGAGGGGAGCCTGTAGCCTTCTTCGTAAGTAACTGACGTCGCTGCCACTACGGGATGTAAAAGGTTATGATACGGGGAGGGGGGGCAGAGAGGAGGAGGAGGGCTGCCGTGGGTGGGAAGGAAGGAGGAGGAGGGTTCTATGAGGCGCTCATGGGGGGGGGGGCGGATTTTGGGTGCGGGGGGGGGGGGGGTGCCTGGAAGCAGCGGGAGCGGCAGAGCACCTCCTTGTGCTGACACCCGGGGCGGACGGCCCCCCCCCCCCCCTTGCTACGCCACTGCCTCTAGTGCTGCTCAAAATGAAGCAATCAAGGTCATATGGCAAGAATATGGCCTGATGTATAATAGGTTATTCTGGTATCTCGAGAGCTCTGACTCTAGCCTTCTATTCGAGGCTGTGACATCAAATCCTCCCAAACCTTCACCCTTTTTCACATAAGCCTACTTGTGTTAATTTAATAGTTTTACTACGAGGCCATCACAGCTACTAATTTACCAAAAAGTTTAACTGTGAGGCCACCACAATTACTAATTTACCAATTTACAAAACAGTTGCATTTAGGAACTCTGGGGCAGTATATCCTACCACCTGTGAGGAGGTTTACAATATTGTCAGTCTTTTGTATGTTGTCTTTGGATCCAATTTATGCTTACAGATTCAAGAATCTGAACAAAGGGTTCCATATTCCATATACACTGAGAGATTTCCTCCTCCCCCTTCCCCCTCCCGAATGTAAACAGATTCAGCTGCAAAAGAAAAATGATGGTATACCTTTTTGCAGATCCATGGCTCTACCTCTTTTGACATCTGTGTGAAAGACATGATGCCCGTGGATGTCCCAGAACACTTTCGAGGCACAGTAAACATCTGGGCAACTGTGGAGAGCGTGGATGGGAGCAGGCAGGTCACTTTCGATGATTCTACACCTGTTCAAAAGCAGCTGATTGACATCAAATACACAAGGGACACTCGGAAACAGTTTAAACCTGGCCTGCCATACAAGGGAAAGGTATTAACTAATTTCTATGTACCACCTAGACCGCTGTTTTTGTTGTGATCAAGCTAAGAGATGTGGACTAGGAGATGAATATACAAATCAATGTGAATGTGACAATCGCAGTGAACTGCAGTCATGATCCCAAATGGAGACATGACCTAGACAGCCTGTAAATAGAAATATCAGCAGCCCATGCCTCTGGGGTCCCCCGCTTTCTGTGGCCGTGATAATGGGGTTGTGGCTACAGAACGTTTGTTGATCACTGCCCTATATTTTATCATTGGATTTCTTTGAATCCAGAACATATTTCCTCCTTCCCTACTCCCATCTCAAATGCTCTAGCCTGCTGATCTCCTTCTGCAGATCTGTTGTAACTTGTTTTATTCCACTGGCTGCTAAGTCAGGTGCCCAGATTTTAACTTGGTCTCTTTAAGGCACAGGGAAATGGTGACCTTCAGGTCATATAGAGAGTCACTGGGGGAGGTGTATCTGCACATTGAAAGTGTATCTCACTGTATTTTGGTTTTGAGCATCTTTACCTTCTGGAGGAACCTTTGTGTGGTGATTTTGCATGGAAGTTTCCTAGACCCCTGATGCAGCCCGTTTAGGCTGAAACACGAGTCGTGCCGGGTCTCCCTTTATGTTTTAGAAGAACTTTTTAATAAAGACTTTTTTGGACACCATCTGCGAGAGGGTCTTTCTTTTTGCTCTACTGTTTCAAGCTTGGTGGTTTTTCCACAAGTGGAGCAATTTGCCTTCTGTTTGAACTGTGTAAATTAAATGGACCATCGCAGAACTTTTGTAAGTGCTTCAAGTTGTTTGATTTCTACCTCCACAAGCCTTTCTGTGCCTGACTGTGTTGGAAGCCCAAGTGTTCTGAGTAAGCTAGCCTTTAATCCTAGCATTAATCTTGCTGGTCCAGTGATGGGGTGGGTTTAGAGAACATTTATTGTAGGATGCTGCATTTTGCCAATTTTTGGTTAGGTGGCAGTTCTTCTGTGCTGGTTCACCACTAACTGCATATTACTTGAAGAATGCTAGCAAGGGAGGCAGAGGGTTTATTCTCTGGTGCTTCAGATTTGTAATAGAATTCATGCATTTAGAGAATAGAGGGAGATGTGGATGATCAGGGCTGACATCAGGGGCCTGTGGGGCACAGGGTGATTAAGCTGGAGTAGGCTCACCTGCTTTCTAAGGGGAAATTTGAGAAATCTGACTGGGTGGGAGGCCCAGAGTGGAGGTGGGAATTCTTGTAACGTACCCCCTGGCCTGGTACTGGTCTCTGTCATGCAGTCACAGCTGCAATTGGCAAGTTCCTGACTAATGGGCTAGGACTACCCTGACCCAGAACTGATATTCACTGTATGGGCCACAGACATTCTTGGGTCATTCCCCAGAGCCCAGGGTGGTCACTGTAATCCTCCTTTAACATGGACGGCCCTGCCTAAAGGATATGTGTAATATTTGTTTTATTATTATCTATATACCAAAATGGGTGAAGGCTTGACTGTTGGCATTTTTAATGTTGTGGTTATTAAAACCAATTAAAGAAAAGCGTTACTTGTGTAAACCAGGTTGAAGTCACTTACCCAGATGGCAGTCCAGCAGATGGTGTGACTGTATGCATCAAGGCTCAACTGACATCTAAGGACAATGTTTATACTAGCGAATTAGTTTCCAGAAACGGGCTGGTGGAGTTTGAAATTCCATCCATACCCACAGCTGCGCAGTACGTCTGGCTGGAGGTAAGCAGCAAGCAATCTGTTCTCGACAGAAATCTCTTTTGTCTAGTTCGAATGTATTTTAATTGAAGGAAACACTAACTCTCCAAACAGAAAACACATGTTTCAAACATTTTTCTTGTTATTTGTATTGTAAATTGCCATGATGACTTTTGTTGGAAAGGCAGTCAATCAAGTTACTAAAATAAAATAAATAAAGCCTTAGATAAATGAAATACAGAGCTGAAAAAGTAGCTTAATGACCATGAATAAACTATCCTTCCATCTTTGTAACATTTAAAGCCCCTACTTATCCCTACCAACTCATAAATGAGGACGAGAACAGCAGTTTATTTGCATAACTGAGATGTTGCCATAATTTTTGTTACAAAATGTGAAACATTTTATATTAGTTTTCATATCCACAAACTAACATCATTCAATTAAATAATAAACAATAAATGACCCTCCTCAACCCAGACCACGCCTAACCCTTCAGGAAAAACACTAAAAATCTACTAAAACCTTTTGTCTGGTTTCTTATGGCTTCCACTGATTGACAAAAACCTCAGAAAACAAACAAAAAGCAAGCTGTAAGGGATTATTACTAGAGAGCTAATTGCTACTAGGTTCCTGTTCCAATTCTTGTTACAAAGTTTAAAACAAGTAGCTGGTCATTGCAGTTCTGTGCATACTAGTAATAGCTGATCCCACTGATCTGAGCAATCTTGAGAAAACGAATCTGTCACAGCAGGTGACTTTAAATTGTTGTGGTGCTGTATAAAGGAATCTTGAGACAGGAATTGATATCAGCATTGCATGCACCTAGGATCTCGATGCCAGCCAACGTCAAATCCTGTTTCTCATTTAAATGTGTTTTTTTCCAAGGGTGTTCAGACCAGTAGTGTAGCTTTGTGGGGCCACAGGGGCATGGGCCCCCATAGATTTGGCCCTGGCTCCCCTGCCGACGACTCTCTCGACCCCCCCCCCTTCCCGCCACCAACCCGCTGCAGTCGGGTACCTTTGCTGGTGGGGGACCCCAACTCCCGCCAGCCGAGGTCCTCTTCTCTGACGTGGCCGCGTTGCTGGCTGATCTGCAAGGCTTCGTTCTGTTCTGTGAGTCTGACATCCTGAACGTACACGTGCAGGACATCAGACTCACAGAAACAGAACGAAGCCTTGCAGATCAGCCAGCAACGCGGCCGCGCCGGAGAAGAGGACCGGCTTGCGGGAGTTGGGGTCCCCCACCAGCAAAAGTACCTGGCGGTGGGGGGGGGGTGTCAAAGTTGATGATGGTGCCGGGGGGGCTAAAATGTGCCCCTCACCTCGGGCTCTGGACCCCCCCTCCCGCCAGTCTGGCTACGCCCCTGATTCAGACCATGTGGGATGCTGGCCTATTCAAAGTGAATGGGTTGTGTTGGCATTAGCACATGGCTTAGTAAACTGTGTGCTTGTGTGTGTGTGTGTGTGTGTGGGGGGGGGGGGGGTTAGTTAAAATGAAAAGCCAAAGACAAAGGAATGAACGGGTATGTTTGAAAGTTCAGTTATAAACAGGACAGTTTGCAACACAATTTTGCTGTTGGTAACTAGTTACCCAGGTAAAAATATTTGAAAATTTGTCTTATGATTTTTCTTTTCTTTTCTCTTCCAAAAATACTAGAAAACCTTTCTGTTGGAAAATCACCCTAAATCTGTTTTACTTTGCACTTAGGGTTCTTTTACTAAGCTGCGGTATAATCTGGGCTTAATGCAGGTTAACACAGGACTTTGATGTGCACTAAACCCAGATTGAACACAGCATTTTATTTTTGTTTGTTTTTAGGGTTTTTTTCTTTTGATTTAATTGCAGGTCATATGCTAATGTTCCTATTAGACAGCAGTACCTGCAAAGAATTAACATGGGAGCGCTTAGCACCTCCAAAATGGGGGGGGGGGGGGGCGCTAAGTGCTTCCGTGTTAACTCTACTTTATCCAGTTAGCATGTGCTAATCATAACACACTAGCTGGATAACCTGGGAACACCCACTCTCCGACCATAACATTCCCCCTTCAAAAATATTTCTAAAAAATTGGATATCCATGGGTTAGCGCACCCAATCAGGCAAAATACCGCAAACACTTTAATACATTTCTGTTTTAGCCTGTTAGCGTGCAGTAACTATGCATTTCCCACAGATTCTATATCGTGTGCTTAGATTTAAGTGATGAAATCAACGCGGATTCTATAACACCGCGCGTAACTTAATTGGCTTAAGCTAAACAAGCAATAATGAGCAGTAATTGGCACTAATTAGAATTTAAGCACACAACTCACTAAGTATGTTCTGTAAAGATGTGCGCTGAACTAACGCAAGGAGGCAAAAAGGGGCGTGGTTATGGGCGTTCCAAAATTTAGACGTCTAGTTATAGAATATGGCCCAATGCGCCTAAATCTACGTGCTGAGATTTACACCAGGTTTTTGTTGGTGTAAATGGATACATGCAGATGTTGACATTTCAACTAAGCATATTTTATAATCTGTGCCTAAATTTATTTATTTATTTGTGGCATTTATACCCCGCTCTTTCCCGCTCAATAGCAGGTTCAATGCGGCTTACATAGTATGGTACAAAGTATCACAGAAATAATACAGGGATGGAAACAATATATCAAAGAGATGACATAATTACTTAGATTAGGTTCAGTATGGTACGATGTGTCACAGAAATGATACAAAGTATAGAACAAAGTGTCGCAGGGACGGCATAATTTCATAGAGTGGGATAATTACATTGAGTGGGACAGTGGTAAGAGATGTGTTGAAGGGAATGTAGTGTGGGTGATATAGTGGAGTGGAGTTGTGTTTGAGAGTTAGGACGGGTTGTAGGCTTGTTTGAAGAGGTAAGTCTTCAGCAGTTTTCGGAAAGGTAGATGCTCAGTGGTTTTTCAGATGTGTTGAGGTATGGCCTTCCAGAGTTGGCTGCCAATTACAGAGGTTGGATGCGTAGTAGGTTTTGTATTTAAGGCCTTTGCAGACTAAATCTAGGTGCCGATTATAGAATATGCTTAGTTGGCACTGATTTTAGCACCAATTTTTTTTTTTAATGTAGAATCTCCTCCTAAGAGCTTAACTCCTTTTAGTAAAAGAACCCTATAGTTTTTCCCACCTTGTAAGAGGTTGGGTTTAGCAAACACCACATGGAGATCTCATTCTGGAATTCCTGTGCCAGCTTTATACCATTGTCTGCATGCACAGAACTACCTGTGACATCAGCCAGCTGCTGAATTGTTGAAGGGATATTTTATGGAGCATGTTCTTTTTCAAAATTCACTTGCAGGCCTACAAATAACCCATATATTTTAGAAATTGCTACCAAAATGGTCATATCAGCCATGGTGCAAACATTTATTTTTAGTAGCTTGATGTAGTACATGGCAATAGAACAAGCGTTCGTTGTGTAATGTTCTTCTCATACATCTTTCCTAAGACAAAAGTCATGGCAATCAATGGAAAACCAGCAGGGGACCATTATTTACCCAACTACTTGTCCATCAGCAGCTGGTACTCGCCAAGCAGATGCCATATTCAGCTTCAGCCGCCTGGTAAGCCATTGCAGGTAAGGACTGCTTTGATATGAAATGTCATCAAACTAGTCTCCTTTTATGCAAGGTTGTGCAGTGGAAGTCTAAAGCAATTATAGGTGGAGTCGGTAAAAATGTACCAACTCTGACTCCAGCTTCAAAATTTAAAAATTTACATTATATGGTAAATTTTATAATTTATATCTTTTTGTCCTCAATCTAAAGTTCTATTTACCAGTACTTTAGATCCAGAACAAGTAAATTAAAACCTAATATCAGTAGGAGTTGGAGTCAAAGGTTTGGTGTGCAGACTCCACAGCCCTGTTCCTATATATATGAAATACCAATTTGGGGGTTCTGGGCTGGATTATGCTGACATTAGATCTGGACATGAGCACTTGAACGCTATCTGGAGTTGTGTAGGGGGTCTGTCTTGTAGATTGGATGGCTGTACTGGGGTACCTCTGTATTCCTATTTTAGCCCTGTTATTTTTGGAATTTCATAATACCCTTTCCGTGCCATCTCCCACCCTGCCTCCCCATCCCAGGGAAGGTTGGAAGGACCTGCCATTTCCTCCCCTCCCCCTCCCCACAGACAGTTTGAACTTCGTGGGTGTGGCTTGGATCTCTTTCAGGGAGAGAAAACTAACAACTTATAGCAGCAGCTTCAGAGAGCATTTTCCATCTCACAGATAGGCTGCAGAGAATACCTTCTCCTGCTTTAGACTTAGTCCCGCCCACCCACCCCTAGAGTGACATGTCTTATATAACCTCCCTATCAACCCACTCATTACTTTACCTCACCCATTTCTATTCTTCTATCACCTTCTCCCACTACACCTAATCACACTGACCACCCTTCAACATCTTCAGTCCTTCTGTGACTGTTCTCTTGTGCTTGACTGCTTAAATATTTTAAATTTAAATGCTTTACTTTTTGTCTATTAGATTGTAAGCTCTTTGAGCAGGGACTGTCTTTCTTCTGTGTTTGTACAGCGCTGCGTACACTTTGTAGCGCTCTAGAAATGTTAAATAGTAATATTAGGAATGTGTGTTTTTCTATTTTTTTTTTTTAAGTTTTTGATATTGTTTCCTAATAACGTGTGTCATTTTGTATAGTTTTCACTAAACAAAATGACACACTATAACAGAACTAGAAAACAATTTTCTACCTTCACATTGCTGCTGCATCTTGTAAACTGGATATTTTGGGTGATGTTCACCATTTCTTACTACCAGCTGCTCCAGGAGAATACTGGCACTCTAAAAGAGGTTTCAAAGTACATAACTCATCTCTGAAACTCTCAAAAGATATGCCAAATCCCACTGCAAACTAGACACATGCCCAAATAACCTCATGAAATCTGCTCCTCAACAATTCATAATAGACCTAACGAACCATGTAAACTTCATGCTACAAAACGGACTTTTCCCAAAAGAAAAAGGAAAAATCTTACTCACCCCAATACCTAAAGATACAAAGAAAAGCACGAGTGAATTAACCAATTACAGGCCAGTAGCATCCATACCACTAATAACCAAAATAACCGAAGGAATGGTAACTAAACAACTCACAAACTGTCTAAACAAACACTCAATACTGCATGATGCCCAATCAGGATTCCAGTCGAATCATAGCACAGAAACAGTATTAGTCACCCTTATGACTAAATTTAAACAAATAATTGCGACTGGCAACAATATACTCCTCCTACAATTTGACATGTCAAGTGCCTTCGATATGGTTGACCACGGAATCCTATTACACATACTTGAATACTTTGGCATTGGAGGAAATGTCCTGAATTGGTTCAAGGGGTTCCTAACCCAACGTTCGTATCAAGTCACATCAAATTCAACCACGTCTAAGGCATGGACACCTGAATGTGGAGTACCACAAGGATCACCTCTCTCACCACCATTTTCAACCTAATGATGATCCCTCTGGCAAAACTCCTATCAAACCATAACCTCAACCCATATATATACGCTGATGACGTGACAATATACATCCCTTTCAAACAAGACATTAACGAAATCTTCAACGAAATCAATCAAAGCCCACACATCATGAACACATGGGCAGATGCATTTCGTCTGAAATTAAATGCAGAAAAAACTCAATGCCTGATACTCACCTCCCAATACAACACAAAGGAATTCACCGCTATAAACACACCAAACCTAAACCTTCCAATCTCACTCTCGACCGCCACCTAACACTCGAAACTCACGCAAACAACACAACTAAAAAGATGTTTTACTGCATGTGGAAATTGAAAAGGATAAGACCATTCTTCCCAAGATCCGTCTTTCGCAGCCTAGTGCAATCCCTCGTACTCAGCCATCTGGATTACTGCAACTCACTATACGTAGGTTGCAAAGAGCAAACACTGAGGAAACTTCAAACAGCCCAGAATACGGCAGCCAGACTCATCTTTGGAAAGCCAAAATATGAAAGTGCAAAACCATTACGAGAGAAGTTACACTGGCTTCCACTCAAGGAACGTGTCACTTTTAAAGTATGCACATTAGTCCACAAAATCATCCACGGCGAAGCCCCAGCCTACATGTCTGAGTTAATAGACTTACCACCCAGAAACACCAAAAGATCATCCCGAACTTTCCTCAACCTCCACTTCCCCAACTGCAAGGGCTTGAAATACAAGACGCTACACGCATCAACCTTTTCTCACATGAGCATGTAGTTTTGGAATACACTGCCGCGCAACTTAAGAACGATCCACAAGCAAGCTTCCTTCTGCAGATTATTGAAGACCCATCTTTTTGAAAAAATTTACGGAAAGAGCCAAAACACATAAAATCCACATTTACTGTTCATTAATGCACCATACATCCACTTCTGAACTCTCTTCCCACGTAATCTCACATCACTCATACCTTTACTCACAGAAATATGTATACCATATGTCTTTATGCCTTAGTATTGCCCTTTAAGCTCCCATTGTCTCCTTCCAATGTTCAATGTTTGTGTTCCATTGTTGCACTCCTTAACAACACTTCGATTGTCTCGCATAATTTTGCACAATGTATCCATAACCAATTTGTAACAAATTGTACTTCCATCATTCATTTCTTATTGTAAGCCACACTGAACCCGCAAAAAGGTGGGAAAATGTGGGATACAAATGCAATAAATAAATAACTAGAAATAGAATCACCAACAACAATGTTTTTTCTTTTTAGTAATTCAGTAGGAGTGTACAGCAAACAGAAGGCTCCTTTTAGGAAGCTAAGGCCAATCCTTTTTTAAGACCATCCTGAAGAAGTATTAAAATTCCTGCAGGTTTCAGTGAGCTCCTTGGAATAAATATATCTGTACTATGCAGGTTAGTTTCCTCACTTAGGTCTCCAAGTCCAAAGCAGTCTCAGATTTGCTTCATGGCATCATGACTGCTCTTCCCATAGATTCCACCCAAGAACTGCAGGAGATGCACACTAATGAAGAAGGCTCTTGTCCTTGCCCAGAAATGTTTTTTTTTCCCATTACGTAGCTTCCCACTATTCCAGAACCTGTGGGATAGCTGCTCCATCAACCAACAGGTAGAGATAGAAAAGTGAGCTGAGACATATCTCTCTTGGCATCCAGTTCAGCTCCTAAGTATTTTCTATCTCCAGCAGGTGGATGGACATACTTTTCAGCCTCTGACTCTGATTTCCTCCTGGTCCAGTTGGTCAACTGGTCCTCAGTTGAGCTTTGCAGGTGGCTTGAATCTGCAGAGTCATATCTGGAGGTCTTCAGATCCCTGTCTCTGGTGTCCTGCAAATTTACTTCTTCCCTCCCTTCACCCCTCCCCTATTTCCTGTGGAACTCTCCTTTCCAGAACAACAACTTAAAAAAAAAAAAAAAAAGAAATAGAGGAGGTTTACTGGAGATCATGGGACAGCATGTTGGTCCTTGTTCTGTCTCATCTGTAGTAAGAATTGTGGAGCTGTGAGCTTGGGGGGGAACAGCTGGCAGTGGTAAGTCCAACTAAAATTTGACTCGGAACCACTTGGAAGGCTACAAGTTCTACTTGGTGCAGGGGAGAGATTCTGACTCATCACTTGGGACTGTGTGGTGTGGCACTTGTAACAGTCGGGAAGAATGGCGACTCCCGCGGAGACACTTAAGTGGTGTTCTTGCTGTGGGACCTGCTAGCCACCATTAGGGCATCGCGGTGCGTGCGTGCAAACCAGGAATCCCACAGGATGTGGAGGAAATTGTTGGCAGCAGCATGTCTTCAGATTTGGTGCAGCATCTGAATATACCAGGGGTGTTGGGCTCTCCAGCAGGGCTGGTGCACAGTTTGATGTAGGAGAGCACAGGAACGGCCACCATTTTCCTGGGGCCAACTGGCAGTGAGGAACAACCTCTGTCTGATCACACATGGAGCACATCCACCATTTTACTACCTCAAGGCCTGACATAGCATTCAGCAGCATCGGGATTTTTGTTTTCTCTGGAGTTTACATTGCTGTTACACCAGGCCTATTGACTGAAGCAGGGGTAGTTGGAGTTGCTGCAAATTACTTCAGTTTCTTGTCTTGATACCCCTCTGGCTCCTAAGAGATCTCATTTAGACCTCAAGGAGTGGGCAATTAGGCTCTCTGCTTCTCCTTCTTTATCTGATGTGGCCTCAGTCTATTCAGAGAAGCTATCATTGAAGGAGCCATTGGAGTAGGGCTCCCTCCTGGGGAGGGGATGACCTGGACGCACTGAGGTTTCATAGAGAAGAATTCATTACTCTTATTTCTGAGGTACTGGTGGTGCTTTCCATTGAGGAGTCTTCTGCTTCAGCATCAGGAGTTACATCTGTGTTGGTCATGAGGGAGCTTAGAGGGCCTTCTAAGGCCTTCCCGATGCATCCTGACATTCAGGACCTCATTACAGCAGAATGGGTTTCACCGGATATGGGGTTGAGAGTGGAAGAGCCATGGCTTGCCTCTACTCCTTAGTTCTGGAGAAGAAAGAGAAATTGCAGCTTCCCAAGGTGGACTCCCTTGTTATGGCAGTGACTAAGATCACATTGCTGGTGGAAGAGAGCATTGCTCTAAAAGACCTACAGGATGGGAGACTAGAAGGCTCGCTGAAACAAGCCTTTGAAGTGACTTTTTTGGGCCTTCAAGCGACAGGGTGCAGCTCGTTCATGGCTAGAGCATTCCTGAAGTGGCATTAGCAGTCTGCAACAGAAGACAATTGCCAGATAGAAGTGGGGTTGGCCTACTTTGTGGATGCTGTTTATGACATGTTACAGGATACACCCCACAGTATGTCTTTGGCTGTTACAACACGTTAGCAGCTCTGGTTTCAGCATTGGGCAGCGGATGCAGTGTCAAAGTCATGTCTAGTTAGACTGCCCTTTCAGGGCAAGTGTCTGTTTGGAGACGATCTCGGTAACTTGGTGAAAGAGCTGGGGGAAAATAAACCACAGCGGTTGCCGGAGGATAAGCTGAAAGCCTCTGGTCTTCCATCTTCAAGAGGCTCTCAATTTTGAGACAGCAGGTACTGGCCTAGTCATCAGCAATATGGTCAGAAATCCTGCTTTCAGGCACACCAATCTTCTTTTCAGTCAGATAGGGTGCCCAATGCCTCCTGAGCTTCTCAATAATGTGAGTGTGGTCCACTCTTCTCTTCTGGTGGAAGGATGTCTTCAGGAGTTTTGGGAAGAGTTTTGGGAAGAGTCTCCCAGTGGCTCCTCTCTTCTTGCAGTCTCCTTGTTGAAAGGGAACCATGGTTGTCGAGGTTCAGGCCACCATGGATTCCTTGCTGGCACTGCAGGCCATTGTTCCAGTTCTTCAGGCCAAACAAGGACAAGGCACATACTCTGCCTACTTCATTGTCCCAAGGAAGGAAAGCACCTTTCGTCTAGTCTTAGATCTCAAAGGTCTAAACCGCCATCTCCGAATCTCCCACTTTGGCATGGAAACATGTCAATCTCAAGGAGTCATACTTGAATATACCCATATGGCCACTGCATCAGAGGTTTCTATGTTTTGCTGTGCTGGGCCTTCACTTCCAGTTCAGGGCTTTGGGCTTTGCCTGTTGGTCTCGTCATGGCACCAAGAATGTTTACCGAGGTTATGGTAGTGGTGGCAGCCTTCCTTTGGTGCCACGGAATCAGAGTTCACCTATACCTCAATGACTGGCTCATTAGTGCACCATCCTATTTGTACAGTATGGTGGCTACAGACAAAGCTGTCCATTTTCTGCAGTCAGGTGATCAGTTTTGAGACGAGCAGACTAACCCCATCACAGATGCTGAAGTACCTGGGCATTCTATTAGACACAGCACGCTCATGGAACGCAGGAGGTCAAAGCTGGTTAACTTCATCGCAGAAGCTGGAGTATCTGGGCAGTCTATTAGACACAGCAAGGGAGAGGATCTTCCTCATGGAATGTAGGAGGTCAAAGCTGGTTCTACAGATTTGTCTTCTCCTCAGACAAGGCAGGCCTAGGCGCTGGGACTATGTCTAGGTTCTGGGGTCAATGACAGCGGCAATGGAATTGGTGCCATGGGCAAGAGCTCATATGTGGCCATTACAGGAGCCTCTTCTCAGCCACTGGTACGACCTTCATCTTCTTTGGACACTGGTTTCCAGACGGAGTATGCAGTGGTGTTTGTCACCCAGGAATTTAACCGTCGGAGCTCCCTTTCCAATAACACAATTAAAGATGGTGACAACAGATGGCAGCAAGTCGGATTGGGGAACTCATTACAAGTTCCATCTGGCACAGGGCACCTGGATGGAACAGGGTCTCAGTGGTTGATAAATCGCTTAGAGCAGTGCAGAATGTCTTATGCAACTTCGCTCCCTTTCTGGTGTGGCTGCAGTGGCTTATGTCAACAAGCAAGGTGGGACCTGCAGCCATCAAATGGCAGTGGAGGCAGCTTTCCTCATGAGTTGGATGGATAAAAATCTTTGCTTATCGTCAGCTCACATTGCTGGGTCTTTGAATGTGGAGGTGGACTTTCTCAGAAGACACTCCTTGGACCCGGGAGAATTGGAATTCTCCAGCCAGGGTTTTGAGTTGATAGTGGACCGATGGGGTTCTCTGCTTCTGGACTTGATGGTGACAAAAGGGAAGCCAAAGTGCCAAAGTTTTTCAGACTTTAGAAAGAACCGGGCTCGATGGTGATCGAAGCCTTACTGCAGCCCTGGCTAGAGACACGTCTACTGTATGTGTTCCCTCCTTGGCCCATGGTAGGCTGCGTGTTGAAAAGGATTGCATTGCACCGGGGTCAAATAATTCTTGTAGTCCTCAATTGGCCTCAGAGGCCATGATTCAACTGCTGGACAGGGATTCTCTCTATCGTTTGCAGGTATGCAGCCTGCTGAAGTAAGGTCCAGTGCTTATGAGGATCCATGCCCTTTGGTCTATTGAAAGGGCTTGGTTGAGACGAAAAGGTTATTCTGATTCATTCATTGCTACCTTCTTCAGGCTCAGAAATGCTCTACATCCTTAACGTATGCAAGGGTGTGGAGGATGTTGGAGGGCTGGTGTTCTGAGCGTGGACTTTCACCCTTCTCTGCTCAGATTGTGCATATCCTAGTGTGCCTCCAGGCAGGCCTTCAGAAAAGACTGGTGTTGAGTTCTCTAAAAGTACAGGTTGCAGCTTCGGTCTGTTTTAGGGGCCAACTACAGAAGACATCTCTTGCAGCACACCCGGATTTTGTTAGATTCTTTTGGGATGCAGGCCATTTGCAGCCTCCCTTTTGTATGCCATGTAGAGTGGAACCTTAATTTTAGTCCTTCAGACTCTTCAGAAGTCTCCTTCTGAGCCACTCCAGAAGGCCTCAATGAGAGGACGAATAAGCTCCATATTTTTCCTTGAAGCTTCTTGAAGTGCTTAGCGTTCTCTTTAGATATCTGGAAGTCACAAATGAGTTTTGCAAATCAGAGACACTATGCTTATTGGTAAGCAGAGGCTTGGCCTCATGGCTTCCAAGCCCACAATTAATTGCTAGATGACTGAAGAAGACTGTCACGTCGGCTTATTTGCTTGCGGGGAAGCTGGCTCTTTGGGCTTTGTGGGCTCATTCTATGAGGCATACAGCAACATCCTAGGGGAAGACTACATTACTGTCTCTGGTTCATATTTGCAAGGCGGAGACATGGTCAATGCTGCATACCTTTGCTAAGCACAACAGGGTGGACATTGCTGCATTCTCAGAAGCCAGTTTTGTGGCTTCAGTCCTCATGGTGTACTCAGGATCCCACCCACTCTAGGGGTTGCTTTTAAACATTACACAGAATCTGGAATAGTGGAAAGCAATGTAATGGAAGGAGAAATTAGGTCTTACCTGATAATTATCTTTCCATTAGTCTTTCTCACTATCCCAGAGGCCCGCCCAATTTTTATGAGATGTTCAGTCGTTGCGAAGTAAAGGGTCAAATGTTTGTTTTTGTTTGTTTTAACAAAACTTTATACACCGCTTAATTTTAGCAAAATAAAGCAGTTTACAAAAGTATATACATAAAAAAACTAAAATACAAATAAAACAATTAAAAGAACTCCAATAATGAATAGGAAAGCCAAGCATTCATATCAAGTCATTCATTACCTTAGTCAAATGCTTTATAAAATGTTTACGCTCTGCAAAACCGCTGATGTATCCTAATATTATCCAGCTCAAAGCCTGTTTGAAGAACAAATAACAACTGTTACCTTGCATGGTGCTTCCTGCATATCTCTTGTTCTCTACAAGTTGTCCAGAAATGAGAGAGGTCCACTCACGTTTGCTCCTCTGGTTAGTGTTAGGTTAGCTAGTTGTTTAAGGTTCTTGTGTGTATTCTGAGTTTCTCCTTACTGCTTGTCTACATAAATACTGAGGAAGTAGACTGAATGCCAAGAGAGATGTGTCTCAGCTCAGTTTTCAGTTCTCTATCTTTAGCTGCGTGTTGATGGACACAACTATTCCACAGGTTCTGGATTAGTTGGAAGGACTAATGGAAAGAAAATTATTATTACGACCCAATTTTTCCTTCTCTGGAAATTAATTTAAAGACACACAGCACCCCCTGCTCATCTGGGTCCCTGTTCCCAACTGGCACAGGAGCTGCCATCCGTTCCTAGTCCAAAAACTGCACAGTTCATCTGTCACCATCTGCTGGAGTCAGAGGAATACTGAAGAGGTAAAGCTGCATGGTGATCTTATAGGGCAGAGCTTGCAGGTCTTTAGGCTCTGTCTCCGTCTGCAGGTTGGTGAGCATGGAGATACAGTTTGTTCAAAAAGGAAAATCATTAGGGGGTAATATTAGATCAGGCACTTGCTATGCAGGAACAGATGTTAAGATAATTGGGGCAGTTGTTTTGAAACTTAAAATTATTAGATGCGTGAAAGAATTTTTAACACCAGGAAATTTTTGAATGGTAATTCAAAGTATTATTATCCCACACTTTGGGCCCTGTTTACTAAGCCGCACTAGAGATGCGATAGCGCTTTTAGCGAGTGCTTACCATAGTGTAGGTGCTAATTTTGTGCATGTGCTAAAAACGCTAGCTTAGTAAACAGGGTCCTTTGATTATTGCAATAGTTTATTGATGGTGGTTCCTAAAAGATTTTTAAAGTCTCTCCAATCTGCACAGAATGTTGCTGCACGAGTAATTAAAGGGCTTTCTAAGTTCGAACATGAGTGGAGGAGTAGCCTAGTGCTTAGTGCAGTGGACACTGATCATGGGGAACTGAGTTCAATTCCCACTGCAACTCCTTGTGACTCGGGGCAAGTCACTTAACCCTCCATTGCCCCTGGTACAAAATAAGTACCTGAATATATGTAAACCGCTTTGAATGTAGTTGCAAAAACCTCAGAAAGGCAGTATATCAAGTTCCCTTTCCCTTAATCCTTCACTCATTGCTCTTCATTGGTTACCAGTAGAATATCAAATTCGATATAAAGTATTAATGCTGGTGTTTGAAGTATTGAGTGGAAAGGTATCTCCTGTTATTGCTTCTTCATTACATCTTCATCAACCTTTATGATCGTTACAATCATCAATATCTAATGTTTTAGATGTACCTTCATTTCATTTAGCATTTTTGGATGAATACAGAAATTCTATCTTTTATATAAAAGGTTCACAATTGTGGAATGCTCTCCCTGATAAAATTCAGTCCTTACAAGACCCTGAAGGAGTTTAAATCTATAAAGGCTTTGCTGTTTCAGGAGGCATATGATATCAATGTATGATGACTTCAATGTATGACTGTAATGATGGACCAGTGATGATATATTACTGTTTGCTTGAAGAGATAAATCAGATTTTGTTTTTTGATGGAATGATACATGCTTTATTGTAATATTTTTATTGAAGGTGATGTACTGATGTTATAACTTTTGTTTTAAGAATGAATTTATTTTACTTTATTTTTATGTTTTATATTTGATATTTTTATGTTTTTGATAATGTAACTATGTACTCCACCTAGAATTGGTAAGGTAGAGTGGAATATAAATAAATACATTTTAAAACGTTTTAAAAGGTTAGAGGAAGAATAGAGAGTGCTAAGGATGCAAGCCTTTTGGTATTTAAGGAAGGAGCTGCCATGTTGTAATAAAAGGCAAAACTTATTCTCCACTAAATATATAATAACTTATAAGTCACATATTATAAAAAGATTATTAGTTAAATTGGCCAGGTCAAGGGTTAGGCTATACAACCCATTGAATTCTGCTATCTGTAGCCCCAGCTACTTCCATATGAAGTCAGCACTGCAGGGACCAAAATGCACTGAGGAGAGAATGGTGTCCAAACCCTAGTACTGGTTTAAAGTCTCCTATTAGGAACTAGGTTGCATGTTGTCTCTGTCATTGGTGTTAATGCGCGTATGCAACCAAGCTGTCTACACAGCGCCAGTTGTGTCCACAGGTTGCAAATTAGTTAGTCTCACAGCTGCTTCCTTGTCTTGTATTTACAGGCTGGGGAGGAGGCACAGATCTTGCTGAAGTCCACTTGCCCTTGCGATTTTGCCCTGCATTATGAGGTGGTGTCGCACGGAAACATTGTTTTGACGGGGTGGCAGCCTGGTAATGTTACACAGCAGAAGAGTAAAGAAGCAGCAGTGGCCTTTGATAAGAACCTCCATATAACCCCCTTTCCTGAAACAGGTGACTCATGCAGATGCCTCTTTAAATGAGCAGTTGGGTGATCTGAACCTGAAAACTTGCTTCCTGTCTCACTCAGAGTTAGCAGACATTCCCATGTCCCTTAGAAGAGGCTGATTTAGTCTAGTTTCCTGTCCCTCCCATCCCCCCCATAACCATTATGGGGTAGATTCATGAAAGTGCGCCAATAATTAGGCGCAAAAAACATGGGCATTAACCCCTGGATTCTATATAGTTTAACTTAAATTGTGTGCACAAATCTGGTCATATTGTGGATTTGCGCGCACAACTTAATTAGTTAACAATTAATTAGAATTTACACACACAACTATCTAAGCATATTCTCTAATGTGATGCACGTAAATTTTAAGTTGCGAGGTTAAAAAGGGGCATGCCATGGAATGGGTGGGTCATGGACGTTTCTAAAATCTATGTGCATTGTTATACACCCGGTCCACGCCTAAATTTAGTCGCAAGGACGGGCGCACGGCGTATTTTACAATCTGTACGGAAATTTAGGCGTATTCTATAAAGTACACCTAAATTTAGGCTTACCTTTTTCGAATACACCTAGGCGTATTTTGTTTCGGTGCTGATTTTTTTTAGGCGTGATATATAGAATCTAGTCCTAAGTGTCAATTCTGTAATGGCAATTACACGCAAAATTGTTTTCATAGAATATAGCATAAGTCGTCATGTGTGCGTTTATCTTTAGGCGTGAGCACTTACACTGTGTCAAAGGCTGGTGTAAATAGCCTTGCCTAAAGTTCACAGCTGGGCACTTAAGTGATATTGCATTGAGCCTGCAAATAGGTGGGAAAATGTGGGGTACAAACGTAAATAAATAAATCAAAATAGTATTCTATAATTTACACGCACAATTGCAAAACGCTCCTGACCCACCCATGTGCCCACTCCCTTTTTAGTCATATGCGCTGTTTATAGAATGGTGCTTAAGTGCCAACTATAAATTGGTACCAATTAATGCCACTTGATGGCTGTTATTGATACTTAAGGCCGTCACCCTCAGAGCTTCATCTGACCTCTTTGTGCTCTACTTCCTTCCGCTTTATTGGGCCAAAACTGTGAAACAACCTCCCACTTCACATCAGGAACCAATGAACTCTCTCAGCATTTATGAGATTGCTCAAATCTCATCTGTTTACTCAAGTTTATGGTCCAGAGAGCAACTGGTTGTCTTTTTTTTTTTTTTTAATCTTCTCCATTTCTCTCTTTTTTTTTTTTGTTTATTGCATTGTAAACTGCTTTTAAGCCTATTACATGCCATATAGCAAGTGGAGATAAAATAAGTAAATAAAATAGGCGCCTAATTTAATAATTGGGTTAGGTGCACAACTGACACTTTTCTATAATTTGCATGTCAAAATTGGCACACTAGTCATAAATTTAGGTGGGCAACTTTACACATATACCCCCTGGATTCTATAAAAATGTAGTTTTTATTTTTCTTGGAGTAGATCCCTGTGTATGAGTGGGTTAAAACTACATCACCTAGGCCCTGATGCTCAGAAGCAAATGCGGGTGCTGTAGGCCATTATTGCCAGGATAGCGTCTGCCATTTGCGAGTGCACCCTGCTCGGATCTAAACAATGCTGGTACTAACACACACGACAACGCTAATGATATTCAAATATATGCAGAGGAGGGACTTTCCTATTCCCTCCAATGCATAATGAACAGCTCAGGTAATAAGGGTGTCCTTATTGCTGCTGAACCTACGCCAGCTTCGAGCAGGCATTAGAAGGTGCCTGCACAGGCTCACTGCACATTTCTCTGCCTGGTAAGGAGACTGATATCCAGTCAAATTCCTTTCCCTCCCTCACCTCAGGTGACCAGTTTCTTCCCTCGAGTATTGATTTTTTTTTTTTTTTAATTTCATGTGACACTGTAGTTGGCAAATCAGTAGCATACAGTAATAATAACCATACAATCCATATTGTATGCAAAAGCATAATCAGTTACTGCAACAAAAACTTTACACTTGCCAGTATCTGCCTCAGCATAAATAAATAGGAGTCCTTTTACTAAGGTGCGCTGAAAAATGGTTTGCGGTAGTATAGGCGGGGGATTTAGGCACACGCCAATCCATTTTTCAGTTTGCCTGTAAAAGAAGGGCCTTTTTTAAATTTTTGCCAAAAATGGATGTGCGACAAAGTGATAAAGTCTCACATGGTAACCGGGCAGTAATGACCTACCCGTGTCTGTCAAATGCCACTTAGCGCATGTCCGATGTGTGCGTCCGAAAAAAAAAATTATTTTTCCGCCACGCGTATTGGACGTGCACCAAAAATGAAATTACCGCAAGAGCCATGCGGTGACCGGGCGGTAACACCATTTTGGTGTGCGCTGGGCGCGCGTAGACGCTTACATGGCTTAGTAAAAGGGCCCCATAGTTTTACACAATCCAACCTGTAGACGGGAAAGCAACACTTCGCCTTCACTGGCTCTCCCTCTTCCCGCCCGTGGAAGCCGCTTGACTGTGCATTAGCTCTTGAGCTCCTTGCTTTCTGATGCTCAGCACTAACAGTGTGCATAAAATTTGCATGCCATTAGCATTGAGCATTGGGGAGCTCTTTCCCAGCATTGTTTCAGCGTTATTTTCCGGCACTGTGCTGTGTTGTACAACGCTGGAGTTTTGAGCATCGGGGCCCTAGTGCGGATTGATGTAGCCTTGCTGTCATTCCTTGGAGCAAGAAAATATCCTGCCAAAATATGCCAAACAATAAAACATTTAAAGCCAGTTCTGCTGCGTTTTGTTTTTAACAAACTCATTTCCCACCACCAAGCCCCAAACATTTGGAATTCTGCAGGCTTGTTTATGTACCATCAGAGAGTGGAACTCTGCATCTCAGATTGCTTCTAGTTGGACATGTTATGTCAAATATTTTTATTGTCATCACAATCAAAGACACAATTTCAACCAAAATGACACATTCCAAGTTGCATGAAAAACATGTGCAATACGACAATTTTGTTTTTAATTTATAGAAGTCTTTATTGAACATTGGTGATACAAAACAGAACAAAAAGGCATTCAGCTCAACTTAACATATAGTAGAACAAGCGTCTAAAATTTATCACCGAGTACCTTCTTGAACAAATGTTTAGATCATGTATCCATGTTAATTTGATTACTAGTGTCACTTCAAAACATTTTTAATTTTATTATTGAGTTACCTATCCCCTTATCCCCCAATACGACAATTCTTTTTCTATAAATATCCCCTCTCCCACTCCCCCACCCCACATTCCCCAGCCCTCTCATTTAAATTCAGATATTTCCAATAAGCCACGTACTCGGAACACTATACCAACTAAATGGCCAAAGTATTAAGAAAAGCAGAGTGAACCGTGGGTGGAAAGGTCTGAAAATATGGAGTCCAAATAGTAACAAAAACATTTCCTGGCTTTTACACCACATTCCGCCACTGCTAGACACTCCATAGTAAATAGTTCATGCATTAGATACTTCCATTGCGTCAAAGCAGGGAGAACAGAATAAATCCACTGCAACAATATACAGCGTTTAGCTATCAGGGCTGCTTTACATAGAGAAAGTCCTAGTTGGACATTTTAAACAGATAAAGTAGGATTGGCTGAAGCATCCTTATTACAGCAGGCAGCCCCTCCTGTAGGGACCTATAGAATTCTTTTCTAATTTGTCCCATTTAATGTAAATGTTTCAGGCATTCTAATACCGATGGACCCCCAAGCAAAAATTGGAAACTGCCCCCAGAGCAGGGGAGATCTGCCTCAGAAGATATGGGAGCAGCTTTGTGCCGCCGCCTTTCCAGCCCTCCTTCACTCTGCAGGGGTTGCATGGGAGTACATAGTTTCTAATTTCATTTTAATGTGAAACCCACAGAGTAAAGCTTACCAGCGCCATGGGGGGTGGATAGGAAGTCTCACGTGGTTTTGTTTATGTGTTCTATTTCACTGGGGTGAATCAAGGGTGAATTCCATCTGCATCTAGTTACAGCTGTTTTAGTCCAGAGCTCATCCCCCCTCCCTGTGAAGCTATTTTGCTGAGCTGAACTGGTGGAAGCATTTTGGGGAAACCTGCTTTCTGCTGCCTGCAGTCTTGTTAGCTAATCCTGCTAGCCTTTGTATATTTTTAATTTTAATAGCAGGTAAAATTCACACTCCTCAAACCTTTAAGAACAGTTGTTTTATGTTTAAAACTTTTTTTTATTGAAAACAACATAGAATACCAATTATAGTTATCAAATGAACACAAATACAAATTGTCCTTATACCAACAGAGATCATCATATCATTTTTTTTTCAGTTTTCTCCCCACCCCTCCTCCCCCTCCCGACCTCACATTACTGTTCCCTCATTCACAATTCAACATTATATTTGACACAGTTTACATTCTTCCCCCCTCCCTCCTATCCCCTCTCTTCCTCCCAATCCCTTCTCCCATCTGCTCCTGCACACCCATTCTACCCCTCCCTCCTTTATCCCCTTGGACTAGAACTTGTATAATCCAGGAGAACCCTCCCCCCTCCTCCCAGGCATAACTATTATGTTCAACATTTTTATTGTTGTCCAATCATGCCATTCAATCAATTGTTCTGCTTGTTACTAATTATTTCTCAGGCTTCAATAATTCTTCTAGCAGAACACAAAGCCATCACCTTTAGCTCCAGAAGTGACATAAAACCCTAACCCCAACCCCCCCCCCCATTCCTCCAAACAACTACCCAAGATTCCCCCCTATCACTCCCCCATTTCCCCTAAAGTCCTTCCCACCTCCCCCATCCTTCCCCCCCAACCCCCCCTCCTCCCACTCCAAGCTGTCTCACTCAACCCTAATAACTAAAGTGGAAGCCTCAACCAATATGCATCATTCCCTTCCACACTACTTCCCCTGATCCAACCTCAACTGATTAATAATTGAGCTGCTGGCCCTAGGATCCAAATTACTATTGTATGGTTCCCATGTTAAATAAAACTTACGTGATATTTTAGATTTGAGATAGGAATCCCAAAGCTCCAATAAAAGTAATGCATGGAACCTATTGCGCCATTGCCAATACGACGGAGCGTCCTACTTTATCCAATTTACCAGAATACACTTCTTCCCCACCAAAAAAGCATTATAGATAAGTAAAGTATGATAGACAGTACCAGACCCCCCCCCCCCCCCCCCGGCAAGTCAACCCCCAACAGTACCACCTCAGGTAGAATTGGTATTCTCCAGCCCAATAATGTTTCCAAGAATCTAATTATTTTTAACCAATAACCTTTGACCTCTGGACAAGCCCACATCGCATGATAAAAGGTACATTTCGGATCACCACATCTGCTGCATCTGGCTGAGTCTGCTCTGCCCATAATATATAGTCTCGACAGTGAGGTATATGCCCTGAAAATACTTCTGCCCTGAGTTTCCCTCAATTCAGCACTCCCTATCCTACCTACTATTCATCTCATACAATGCACCAGAGTTTCTGTGGCAACCACTTTCTGCAAATCCTCCGACCATCTCAAAGCCAACCGATCCAATTCCCGCGTTGGGCAGCTCAGCAAAAGTTGTTTGTGCAACAATGAGATTGAAACAGGGTCTGCCGTGGGCATTTCATAAAAGTCACTAAACTTAGCAGCTACATCGACTGCCAGCGAAGGCTTAGGCAAGGCTGCAATATAATGAGATACTTGTGTAAGAGCAAATCTATCCACCCATTCAATCGTACCAAGTCCCAGGGATTCCAACTTCCTAATACTTCCTGTGGAGTCCAAGAAATCCTGCACCGTTTGAAGTCCCCCTATCACTCATATTCCTTATGTGCTTATTTTTCATGCCCGACATAAAATCTCCATTCCCCGTAATAGGTAGCAGCCTACTAGACCGTGCGTCAAATGACCAAAGTCTAGCTAACTCACCCCACACCACTCTCATTGGTCTTATTAAGGTACTAACCCACAAATATGATGGAAGGGCTGACCATTTGGCCTGCAAAACATAGTTTAAATGCAAGGGGTTGACCCAATCCTCTTCCATCTCCAACGGAGTATAGTAGGAAGTTCCCAACAGCCAATCCGCTAAGTGCCTCAACAAGCAGGCCCTATAAGAACAGTTGTTTTTAATTATAATTGGATGTGCGTTTCTTTTTATTTTCGTCCTAGTTTTACTTACTCGTTCTTTGCTCACATGCTGTAAGGGCGATGCTATAACTGGAGGCCTGCATTTATGCCCCACTTGCGCATAAATGTACAGAATGTCAGCACTTTCTGGGCACATGTGAATGACAGCAGGGTGACTAAATGCTATTCTTTGAGGATGTGCGTATGGCCAGTTTCAGTAAATGGTGCTCAGAAATCGGCACTGAAAATAATCAGCACTGGTGCTGTTCTATAAAGGAAGTTCTGGGCTGAGTTCCCTTTATAGCACAATGTGTAGCGCCGTTTCCCGCACCCAGCTTAGGACACTAGGACTTACGCCTGCTGAAATCTGGTGTAAATCCTGGCGCACATCCCCCCAGTATTCTATTACACTGTGCCCAGATTTTCACAATGCCATTCCCCCTTTGGGTTGCACACTGTGGGATTTAGGTGCCCAGTGTTACAGGCAGATGTGCGTGCCAATTAATGCTAATGTTCAATTATTGATTGGTAATGGCTTAACTAATTTTCACATGTTTCTCAGGATCACACCCAGATTTGGTCAATCTTTATAGAATTTGGGGAATAGCTTGTTCACGTGACTCCTGCAGTACTCCCTCACCTCTTTCCCACCCCAGTGGTCCTATAAAATCTATCTTTGTTTCCAGCAGCAGCATGACAGGCTATGTCCTTCCTCCTGTGATGCAATTTCCTGTGGGTGAGATGCAGCAGAGGGAAGACCCAGGGGCTGGCCGAAGACAGCCTGTCATGCTGCTGCTGACAAATGACGTAGACTTTATAGGACCATGAGGGAGGGAGAGAGGTGAGGGAGCACTGCTGGACTCGCAGGAAGGGGAACAGATGAAAGGGAAAGAGAGATTGAACCCAGGTGGGAGAGGAGAGATGCTGAACCTGTGTGTGTGTGGGGGGGGGGGGGGGGGAGAGAGGACTCCGGAAGCAATGTGACTGGTTGGGGGGGGGGGAGCGCCACTTTCTCTTGAGCTGGCCCCATATCTGGTGTAAATTCTGTCGTGCAACTAATAGCAGTTGAGTGTATAAATGATGCACCTAATTTTCCCATGACCCCACTCTAATCTCTCCCATGATCACGCCCCTTTTGAATTGTGCACTATAAAATTTAGACTCATATTTTATAGATTAGGATACAGGGCTAGATTCAATATATTGCGCCTGAAAAATCCATGCAGTAAAAAAAATACACTTAGACCTATTCTGTAAAGTACACCTAAATTTTATAGAATTGGCTTAAATTTCCATTGGGTATATAGAATACGCCGAGTGCCTCTCCACATGACCAAATTTAGTCACATCCATTTAGGCCATGTTTTACTTGGCCTAAATGCTGAAGCCTAAATTGGGCGCAAATCAGGTGTATTCTATAATAATGCACATAGATTTTCGAAACGCTCATGACCCGCCTATTCCATGCCCATGGCCACACCCCATTTTCAACTATGCAACTTGGAATTTATTCACATCACGTTCCAGAATACACTTGGCGAATTGTGCACATAAATCTTAATGCCAATTAGTGTTGATAATTATTGCTTAACATCCAATTATCTGTACTGATTAGCTAGATAACCAATTAAGTTGCGTGCATTGTTGTAGAATACGCTTCGATTTCCACATGGATATTAAGGCGCAATATATAGAATTTGGGGGACAGGGCAGATCCATGTGTAAACCCAAATGAGAGCCAATTAACACCAATTATTGATTAATAATGACTCATTAATTAGTTTGCATGCAGATCTGGGATCCGTGCCCAAATTTTGGTGACCAATATAGTATGTGGGGGTTAGTTACTGCTTAGTAAGTGTGTTTTAGGAAATAGGCTTCATAATGTGATCAATGTTAACCATTAGAGGTAGCTTATCTCTCCTGCTCTAGAAAGTGTTTAATTAATTTACTATAATAAATGATGGCAGATAAGACCAGCCTGGTCCATCTATTCTGCCCAATAAGGTGGCTCAGGTTCTATCTGCTGCTCCATGCAGGTTACCCCCCTCTGTGCTTTTTTTGAAATGTGAAAGTCATTTATGTTTTGCTTAAGTGGAAATGCTCTATACTTTGAGGCCAACCTCTTGCTAAATAGCATTCCTTTATGATTATCCCGTCACCTCCACCAGGAGGGCATTCCAAGCATCCAGCACTCTTTCTGTGAAAAAATATTTTCTGGTGTTGCTTTTAAATTTTCCTTCCTTTAGCTTTATGTCCTGTCCTCTGATTCTATATTTTTCCATTCTTTGGAAAGGTTGTTTTGTTTGTTAATACCTTTCAAGTAGTATCACATCTCCCCTCTCCTATAGTGTATACAAAATCAAGTTTTCCTCTGTCATCTGATGCAGACCCTGAACAATTTGGCCCACTTTTCTCTGAACTGCTAAAAATCTTTTTATAACCTTAATGTGAGAAAGATGGTCTCCAAAACTGAATACAGTATTCCAGGTGAATAACCATCTCTTTTTTTTCTGCTGATTACGCCTATCTCTCTCTCTCTGTCTGTCTGTCTGTCTGTCTGTCTGTCTGTCTGTCTCTCTCTCTCTCTCTCTCTCTCTCTCTGTGCAGCCTATTAATTTTCTGGCTTTGGCCAACACCTTGTCACATTCTTTCACCACTTTGAGATTCTTAGACACTGTCACCTTGAGGTCTCTGTCCTGGTTCATGTATATTAACCTCTTGCCTCTGACACATATAGAGCTCCCAGGATTTCTACACCCTATGTGCATCACTCTGCACTTCTTTGTATTAAATCTTAACTGTCAAGCATTTGATCATTGTTCTAATTTTTGTAGATCATGTCTCATGTTGTCCACTCCCTCCAGGATGTCCATTTTCTTCATGCCATTTGCAAAAAGGCAAACCTTTTCCTCTAACCCTTTCACAATGTTTGACAATGTGACAAATATATTGAATATGATCAGTCCCAGTACTTATCCCTGAAGCACTCCACTACTCAGCTTTCTTTCCTTGGAGAAAATTACATTTGCCACCACCTTCTGCCGGTTGTCAGTCAATGAATTTCTAATCCAATTCACCACTTTGGGTCCTTAATTCAGAGGAATAGCCTAGTGGTTAGTGCAGCGGACTTTGATCCTGGGGAACTGAGTTTGATTCCCACTGCAGCTCCTTGTGACTCTGGGCAAGTCACTTAACCCTCCATTGCCCCTGGTACAAAATAAATACCTGAATATATGTAAACCGCTTTGAATGTAGTTGCAAAAACCTCAGAAAGACGGTATATCAAGTCCCATTTCCCTTTCCCTATTTGAGATTCTACATGGAATGTTGCTACTATTGGAGATTCTAGATGGCTACTATTGAGATTCTGTTGTTACTATTTGAGATTCTACATAGAATGTTAATGTTGCTATTCCACTAGCAACATTTCATGTAGAAGCCTGCCCTTGCAGATCAGCAACATGGCTGCACAGGCTTCTGTTTCTGTGAGTCTGACGTCCTGCACATACGTGCAGGACCTCAGACTCACAGAAACAGAAGCCTGCAAGGGAAGGCTTCTACATGGAATGTTGCTAGTGGAGGAGTAGCCTAGTGGTTAGTGCAGCGGACTCTGATCCTGGGGAACTGAGTTTGATTCCCACTGCAGCTCCTTGTGACTCTGGGCAAGTCACTTAACCCTCCATTGCCCCTGGTACAAAATAAATACCTGAATATATGTAAACCGCTTTGAATGTAGTTGCAAAAACCTCAGAAAGGCAGTATATCAAGTCCCATTTCCCTTTCCCTATTTGAGATTCTACATGGAATGTTGCTACTATTGGAGATTCTAGATGGCTACTATTGAGATTCTGTTGCTACTATTTGAGATTCTACATAGAATGTTAATGTTGCTATTCCACTAGCAACATTTCATGTAGAAGCCTGCCCTTGCAGATCAGCAACATGGCTGCACAGGCTTCTGTTTCTGTGAGTCTGACGTCCTGCACATACGTGCAGGACCTCAGACTCACAGAAACAGAAGCCTGCAAGGGAAGGCTTCTACATGGAATGTTGCTAGTGGAGGAGTAGCCTAGTGGTTAGTGCAGCGGACTCTGATCCTGGGGAACTGAGTTTGATTCCCACTGCAGCTCCTTGTGACTCTGGGCAAGTCACTTAACCCTCCATTGCCCCGGTACAAAATAAATACCTGAATATATGTAAACCGCTTTGAATGTAGTTGCAAAAACCTCAGAAAGGCGGTATATCAAGTCCCATTTCCCCTTTATGAGCTTCCTATCAGGAAAAGTATCAAAATCTTTGCTGAAATCCAGATAGAGAACATCCAGTGCATATCCTTGATCTAGTTCACTGGACACCCTATCTCTTCTCTGTTAATACATTTGTGAGAGGAAGGTGCAGAGGAAGGTGTAGACTATCTTGAGCACCGGTGCTGGTTTTCAGTGGGGAGCCATGTAGGGGAAGCCTCAGAACACCAGAGGATTTGTGCGAAGCTGCTGAGGAGAGGGAGAGGTCCCCCTTCCCCCAACATCAGCATACCAGCGTGGTCTGAAAAACAGCAGTCTCCCCGTGGCGTGGCTGCAAGTGTGTGATCTAAGAGTTTTAGCCCTCTTGGGTCACACGTTTTTGGTTCTTTTGTGACATTTGTGAGATCCAGAATAACTTACCAAAGCTAAATCCAGAGTGTCTGCTTCAGCTTCAAATCCTGCAAGTACCGGTTCTAAAGATAAGCATGTTGTGCCTCCTCATGTAATTAAGAATGTGTCGGGTATTTCTGGTTCGCCTTTATAGTTTAATAAAAATTTTACTATATCGCTCATACTGACTCGCAGAACCGAGCAGTGTACAGTCTAATAAAAACATTGAAAGGAACTCCATATTGTAAAATAGGACAGAAAACCTTCCTTTGTATCGGGGCTTCTTTGAGCCGTGTTGACAGGACCCCTCTTTTACCACTCCTGTTCACTAGTGATGAGGGCGATATATCTGCTTCAAAGATAGGGCACGTTTCTACCTCCCCACACCCATCTGCTCATTCTATACCCCCACCAAAGTAGTTAGTTCCCTTACTATCTGTTCTTGAAATAGTGTTTGGATTAAGAGGAGGCCAAACTATTCCTAGTGAAGATTCAAAAGTGGAGTTTCTTTGAAGGATATTTGGATTTTTTTATTTTATTTTATTTATTTATCATTTTACTTAATTACATTCACATTTATCACATAAATGTAAGGAAATACAGAAATTGATATAAAAAGGAAAACATTTTCTCTCAACAATATATATTTACATAATTGTCCACAATTGGAAGATCCAAGATCAGGAAAACAATCTTAAAGAAAATAAGAAAAACTCAAAATGGTTAATCTTACACTTCACATTTTCTGAGGGAGGAAGGTTAATCGGTTATTGCAGCCGGTACAGTGGTAACTGAAGGAAGTTGTTGCAGAGGATTCTTCATCTGTTTCCACAAACTCTTATAATTTCTTAGGTTCAAACAAATAAGTAATAAGGAAATAAAACACTTACAAGGGAATCGCACTAGGAAGGTCCCACCTTGGGCAATGATTCCTGGCTTAAAAGCCAAGACCTCACACCTCCCAGTCTGCGATTCCCTTGATGCATCTTTGAACCCAAAAAACTATCAACCATGTATCGGAAATACAATTTCAAAACATTGTTCCTATCTAAATCAAAGCCGAAAGTCACTAATAATATCTTTGGGGACTTTGGAGAATCAGGTCTCAGCTATTCAGTCTGCTAATGTTTCATTTAAAGTTCATATGACAAGGTATTTAAGATTCCTAAATTCTTCTAAATTTCATTTACTAGCCCCTAAGAAGCTGTTTAATAAATATTTAAAGGAAGTCTTGGAGTTGCCTGAGGTTAATTCTGTTTTAATTTCTAACAAGTATATTTCTTCTGCTAAAATTGTCTCGAAAGATAGTGAGGAAGGAGGAGAGTTGGTGGATGGAGCTTCAGTTGAGTTAACAGCTTTTCTTAGAGACGGCTCATGATGTGATTTACACCAGAGCTACCCTTCTGGTTTCCTTTGTTAAAGATGAAGAGAAAATAACTGTATTAAAACCTTTTTTTTTTTCAACATAAGGATACAATTTTTTGAGGTCAAAAAGTTAACAATTTCCCTGATGTGTCCAGAGTGACACAGTTGTGTAGGAGACACAGAAGCCTAAAGTGTTGCAGTTGGGTGCAATTCTGTTCCTTAAGATATAACACATTTGCAAGGAAACCTATCAGGGCAATAACTATATGGTTTTTTACCCATTGCAATTGGAATCTTTTTTTTTTTACTGGGGAAATGTGTTATGATTTTAATTTTCCTGTACTTTTCTTGGTGGTTAAGTTGATTGGGGTTTAAATACAGATTGAAGCCTGAATATTACTATTTTTGAGAGAATTTTCTTCTGCTTTCTTAACTCCTTGATGTGGACAATAGTAACTGTTGTATTCTTTGCTTATTGCTTGTAATATTGCTTACTTTTTTTAAAACTGTACTTTGACAATTGAATAATATTGTGGAAAAAAATACATTTGTGAAGAAGAACCACATCGCCCTTCTCCAATCCCGTGAAACCTCTCCCATCTCCAAGGACCTATTAAAGAAGCGTTTTAAGAGGACCTTCCAGAACCTCTTTGATCCCCCTCAATATCCTGGGATGTATCACATCCCACCCCATGTCTTTGTCCACTTTCAGTTTTCAAGTTGTTTATACCGTTCCATTTATTAAATAAAGTTATCTGTTTCATTCCCATCTATAACTTTGTCAGCCAATTGTGGTCCATCTCCAGGATTTTCTTCTGTGATCTATGAACAAAATTATTTGTTTAGCATGTCTGCTTTTTCCTCGTCGATATTCATATAGTGGTCCTCAGCATATTTCGGTCTTACAGTCCTATTTCTGGCCTTCCTCCTCTTTCTTCATCACTGACTTTTTTCAGCTGTTCTTTTCTGTTTTTCTCTTCTTGCTTTTTTCTATATTTTGCTTTTATTTTTTTCACCCACCTGTTGGGAGAACCATATAGGTTTCCTTTTCCTATTGCCATTTGTATAGGTCCTTTCAATTTGATTCACTATCTTTCTACATCCCTTATCTCCCATTCTGCCAGCTCTTTCTTCAGGTACTTCCCCATTTTGTTTTATTAATTAATTTATTTATTTTGACATTTATAGTTTATACCCCACATTATTTATTCATTTATTGCATTTGTATCCCACATTTTCCCACCTATTTGCAGGCTCATTGTGGCTTACATAGTTTTGTAAGGATATCAGATACAATTAGTCATATACAGAGATTAAGTAAGGGAAGAGAGAAGGAGGTTTTAAGCAAGATATGATAGAAAATGGATTTTAATAGCTGGGTGGGTTGGTGAGGTAGTTTTGTAAGGTTATGGGTTCTCTTTGTAGGCTTTGTTGAAGAGATGTGTCTTCAGGGATTTGCAAAAGTTAGTTATTTCGTCGATAGTTTTCAGGGTTGTGGGTAATGCATTCCATAATTGCGTGCTCATGTAAGAGAAGGTAGTGGCGTGTGTCAGCTTGTATTTTAATCCTTTAAAGCTGGGGAAGTGTAGATTGAGAAATTTGCGGGCTGATCTTTTTGCATTTCTGGGAGGCAGATCCACGAGGTTTAGTGTGTAGATTGGGGCATCTGTGTGAATGATTTTGTGTATGATCGTACAGATCTTGAACGCAAAATGCATTCCTTGAGTGGGAGCCAGTGAAGTTTCTCTCTTAGGGGTTTTGCGCTTTCATATTTAGTTTTTCCAAATATGAGTCTGGCTGCGGTATTCTGGGCTGTTTGGAGTTTTTTGATAGTCTGTTCTTTGCAGCCAGCATACAGTGCGTTGCAGTAATCCAGATGACTTATTACCATTGACTGTACCAGGGTACGGAATATATATCTCGGGAAGAAATTAATCAATGTGGCTTATAATCAATAAAACAGGCAAGGTTTAGAATACCATAAACTATCAAGTAAGAGCAGAGTAGCATAAATAAGATGCAAATAAGAACTAAGGGGCCCTTTTACTAAGGCGTGTAGGCCCCTATGCGTGTCCAACGTGCGTCAAAGTGGAACTACTGCCCGGCTACCATGTGCTCCGGTGGTAATTCCATTTTTGACATATGTTGAAAACGCGCAATAGAAAATATTTTTTATTTTCTACTGCATGGCACTTACCCAGCGGTAATCGGCAGTTTATGCTTGCTGATGCTTTCCGCCCAGTTAGCGCTTGAGACCTTACTGCTAAGTCAGGGGGTGGTGGTAAGGTCTCAGGCCTAAAATGGACATGCTCTGGTTTTAATTTTGCCGCACATCCATTTTCAGCCACAGAACAAAGGCCTTCACAAATCCAAAACACGTGCCTACACCAGCGCAGGCCACTTTTCTGTGGGCCTTAGTAAAAGGACCCTAAGTAATAAACCATTGATAGCCAGTTATAGTCTAATACACTCTATCAATGGGTAAAAACCTCTCAAAAAGGAAAGTTTTTTTTTTTTTTTACTACAGTCAGCAGGTATGAAATCCAGAACTTTGAGCTTTGTGTATCTGAACTCCAGTTCAGCTCTTATATCAAGCCACACTGCGTAATGATCACCACTGCTCAGGTGGACAACCATTCAGACTTTAGACTCACTTTCCCCATTTGTGAGTCTTAGATCCAGTGTCATCCCTTGCCTTGTGGGTTTTGTCATCATTTGAGTAGAACACCTTAACAGGCATCCATGATGTCTCTACTATTTTCTGATTCTACAGATGGGACGTTCCCAGTCAACATCTGGCAGGTTGAAATCTCCCAGCAATGGGACCTCCTCTTTCATTCCTAACATTTAAATATCCAGACCTCTGTCCAGTTTCTGTGTTTGAGTTGGAGGTCTGTAGATGACACCTGTGTGAATGGAAGTTCAGCTTTTACTTCTAAGAGCATCTATATTGCTTTCTCCTTTCCCCAATCCCACAGCATTGCAGCCACTTTAATACTCGGGGGGGGGGGGGGGGGGGGGTTCACATACTTCTCCACCTTTTCCGCCATCTTTTTCTCCCCTAAAGAGATTACTGTATATAACTCAGTAGGGCTGTATCCCATTCATGGGAATCATTGAGTCATATCTAAGTCAGCCTCTAACCGATCCAGAACTTTGTTGCTTAAGTTGTCAGCATTTGTGTCCATTGCTTTCCAGTTATATTTTATTGGCTTTCTTGTCTTCTGTAAAGCTTTTGCCCTAGTCTTTTCATTTTTAGGTGCAGGAGTAGGTCAAGCCAATATTAAAACGACTGAAACGCAGGAGGCTTGGGGAAAGGGGGAAGCAATATAGATTGTCTTAAAGAAGATGGAACCTCTATGCACAGATGACAGATTTACGAACTAACAAACTTTTGCAAACTACTGAAGACCCATCTCTTTAACAAGACATACCACAAAGATCAACCAATGTGAATACACACAACTCTTCCACATATATTCAGAACTGTCTTACATCATTTACTTGTTATATTACTATCATGTTTGATCATTATCATGTAGCCCAAGATCCTTCTGTAACACTAAATGTCTATTTTCTATTATACTCCCACTATTCATGATGTATTGTAAGCCACATTGAGCCTGCAAAGAGGTGGGAAAATGTGGGATACAAATGCAATAAATAATAATAATAATAAATGGCTTGTTATGCCAGCATCAGCGACTCAAAAGTGCTGCCACTGTTGTTGTGCTGTTTCACTGCACTGTGTAGCTGATTCAGGGTGGGCTTCTGATTTCTTCAGCTGGTGGGGCTTAGGGATCTCTGTGTTAACTATTGCCCCCCCCCCCCCCAAAAAAAAAAAATTCTGGCTATTGCCACTGCATTACAATGTAGCCTTTTGTTTTTTCATATATTTCCCCAGCCTCCAGTGTATCTAAACCTTATTGTTGACCCCAGGCTTTTAGCAATTTATTGAAATTCTTTGTATGATGTGTAGCCTTTCCGAAAAAGCTACAGTCCTTACCAAGTACTATTCATGGATTGTTTAATTCTCTCTGCCAGTGTGGGAAAATTGTCTCAATGCAAGCTCCTTTTCAAGGGGAGATTCCCCAGAGACTCTCCCTGTGAAAGGAACTTGCAGTCCCATGGGTACAAAGTAGACCAAGAGCTGCAGGCTGCATGGGAATGCCCATCATTGCCCTCTTGTCTTTTTGCAAACAAAAGGCAGTATGAAATACTTTGAGATGATGCCGCATTATTTAATATTCCATAATGGAATGTGCAGGCAACATTCCTGTCCTTCAAATATTTAATTTACATATTTAGCCTGGGGGAGTGAGGTAGGGATGGGTCTTGTATCCATTTACATTTAATACTTGGGAGGTGGGATGGTATATAGTTGCAATGTGCTGCTATCACATGTGTTTTATTTTTAATTTTTAAAGCTCACACCTTTTTTCATTGGTAGCTCAGGCAAGTTACATTTAGGCAGGTATTTTCCTGTCCTCAGAGGGCTTTGAATCTAGGGGGCCCTTTTACTAAGCCATGTGTCTACGTCACCCAATGCACGCCAAAAAGGAGTTACCACCTGGCTACCGCATGGCTCTTGCAGTAATTTCATTTTTGGTGCGCGTTCGATATATGCGTCCGAAAATTTTTTTTTATTTTCGGACATGTGTATCGGAGACGTGCCAAGTGACATTTGACGCTCATAGGTCATTACCACCCGGTTACCGCATGAGTCTTTACCGCTAGGTCAGTGGCTGGTGGTAAGGTCTCAGACCCAAAATGGACACGCATCAATTTTGATTTTGCCGCACATCCATTTTCAGCAAAAAGGTTAAAAAGGCCTTTTTTTATGGTCGAGCTGAAAAATGGATTGGTGCACACCCAAAACCCGCGCCTATGCTACCGCAAGCCATTTTTCAGCGACCCTTTGTAAAAGGACCCCTTAGTAACCTGAGGCAATGGAAACAAAATGACTTGCTTGAGGTCATGAGGAGCATCAGCAGGTTTTGACCCCTTGTTTCTTTGGTGCTTAGCCTGCAGCTGTAACCATAAGGATGCTTCTCATGATCATCGCACTTCTAGAATTCTCTGCACAGGTTTCACTAATTCCTCCTGTCTTGCACAAACCTGCTTTCCACCAGCTTCAACAAAGCTGCAGTCCAGAGACACAGAAGCATGCGTGTCATCCCTGCGTTTTACTGTGACTCACGATATGGGCCCCCTAAGCCGTCTCTTGGTTTACTACATCCGTGAGAATGGAGAAGGGGTCACGGATAGTGTGCAGCTGAACGTGAACTCCTCCTTTGAAAACCAGGTATTGTATGAACTGAAGAATCTGTGGTCTTACCAGAGACATGTGTTCTTAGCTAGTCAGGATCCAGGATTCAGAATGTAGTAATGTGGGATGAGGATTTAGCCAAGACATTTCCATGTTAGATTCAGCTGGAACATCTATCTGCTTGATGCTTTAGAAAGGGCAAAACAAGGGGTTTATGTTTTTGTGAAAGTTGCCAAGACACAAAAATTGTTATTTGGAAAGTGGTGGCCATGGATGGGGGTCTGGTTAGCACAGAATGAAAAAGAGAGATAGAGAGAGAGAGAGCAGACATGCCAAGTCATGCGTTCAAGCCCCATCTGCAACTCACATGCTGTAGAGGCCCGATGTCAACAAATTGGCTCTCTGCTCCAAGGTGACCTGGATCTCTTCATTTTCTTTCATTTACTCGCACAGCTTGGCATCTCACTTTCTCCGCTGCCTGCTTCCATGGTCCTCCAACCTTGTTTGCAGTGGTAGCATTGCAGAGAAGTGGCTTCCAGCCTTTGTTCTGCTGTGTCCTGCCTCTTCAGATGCTATTTCCAGTTTTTGGGGTGGGACATAGCAGAGGAGAGTCATTTGGCTGCTGTGTCTCTTCAGAACTAATAGCCACAATTAAGGTTGGAGGACCACAAGAGTGGGAGGCAGCAAAGAAAATGAGAGATGTCAGGGCCACGGGAGTAGAGGAAGGAAAGTGAGAGGGAGAGAGGAGAAAGGAAAGGATGGGGGGGGGGGGGGGGGGGGGAGGAAGGACTGCCAAAATGGGTGGGGGGAAGGGAAAGTAAGAGATGCCAGGACCTGCAGGGAAAGAAGAAAGAAGGAGAGGTGTTGGTCCTGCAGAGGAGACACAACAGGAGTGAGGAAAAAGAGGAATACTTGCTAGACCCTTGGGGGGGGTTAGAGAGAGAGGGAGAGATGCTGGGCTGGAGGTGGGGAAGACAAGAGGGAGGGAGAGATGCTGGCACATGAAGGGGGGGGACATAGGGATTCAGAAAAGTGACGGGACAGGAATAGGGACACAGAAATATGAGATGCTGATCATGATGGGAAGAAAGGGGCAAGGACATAGGGGTGATGCTGGGTAGGATAGCTAGGAACACAGAAAGAAGATGGCTGGTGGACATGGAGAGAAAAGAAGTGGCAAATGGACAAGGAGAATCTGGCAAGATATCTTGCCAGAAGACAGAGGAAAGCAGAAACCAGGGTCTGGGACCAGCACTATTAGAAAAATAAAATACTATCAAAAGACCAAGGCAGTTTACATAAAAGGATAAAATCCAATAATAAGGAGAAAAGAACTACAATAATATTAGGAAAGAATACACTCATACCAAGATGTCAGCTTTTTCATGTACCATTACTGCACCAGAACCGATCAGTGTCTCTGGGGCTCCTTCTTTTCCTATGCCTGACCTTCATATACAGCACTCCCACCTCTGAGCAGAACCAAATTATCACACACCCACAGATCATTGAATCTAAAACTCTCTATTCCTCCTCCACCTCCCCCCCCCCCCCCAGTTGTATTGTTATTTAAATTTGTACCTTTCTTGCTGAACAAAGCATCATAAATTAATTAAAAAGCCTGAGAGGTGTAAAAGAGTAGACAAATGTTTTGTATTTTTATGCTGTGCGCTTTTGGATATTAACAAAGGATGAACATGGACTGCTTTATTCTTGTACAATATATTGTTTTAGCTGTATTGGTAGCTTTGTCTGTCCTAATGAGCAGTGTTGGTCTGAGTTCTGCTCCAGGTTATTAATGTATTCATGTTTTACTTCTATTTATGTACTTTGTATATTTGCAGTATTATATTTTTGGTTGTACATCACTTTGCTTTTCTTGCACAAAAGTATAAACCGGTCTATAAGCATAAATTAACTTAAATTTACATTTTTACTTTAATTCAACATTTAGGGGTCCTTTTACTAAGGTGCAATGAAAAATGGCCTGCACTGGTGTAGATGCGTGTATTGGACATGCACAGGTCCATTTTTCAGCGCACCTGCAAAAAAAGGCCTTTTGGAGGGGGGGGGGCGAAAATGAATGTGCGGCAAAGCAGAAGTCTTCACCCTTTTACTCTCCCTATGAAATAGTGCATGTTTATACCTTCATGACCTATGGAAATAAAGTATAGGACTCAAACTGGGTTGTTTCTATTATAACATCACTTATTGTCTGACATCATAAGAAGAAAGCTGGCTGACCATTGGTCTGAGAGCAGGCATCCTTACAGCCAGAAAGCTTATTCATATGATGTAACTTGTGTTACAGCTGCCTGGATGCTGCATTTAGGACATTTCATTCTTTTGTGTTAACATTTTGCAGGTTTCAGTTGTATTTTCCTCCAGTGAAGCAAGACCTGGGGAACTGATTGGCATGAGGGTAAAGGCTGCTAAGGGATCCTGCGTGTGTGTTGCTACGGTGGACAAGAGTGTGTATCTCCTCAGGAAGGGTTTTCAGCTTACCCCCGAAAAGGTGAGGGAAGTGCCTGGTTATGGAAAAGATAAATCCATGGCAAGTTCAGGGCTCCACATAATATTTACACTTAAATCTGCTAATATATTATGACAGCAATGTATAAACGATTTTATATGGGTAAACATGTTTGTGTAAAATATGGTTTGATTCTTGTGCCACCTTTTCTGCAGGTAAATGTGGATGAAGCTAGGTGAGGGGAGGGAAGACTTGGTATACTGCAGAGAAATGGGGACATAAACAAGGGGGAGGGGTGGGAATCTCCAGGTAGCTAAAAATGAAAACTCATTGTGCTAGATCTCAACCCTGGTTCTGATTGAGCTTGGAAGTACAAAGGAACCAGAGGAAAACTTCTGAGTTAAAAGTAACCCTAGTTAAAACTTGTGTAAACATATAGGGATGGTTAAACCGTTAAGTAGAGTTAGGTGGCCACTAGGGCAGGATGGTCTTTGGGATGGCAGTGAACACCTGTAATCAATGACAGACTCAAAAATCCATCAGCCCTAATTTTACCTGCAGGAGGGTGGGCATTTTCCAAGTAGTCTTTTACTTAGGAAAATTCTGTTTGTGTTTATGTATATGAAATGAATTTTTATATTTTAAAAATATATTGCCCTTGTGTGTTTACAAGGTCATTCTAAGAGGAGTTCATGATTGATGAGTTTAATTATCAGAATCTCAGGGGAGGGCCTAGGGACCTGAAAGATAAATGGGGGGGGGGGGGGGGGGTTAGGTTACACAAGGCTGAAGGTTCGCCTAAGGCATCTAGTTCGATGATACAGTATATGTAATCCTGCTAGAGAAAGTTAGGAACATATTTTGGTTCTTTACAGGAATTTCAACATATAGGCCATCAGAGCATTTTATTGTATGAGTACCCAATGTTCATTTGGTAAGAGGACTGTCAGATTTCCCCACTGAGCAGAGGTTACTCTTTTATAGATCAAGAGGAGTAGATCCCAACATGTCTTAATTTCTTGATTGGTGCCCATGAAGTTAAGATTTCCATGAGAATGCTATATTAAAATTAGAGGTGAGGGCATATTAATGTTTGAATATCCTCAGTGTATTTTATAAATAACCAGGGCTTTGCCTTTTCCCCCCCTTCCCGAATCCTCCTGGACCCATGTAGGTTTTCCAAGAACTTTCAGAGTATGATGTGTCTGATGCCTTCAGGCTTCCAAAGGAAGATGGGCACTTCTGGTGGCTTGGCCTGTCATCTCGAAGACACAGGCGCTCTTCCATGTTTTCCTGGCACTGGGATATCTCCAAGGATGCCCGCTTTGCTTTTACTGTAAGAAAGGATGCATTTTTCCATTATGTGTTTTTAGGGCCTGATTCACTAAGGTTTTTCTTCCATTCTGCGGTAAATGAGAAGAGACCTTGATTAATAACCCCTAATAATGGCTTTGATAATAGGGTCCTGCAAGCACAGACACAAACAAGCACTTGCCTGGGGTCAGCCAAGGAGCCAATGGCAGAAACTCAGCCTGCAAATCATGAATTCATGGGCGGATGCATTCCAACTAAAACTAAACGCAGAAAAAACACACTGTCTCATCCTCGCATCCCAATATAACACGAATAAAACCAATAATATAATCACCCCAGACTACACCCTCCCTGTTGCTAAAAACCTAAAAATTCTCAGAGTTACCATCGATCGAAACCTCACACTTGAAACCCAAGCGAAAATCACAACAAGGAAAATGTTCCAATCAATGTGGAAACTCAAACGAATAAAACCTTTCTTCCCTAGAGCAATATTCTGCAACCATGTACAATAAATGGTACTAACCTGATTATTTTCGAAGGAGAAGGGCGCCCATCTTCTGACACAAATCGGGAGATGGGCATCCTTCTCCTTGGGTCACCAAAATCGGCATAATCGAAAGGTAGACCAGAATGACAGAGGAGTGCTTATCAAGGGAAGCACAAATTAGATCATAAAGTGCCAGAAGAAGTGTCTCTGTACTATGATATGACCGAAAGCCTGACTGGTAAGGGTGAAGAATGTTTCTGCACTCAAGTTGAAATTGAACAATCTAGAGAAAAAAGGAAGATTAGAAATAGGGCAGAAGGTAGAAGGAAGAGAGAGGTCAAGATAGGGTTGCTTAAGTAGAGGGTGGACTAAGGCATGTTTCCATGGTAGAGGAACAATGCCATCTGAGAGGAAGGAAGAAAGAGAGGCAGGAGATGAGGGATAATGTCCTTGGAGAGGCGTTTTAAGAGAAAAGCAGGCCAAAGATCAGCCTTAGAAAAAGAGGAACTGAGAGAGGTAATAGTCAGCAGACGGGGTCCAGAGCAATTCGGGATGCTCCCGCCCCGAAGCACCACTAGATCACTAGGGCCTTTTTAAGGTAGGGGGAGGAGGGCAGAATGGTGGGTGGCCTGGGGGGGAGGGATTTGCTTGCTGTTGAGGGTGGGAGACGCAGGGGGTGGGGCCACAGTTTCATTTCCAGCTGAAACTGAACAGCGGATTTCAGCAGTGGATTTGGTTTCACTGGAACTGGAACCATGGTTTTGGTCGGCCCCTACTGTCCAGGATGTTTAGGGTCCTTTCAATGCTCCCATGTGCTGGGCCATCAGCCCTCCCTATAAGAGGATAGGAAGTCAGGAAATCAGGTGGCAAGAGCACCTGGTACCTCTACAGCTATCCAATGAGTAGTTTCAGGGCCTTTCCTTCAGTTTGCAGTTTGGTAGCCACTTGTTCAAGTTCTAGGAGGAATGGGACCCAAATTACCTTAGACCAGTGGATCTTAGATGTGATTTCTTAAAGGTACAAACTGGAATTTCCTGCACTCTCACATATTCAGTTGCTCCCTGTCCTGAAGAGGTGCTGAGAAAGGACTTGCTGAGGGGAAGAAACTTTATTGGTGATTATGGTGTTTATTTTAGAAGCTCTATTCTTGTTTTGGACATCTGAAAACTGGCATGTAGATGTCCATATTGCATGGATGTTCAAATCCCAATTTTACAAAGGCAGGATAACTGATAAATGGGATGGAACTCCTCTCATATGAGGAAAGGCTAAAGAGGTTAGGACTGTTCAAATTGGAAAAGAGACGGCTGAGGGGAGAGATGATTGGGGTCTACAAAATCCTGAGTGGTGTAGAACAGGTAAAAGTAAATTGATTTTTCACTCTTTCACTGAAATTACATGGAAATACTTTAAAAACAAATAGGAGGAAATATTTTTTCACTCAAAGAGTAGTTAAGCTCTGAAACTCATTACCGGAGGATGTGATAACAGCGGTTAGCGTATCTGGGTTATAAAAAGGAAACGTCCATAGTCTGTTATTGAGATAGACATTGGGGAAGCCACTGCTTGCCCCGGGATTGGTAGCATAGAATGTTGCTACTATTTGGATTTCTGCCAGGTACGTGTGACCACTGTTGGAAGTAGGATACTGAGCTAGATAGACCATTGGTCTGACCCAGTATGGCTATTCTTATGTTTTTATTATGTAGATGTCTAACAGTGCAGTATGTCCATATGTCAAAGGAGCATGATCTGAGCATGTTTTGTGCAGACTTAGGGAGGGCCCAAAATATGGACATCCAACTCTGATCACAGGAAGAGAAGTCTGTGTCTAAAAAGATGGATGTTGTTATTTAGACCTGATACTTGGGCACATCCAGGTTGCAGAAAGGTGCTCTGATTGAGCAGCTAACGTGGGATTTGAACATTTACAGTACTTACGATTTAGAAAGAAGACAAAAACCAAGCTTTTCAGTAGGGTGCTTTCTGGCTTTTAATTAATGGATTATTGTTGACGTGATCTTTAGAACCTAAACTTATCAGGCATTAGGGAGAGAGAGAACATCATTTACTAATGGTTTGTTTATTTACTTACTACATGTATATCCCGCCTTTATCCAAGGCGGGTAACAAACAAATCCACACACACATTCGTTAAACATAAAATAATCCATAATAAAAACTAATTCATAAAATTCTCCTAAAAAAAAATCCCCAGTATTACTGTAGTCTTCATTTGCCCAAAAAGGCCTTTACAAACAAATATGTCTTCAGTGAACATTTAAATTGTTGAATAATATCACATGATCTCAAATATCCAGGCAGAGCATTCCATAAGGATGGAGCAGCAATGGAGAAAGCTCGTATTTTTATGTCTACATAATGATACGACTTAGGAGACAGTAAACAAAGCTGATAAGATGTCTCAGATCTTAATACTTGTTTTGGTTTATATAATTGCAAAACATTTTTAAAATTAGCTGGAACAATCCCATATATACATTGATGAATCAATACAAAAATCTTAAATTGAACTCTGTGCATTACAGGAAGACAATGTAATGTTTTCAATATTGAAACACTCCAGTAATCAGTCGTGCTAATGGCATTATTGTGCATTACTTGTCACAGAGCCCTTGAAATAAAATGGCTTTGTGGGAAATCACATGCACTGACAATTAGTAAAATGATTCCTTTCATATTTTAGTATGTAAAGTTTATTTTATTATTTTTTAGATGTTTTAATACCTAAATCTCAACTTCCCAAGCTGCAAAGGACTAAAATACAAATCTACTTACGCATCCAGTTTTTCCTACATCAGCACATGACTGTGGAACGCTCTACCAAAAGCCGTGAAAACCATGTACGATCACCTCCAATTCAGGAAAAACCTAAAAACTTAGCTGTTTCAAAAGGCATACCCTCCCGACCCAACATAAATACCTGATCTTCGCGACACCACTACACTACAGCTCGTAATGATCTCTAAACTATTCCATCTATTCCTGTTCTCCTTCATGTGGCCCCACCACATGAACCTTGAACCTTTTCCTACCACTACTTAACCTATTATTTGTATTTGTTTACTCCGGAGTTTACCAACACCTCTCCGGCACCTTGTAAGCCACATTGAGCCTGGAAACAGGTGGGAAAATGCGCGGTACAAATGTAACAAATAAAATAAATAAAAAATTTTATTTTGTGATTGATTGTCTCCTCACTGTTTCTTGGACAGAAGGAAAGCAGTCGAATGTTTTAATAATTAATTTTTTAAAAATGATTAATTTGGCTTTTCACAGGAGACCGGTTTGGTTGTGATGACTGATGTGGTGAGTCTGAATCACAAGCAGACTGGCAGAATGTACACAGATGAAGCTGTGTCTGTGTTCCAGCCTCACACTGGGTCTCTAGTGGCCAGCATGCACTCCAAGACCACCCTGAGGTAAGCATTGCCCCATATTGCCGTGAGTTCTCTGCAGTGGTTATTAGATCAGCAGAAGCATAGGAGCCGGCTCTGTGGGTGCTTGAGCACCCCCAATATTGAGAAAATTCCTTGTATATATCCAGGGAGGGGTTATTTCCACTGGGCTTCGCACCCCCAATAATTTTGAAAAGTTGGCTTCCATGTGCAGAAGAATTTATAAAGATGGTGGTGGCATCGATGAACTTTTGGAAGCATGTGGCTCCTTTGCTCAGAATTGATTTTTAGGCATTCTAGTACAAAGTTACTTACAAAATAAGTAGAAATGAGCACTTAATAAGTTGGTTGTGCCCATTCATCTTTCTGTTTCTCTGTTTTAGTGGCTAAATGGGAGGAGGTGCTGTATCACCCTTTGGGCTATGTGAGCTCTTGTCCCAATTTTAATTTCAGCTGTTTTGAGGTTGGCTGCAGACACTATCAGTTATGTAGCAGGATATAAAAACCAACCAGAAGGGGGAGCCAGTGGTAGCTGGGGAAGGATATAGATGGTAAGGGGAGAGATGGGATGCTGGCCAGGGCTGCCGAGGGGGGGGGGGGGCAAAATTCCCCAGGCCTGGCCTCCAAGGGGGGCCCCAGGCCTGGCACCAGCAAGCTTCTTCCTGCCTGCCTGCTTCCAGGTCTGTCCTCTCCTGTGTGCCACCCAGGACTCAGATGATTACATTAGCACAATATCGTGTTAATGCCAGGGGCGTAGCCAGACACCCAATTTTGGGTGGGCTTGGGCCGAAGATGGGTGGGCAGAAGAACCTCGCCCCATCCCACAGGTGATTTGGTCTCTCCTTCTCTCGCCTGCATGCCATATGGTCTCTCAAACATCCCCCCTCTCCCGTATACCTTTTAAATAGCAGATTTTCACCAGCAGCGAGCAGCAACTAATACACACTGCTCATGCTGGCCCCACACCCTTCCCTCTGATGCAACTTCCTGTTTCCGCCTAAGCAGAAATACATCAGATGGAAGGCTGTGGGGCCAGTGCGAGCAGTACGTATGTCACTGCTCACTGCAGGCGAAGATCTGCTACTTACAAGGTATGCAGGAGGGACACTTGTTAGGAGTTTTCGGCTGGTGGGGCTTGGGGATCCCTGCCAGCCACATCACAGGTATATTGCTATTGGGTGGGCCTGAACCCAAAGTGGGTGGGCCTGGGCCCACCCAAGCCCACCCTTGGCTACGCCACTGGTTAATGCAATCATCCGGCTCCCGAGTCCCAGCACGGACAGGAGCAGGAGAGGACAGACCGTGGGAGCAGTCGGGCAGGAAAAGGCTTGCTGGCAGCAGGCCTGGGTCCCCCCTTGGAGGCAGAGACAAAGGTAAGGGGGCGGGTGGGCAGGAGGGAATGGCGGCATGAGTGTGGGGGGCGACACATGGCAGTCTGTGTGTCTCGGTGGTCCTGATGCTGGCCAACAGCAGGAGAGAAACTTGTTGCTGCATGGAGAAGAGAGCTTCGTGTTCAGTTTTATAGCTACAGGTGGGCTTGGGTGGGTAGGGGCCCACCCACTTTCGGCTCAAGCCAACCCAACAGTGGTGCACCCTTGCTATGGCAAGTGAGGATCCACAGGCACCGTCATCTGAAGACTCCTGGCATCTCTCTGTCTCCTCTCCTCCCCTGTGCCCTAAAGACTATCCAGCATTAAAATTTCTCTTGCCTTGGGATTTGCAGTTACTTATTCTGAAAAGTTGCTTCTCTGTATGGTTTTTTGTTGTTGTTGTTGTTGTGATGGTATAATAATGAGAATAAAAAAGTTTGAACATAAATCTTCTCTTGCCCTTGCACCAGCCCCAGAGCTTTCCTGTGACACGGGCTCACTTATGCAGAAACAGTCAGTTGGGTCAGAGTGTAACCAGTGGGTTAAAAATAAATTAATTTTTACCGGGGGGGGGGGGGGGGGTATCCAGGGTTCTCCAGGCTTCCTCTGGGGCATTAGTGGCTAGTGCTCTCTCCCATGGTGGCTCTGGTGCCAGTCAAGAGTCTCTGGGGGGAGCCACGCTTCCCTGCCACCTTCCACTGCGTTGCCCAGCCAAATTATGCTGTCTCTGGGCCAGGTGTGCTGAGAAAATAGCCGTTGCGAGAGGAGGCTCCAAGTATGCTGAGTTTTTCACACATGCGCAGTGGCAGTACTGGGCCAGCACTAGGCCCAAAGTGAAGCCAGGCCTAAATTTGAGAGGCACTCTGTGAAGCTCCACAGGTGCTACAGTAAATCACAGTGTTTTCCCGTTACCGCAGAGGGTTCTCTGGAACATTGACCAGTGCTGGAGATCAGAGGGACCAGGTAAGGAATCTAGTGACCCAAAATTTTATTTAGCTTGGATTTAAAATGTGACTTGTTGGGCTGGCGTGTTAAGGGTTAATTTTTGGTAAATTCTGGTGGTAGATATAGGTTCCTGAGAACCTCTTTAGGTGGGTTAGTGCTTTGAAATTTTTTGCAGAAATCATTTTTATGGTCAAACATGAAGGTTTTTGTTTGGGCCAGTTCTGAGCTTTAAATTGTTTTTTTTCTTTGTGGGTGTCATTTGAGGGTGTGCGTGGGGCGATTCAGATTTTTATTAGAGTGAATGTCTCTGGTTTTATTGGGGGGGGGGGGGTGAGAATAATTTATCACAAAAATGTGTGAACGTCCTTAAATCTGTGTTTAAATGTATGAAAAGTACAGTATGTGTGGTTTGACCGGCACTAAGGGTTATAAATTCATCAGATGGGAACCTAATTATTTGATATTCTAGAAATATCTTTAAGCCTCTCTGTTTAAGCAGTTTCTCATGGATGATCATAATTAATTTAAACCCGTAATTGTACAATTATTCTAATTTCTCAGTTCTATTCTAATTGTTATTATACATGGATGGCTATAAATTGTTATCTTTTTGCATCTAGCATTCATTTCCATATTACATATTGTAATACTCAATCCTCATTTACTTTGTTATTATTCCTTAATATATACTATTCCACATCACTACTTGTACTGTTAATTACAATAAGTTGTTAGCCACATTGAACCTGATCTATTGGGATGTGGGATATAAATGAAATAAATAAATAGGACATTTTGAACAAATTTCATTTTAATTTTTATGGTATTTTTTTTATTAAAAATTCAACTTTTCTATTATTCTCTATGGAGAATTTCTCTTTCAAAATGGAGATTGTGTTCAGTTAGGAGCCATGCTTCAAAACATTCTGTGATCTGTGACCTGATTGGCTAGCGGAGGCTGCTGATGCAATCAGAGCCACCACGTCCCTTAGCAATAGCTTGCCTGGCAGTCACTGGGGACTGGGAGAGGGGGTGAAGAAGTCACTGAAGAGTGAGGACATGTGTAAGAGAGCTCTGACTGTGTGACAGTTTTTTGAGCCAGAAAGTGTTTGAAAGTTAGTTTTTTATCCAAGTGCTTTGTACAGAGTGAAGGTAAAGTGAGTTGGAAGTGAAAGAGGTGGGGTTTTGCACCTGGAGCCCGGACGCGAGAAGAGGTTGTCCAGGCTCCGCCCCGGGGTTTTTAAACCCCGCTCTCTCTCCTCCCATGCCAGCGGGGTGCCCCCTTTTGCAGCGGGAACGAGCCCACCCCGCTTCGCTGGCACCTCGTTGACATGAACGCGCATGCACCTCGGTGCACGGCGCCATGTTACCTGCGGCTCCGTGCTCCTCTGGGGCACTGTGCCTATCTTTAACATAGGCAGCCGAGACACCTCGGATTACAATTTCACAACAGTACACGAAATACAATAATGAAATACACACGGTATTTTATATGGCATAACTCGGCCGCAGCTTTATTTAGATACAACACATCTCAACCATGGGTATACCCAAGCCGATCCAGCCTCAGGCTCATTGTAAAAAAAGGTCGGATATCGCCCGCGGGTCTCGAACACCTGGCGGTGTAAACACAGTTTGCAAAGCGAAACAAAGTAACCCCTGAGCTACAGCCAACCCATTATAAGTACATAAGTACATAAGTAATGCCATACTGGGAAAAGACCAAGGGTCCATCGAGCCCAGCATCCTGTCCACGACAGCGGCCAATCCAGGCCAAGGGCACCTGGCAAGCTTCCCAAACATACAAACATTCTATACATGTTATTCCTGGAATTTTGGATTTTTCCAAGTCCGTTTAGTAGTGGTTTATGGACTTGTCCTTTAGGAAACCGTCCAACCCCTTTTTAAACTCTGCTAAGCTAACCGCCTTCACCACTTTCTCCGGCAACGAATTCCAGAGTTTAATCACACGTTGGGTGAAGAAATGTTTTCTCCGATTCGTTTTAAATTTACTACACTGTAGTTTAATCGCATGCCCCCTAGTCCTAGTATTTTTGGAAAGCGTGAACAGACGCTTCACATCCACCTGTTCCACTCCACTCCATTATTTTATATACCTCTATCATGTCTCCCCTCAGCCGTCTCTTCTCCAAGCGGTATAGCCCTAGCCTCCTTAGTCTTTCTTCATAGGGAAGTCGTCCCATCCCCGCTATCATTTTAGTCGCCCTTTGCTGCACCTTTTCCAATTCTACTATATCTTTCTTGAGATGCGGTGACCAGAATTGAACACAATACTCAAGGTGCGGTCGCACCATGGAGCAATACAACGGCATTATAACATCCTCACACCTGTTTTCCATACCTTTCCTAATAATACCCAACATTCTATTCGCTTTCTTAGCCGCAGCAGCACACTGAGCAGAAGGTTTCAGTGTGTTATCGACGACGACACCCAGATCCCTTTCTTGGTCCGTAACTCCTAACGTGGAACCTTGCATGACGTAGCTATAATTCTCCGAGGACAAGCAGGCTGCTTGTTCTCACGACTGGGTGACGTCCGCGGCAGCCCCCACCAACCGGAAAAAAGCTTCGTGGGACGGTCGGCACGCAGGGCACGCCCACCGCGCATGCGTGGCCGTCTTCCCGCCCGTGCGCGACCGCTCCCGCCAGTTCCTTTTTTTCCACGTCTGGAGAGAGTCGTGCCTCGCCGCTCTCTCTGATTCAGCCGCCGGATTTCGATCGCGTTTACGCGGATCTTGCTTTTTCTTTGTTTAACTTTGTTTAGTTACCGTCCGGTTTCTTTTTAAAAAAAAAAAGAAATCCTGCGCGTGTGGAGCACGCGCTCCCTTTTTCCCTCGCTTCCAGCGGGGACGCCGCGTTGCGGCCTAGTGGCCGCACGGTCGTTTTCCTTTTCGTGGTGTGATTTCAGCCACCATTGACGACTTTGACTTCGCCGACGCGATTTTTCCGTCGATGTCCTCAAGGGTCCCGAGTGGATTTAAAAAGTGTGGTCGCTGCGGCCGGCCGATCTCGCAGACCGACACCCACGCTTGGTGCCTCCAGTGCCTCGGGCCGGAGCACAATATCAAGTCGTGTTCCCTGTGTCTCGGTCTCCGGAAACGGACTCAGGTTGCGAGGCAAGTTCTGCGGGACCGTCTTTTTGGAACTTGCGCCGGCCCCTCGACGTCGACCTCGACGGCATCGGTATCGATGCCCGGTCCTTCGGTACCGGTATCGATGCCCGAGACATCGGCACCGATGGCATCGACCCCAGGAGAATAGGTCCCGTCGGACCGCCGGTCCGCTGGCGAGGGTAGAGGTGAGCGGCCGCGTGGGCAGTCGGCCCCGGTCACTCCCTCAGCCCGTGGCCCTCGGGACCGAACCCTGTCTGACCCGGCTCCCCGGGACCGAGGGGGATCGTCCTCCTCCTCCTCCATACCTCCCGGCACCGGTGACGCGCATCGGAAGAAAGACAAGAAGCGTCGTCACCGGTCGCCCTCGGTGCATCCGGACATCGGAGAGGAGGCGGCGCCGAAGCGTCATCGTCGAGAGGAGAGGTCCCCGTCGGTCGTGGAGGTACCGACGCGTCAGGGTTCCGGCACCTCGGTGCCGTCTCCTGGCCCCCATCAGCTTCTGGCACCGACACCCCTACCGGCCCCACCGCCTTTCCCGGCAGCGGGCCTGGACGAGTGCCTCAGAGCCATCCTTCCGGGGATCCTGGAAGGGCTGATGCGCCAGGCTGTGCCGGCGCCGGGGGTGCTTGCGCCCTCGGCGCCGATGTCTGTGGCGCCAGTGAGCTCTAGCCCGGCGCCGGGGCCGTCGACACCGCCGCCGCTTGCGGCGCCGGTCTCGACCGCCATGCAGGTGGAGTCCCCGTCAACGTCGATGGAGGGAGCTCCGTCCCCGCCGGCGCGGGAGTCCACCGCTCGACGACACCGAGACCTCGGTGCCTCGACATCGAGCCAGGCCCGGTTCAGGACTCAGCTACATGAGCTTATGTCCGATACCGAGGATGAGGACTCGTGGGGGGAAGAGGAGGACCCTAGATATTTCTCCTCAGAGGAGTCTACGGGCCTTCCCTCGGACCCCACGCCTTCACCGGAGAGGAAGCTCTCACCCCCCGAGAGCCTGTCCTTTGCCTCCTTTGTGCGGGATATGTCTATCAGCATTCCCTTCCCCGTGGTCTCTGTGGAAGAGCCGAGGGCCGAGATGCTCGAGGTCCTCGACTATCCATCGCCACCTAGAGAGTCCTCCACGGTGCCGCTGCACAATGTCCTCAAGGAGACACTGCTTCGGAACTGGGTGCGACCGTTAACTAACCCCACCATTCCCAAGAAAGCAGAGTCCCAATACAGGATCCACTCCGACCCAGAGTTAATGCGGCCCCAATTGCCCCATGACTCGGCGGTCGTGGATTCTGCTCTCAAGAGGGCACGGAGTTCGAGGGATACCGCCTCGGCGCCCCCGGGGCGGGAGTCTCGCACTCTGGACTCGTTTGGGAGGAAGGCCTACCAATCCTCCATGCTCGTGACCCGCATCCAGTCATACCTGCTCTATATGAGCATTCACATGCGGACCTATGTGCAACAACTGGCGGACCTGGTCGAGAAGCTCCCGCCGGAGCAGTCCAGGCCTTATCAGGAGGTGGTCAGGCAGCTGAAGGCGTGCAGAAAGTTCCTGTCCAGGGGTATCTATGACACCTGTGACGTGGCATCTCGTGCTGCGGCCCAAGGTATAGTGATGCGCAGGCTCTCATGGCTGCGTGCCTCTGACCTGGACAACCGCACCCAGCAGAGACTGGCCGACGTCCCTTGCCGGGGGGATAACATTTTTGGTGAGAAGGTCGAGCAGATGGTGGACCAACTGCATCAGCGGGAAACCGCTCTCGACAAGCTCTCCCACCGGGCGCCTTCAGCATCCACCTCAGCAGGTGGACGTTTTTCCCGGGCCTGGCAGGCTGCACCCTATTCTTTTGCAAAGCGTAGGTACAACCAGCCGGCCCGAAGGCCTCGTCAGGCACAGGGACAGCCCCAGCGCGCTCGTTCCCGTCAACAGCGTGCGCCTAAGCAGCCCCCTGCGCCTCCACAGCAAAAGCCAGGGACGGGCTTTTGACTGGATCCACGGGAACATAGCCGCCCTCAAAGTGTCCGTACCGGACGATCTGCCGGTCGGGGGGAGGTTAAAATATTTTCACCAAAGGTGGCCTCTCATAACCTCCGACCAGTGGGTTCTCCAAATAGTGCGGTGCGGATACGCCCTGAATTTGACCTCTCTGCCTCCAAATTGTCCTCCGGGAGCTCAATCCTTCAGCTCCCATCACAAGCAGGTACTTGCAGAGGAACTCTCCGCCCTTCTCAGCGCCAATGCGGTCGAGCCCGTACCACCCGGGCAGGAAGGGCAGGGATTCTATTCCAGGTACTTCCTTGTGGAAAAGAAAACAGGGGGGATGCGTCCCATCCTAGACCTGAGAGGCCTGAACAAATTCCTGGTCAAAGAAAAGTTCAGGATGCTTTCCTTGGGCACCCTTCTACCAATGATTCAGAAAAACGATTGGCTATGTTCCCTGGATTTAAAGGATGCATATACTCACATCCCGATACTGCCAGCTCACAGACAGTATCTCAGATTCCGCCTGGGCGCACGACACTTTCAGTACTGTGTGCTGCCCTTTGGGCTCGCCTCCGCCCCACGAGTGTTTACAAAGTGCCTCGTGGTGGTGGCGGCGTACCTACGCAGGCTGGGAGTGCACGTGTTCCCATATCTCGACGATTAGCTGGTCAAGAACACCTCGGAGGCAGGAGCCCTCCGGTCCATGCAGTGCACTATTCAACTCCTGGAGCTGCTGGGGTTTGTGATAAATTACCCAAAGTCCCATCTCCAGCCAACCCAGTCTCTGGAATTCATAGGAGCTCTGCTGAATACCCAGACGGCTCAGGCCTTCCTTCCCGAAGCGAGGGCCAACAACCTCCTGTCCCTCGCTTCGCAGACCAGAGCGTCTCAGCAGGTCACAGCTCGGCAGATGTTGAGACTTCTGGGTCATATGGCCTCCACAGTTCATGTGACTCCCATGGCTCGTCTTCACATGAGATCTGCTCAATGGACCCTAGCTTCCCAGTGGTTCCAAGCCACCGGGAATCTAGAAGATGTCATCCGCCTCTCCACCAGTTGCCGCACTTCACTGCTCTGGTGGACCATTCGGACCAATTTGACCCTGGGACGTCCATTCCAAATTCCGCAGCCCACAAAGGTGCTGACGACGGATGCATCTCGCCTGGGTTGGGGAGCTCATGTCGATGGGCTTCACACCCAGGGTCTGTGGTCCCTCCAGGAAAAGGATCTGCAGATCAACCTCCTGGAGCTCCGAGCGATCTGGAACGCGCTGAAGGCTTTCAGAGATCGGCTGTCCTGCCAAATTATCCAAATTCGGACAGACAATCAGGTTGCAATGTATTACGTCAACAAGCAGGGGGGCACCGGATCTCGCCCCCTGTGTCAGGAAGCCGTCGGGCTGTGGCGTTGGGCGTGCCGGTTTGGCATGCTCCTCCAAGCCACGTACCTGGCAGGCGTAAACAACAGTCTGGCCGACAGACTGAGCAGAGTCATGCAACCGCACGAGTGGTCGCTCCATTCCAGAGTGGTACGCAAGATCTTCCGAGAGTGGGGCACCCCCTCGGTGGACCTTTTCGCCTCTCGGACCAACCACAAGCTGCCTCTGTTCTGTTCCAGACTTCAGACACACGGCAGGCTAGCGTCAGATGCCTTTCTCCTTCATTGGGGGACCGGCCTCCTGTATGCTTATCCTCCCATACCTTTGGTGGGGAAGACCTTACTGAAGCTCAAGCAAGACCGCGGCACCATGATTCTGATCGCGCCCTTTTGGCCTCATCAGATCTGGTTTCCTCTTCTTCTGGAGTTGTCCTCCGAAGAACCGTGGAGATTGGAGTGTTTTCCGACTCTCATCTCGCAGAACGACGGAGCGTTGCTGCACCCCAACCTTCAATCCCTGGCTCTCACGGCCTGGATGTTGAGGGCGTAGACTTCGCTGCGTTGGGTCTGTCTGAGGGTGTCTCCCGTGTCTTGCTTGCCTCTAGGAAGGATTCCACTAAAAAGAGTTACTTTTTTAAGTGGAGGAGGTTTGTCGTTTGGTGTGAGAGCAAGGCCCTAGAACCTCGTTCTTGTCCTGCACAGAACCTGCTTGAATACCTTCTGCACTTATCAGAGTCTGGTCTCAAGACCAACTCAGTAAGGAATCACCTTAGTGCGATTAGTGCTTACCATTATCGTGTGGAACGTAAAGCCATCTCTGGAGAGCCCTTAGTAGTTCGATTCATGAGAGGCTTGCTCTTGTCAAAGCCCCCTATCAAGCCTCCCACAGTGTCATGGGATCTCAACGTCGTCCTCACCCAGCTGATGAAACCTCCTTTTGAGCCACTGAATACCTGCCATCTGAAGTACTTGACCTGGAAGGTCATTTTCTTGGTGGCAGTTACTTCAGCTCGTAGGGTCGGTGAGCTTCAAGCCCTAGTAGCTCACGCTCCATATACCAAATTTCATCATAACAGAGTAGTGCTCCGCACCCACCCAAAGTTCCTGCCGAAGGTGGTGTCGGAGTTCCATCTTAACCAGTCAATTGTCTTGCCAACATTCTTCCCCAGGCCGCATACCCGCCCTGCTGAACGTCAGTTGCACACATTGGACTGCAAGAGAGCATTGGCCTTCTACTTGGAGCGGACACAGCCCCACAGACAGTCCGCCCAATTGTTTATTTCTTTTGACCCTAACAGGCTAGGGGTCGCTGTCGGGAAACGCACCATCTCCAATTGGCTAGCAGATTGCATTTCCTTCACTTACGCCCAGGCTGGGCTGGCTCTTGAGGGTCATGTCACGGCTCATAGTGTTAGAGCCATGGCAGCGTCGGTGGCCCACTTGAAGTCAGCCACTATTGAAGAGATTTGCAAGGCTGCGACGTGGTCATCTGTCCACACATTCACATCACATTACTGCCTCCAGCAGGATACCCGACGCAACAGTCGGTTCGGGCAGTCGGTGCTGCAGAATCTGTTTGGGGTGTAAATCCAACTCCACCCTCCAGGACCCGAATTTATTCTGGTCAGGCTGCACTCTGTTAGTTGTTCTTCGTAGGTCAATTTTCTGTTATACCCTCGCCGTTGCGAGGTTCAATTGACCTGGGTTCTTGTTTTGAGTGAGCCTGAGAGCTAGGGATACCCCAGTCGTGAGAACAAGCAGCCTGCTTGTCCTCGGAGAAAGTGAATGATACATACCTGTAGCAGGTGTTCTCCGAGGACAGCAGGCTGATTGTTCTCACCTACCCTCCCTCCTCCCCTTTGGAGTTGTGTGTTTCATCTTTTGCTAGTCATTCAACTGGCGGGAGCGGTCGCGCACGGGCGGGAAGACGGCCGCGCATGCGCGGTGGGCGTGCCCTGCGTGCCGACCGTCCCGCGAAGCTTTTTTCCGGTTGGTGGGGGCTGCCGCGGACGTCACCCAGTCGTGAGAACAATCAGCCTGCTGTCCTCGGAGAACACCTGCTACAGGTATGTATCATTCACTTTCGGGTTCTTTTTTCCCACATGCATCACCTTGCACTTGCTCACATTAAACATCATCTGCCATTTAGCCGCCCAGTCTCCCAGTCTCGTAAGGTCCTCTTGTAATTTTTCACAATCCTGTCGCGATTTAACGACTTTGAATAACTTTGTGTCATCAGCAAATTTAATTACCTCGCTAGTTACTCCCATCTCTAAATCATTTATAAATATATTAAAAAGCAGCGGTCCTAGCACGGACCCCTGAGGAACCCCACTAACTACCCTTCTCCATTGTGAATACTGCCCATTTAACCCCACTCTCTGTTTCCTATCCTTCAACCAGTTTTTAATCCACAATAGGACATTTCCTCCTATCCCATGACCCTCCAATTTCCTCTGTAGCCTTTCATGAGGTACCTTGTCAAACGCCTTTTGAAAATCCAGATACACAATATCAACCGACTCCCCTTTGTCCACATGTTTGTTCACTCCTTCAAAGAATTGAAGTAAATTGGTCAGGCAAGATTTTCCCACACAAAAGCCATGCTGACTTGGTCTCAGTAATCCATGTCCTCCGATGTGCTCTGTAATTTTGTTTTTAATAATAGCCTCTACCATTTTCCCCAGCACCGACGTCAGACTCACCGGTCTATAATTTCCCGGATCTCCCCTGGAGCCTTTTTTAAAAATGGGCGTTACATTGGCCACCCTCCAATCTTCCGATACCATGCTAGATTTTAAGGATAAGTTGCATATCACTAGCAGTAGCTCCGCAAGCTCGTTTTTCAGTTCTATCAGTACTCTAGGATGAATACCATCCGGTCCAGGAGATTTGCTACTCTTCAGTTTGCCGAACTGCCCCATTACGTCCTCCAGGTTTACCGTGAAGTCAGTAAGTTTCTCCGACTCGTACGCTTGAAATACCATTTCCGACACCGGTATCCCACCCAAATCTTCCTCGGTGAAGACCGAAGCAAAAAATTCATTCAGTCTCTCCGCTACGTCTTTGTCTTCCTTGATCACCCCTTTTACCCCTCGGTCATCCAGCGGCCCAACCGATTCTTTTGCCGGCTTCCTGCTTTTAATATACCGAAAAAAATTTTTACTATGTTTTTTTGCCTCTAATGCTATCTTTTTTTCATACTCCCTCTTGGCCTTCTTAATCTGCGCCTTGCATTTGCTTTGACACTCCTTATGCTGTTTCTTGTTATTTTCAGACGGTTCCTTCTTCCATTTTCTGAAGGCGTTTCTTTTAGCCCTAATAGCTTCCTTCACCTCACTTTTCAACCAGGCCGGGTGTCTTTTGGACTTCAATCTTTCTTTTCTAATTCACGGAATATGTATGGCCTGGGCCTCCAGGATGGTATTTTTGAACAGCGTCCACGCCTGTTGTACAGTTTTTACTCTCTCAGTTGCCCCCCTAAGTTTTTTTTTACCGTTCTTCTCATTTTATCATAGTCTCCTTTTTTAAAGTTAAACGCTAACGTATTTGACTTTCTGTGTACAGTTACTTCAAGGTCGATGTCAAAACTGATCATATTATGGTCACTGTTATCAAGCGGCCCCAGTACCATAACGTCCCTCACCAGATCATGCGCTCCACTAAGGACCAAGTCTAGAATTTTTCCTTCTCTCGTCGGCTCCTGCACCAGTTGCTCCATAAAGCTGTCCTTGATTTCATCAAGGAATTGTATCTCTGTAGCGTGTCCCGATGTTACATTTACCCAGTCTATATTTGGATAATTGAAGTCACCCATTATTATCACATTGCCCATTTTGTTTGCGTCTCTGATTCCTTTTATCATTTCTGCGTCTTCCTGCTCATCCTGGCGAGGCGGACGGTAGTACACTCCTATCACCATTTTATTCCCTTTTATACATGGAATTTCAACCCACAGTGATTCAAAGGTGTGATTTGTGTCCTGCTGAATTTGTAATCTATCTGAGTCAAGGCTCTCGTTAATATACAATGCTACCCCTCCACCAGTCCGGTCCACCCTATCATTACGATATACTTTGTACCCTGGTATGACAGTGTCCCACTGGTTATCCTCCTTCCACCAGGTCTCAGTAATGCCTATTATATCCAATTTTTCATTTAGTGCAATATATTCCAACTCTCCCATCTTATTTCTTAGATTCCTAGCATTTGCATATAGACATTTCAGAGTATGTTTGTTGTTCTTATTTGCATGATGCTTAGTACCTGACACTATTGATTTGACATCTTTTGTCTGATTATAAACCATAAGCTGTATTTCTCTGTTTATTTCTCTCCTCTCACCTACCAACACCCATTCTGTTAGAATATCAATGAAATACTTTGATGTCCCCATGCATACCCCCACCCTCCCACTCTGTCAGACAGTCAAAGTAATGCTTTGATGTTTCTCTTATATATACTATCTGCTACCACATTTGCTTATTTCCGATCTGACGAAGAAGGGCAACCTTTGAAAGCTAATCAAGAAATGTATTAAGTTATGTCTAATAAAAAAAGGTATCATCTTATCTTCTTTTCCATGTTTTATTTTGTTTGATTTCTATTTATAACCTAGAAGAAATCTGAAAACTGATTTCTTATTACCTGTGTGCTGTTTGAAAGTTTTGTAATTAGAACTGATAGCGAGAAACAAATTGTGTGACTGTGTGAAACAGGTTTATTTAAGTAGATTAGCCCCAGTTAAATCCCAAGGGAAACTGATCTACAATGCTTAAGGGTGGGCTTGAAGTAAAACAGCTTGATGTTGGGTAAGGTTTGCTAGTGTAATAGTGTGAAGTTTGCACCCTTTTGGAGAGACCCAGGTTGCTGTGGGCAGTGTGACTTCAGTGTTCAAAGAAGAGTGCCCTTCGTTAGTTAGGGTATACAGGGTCCCTTTTACAAAGCAGCGGTAAGCCCAACATGGACTTACTGTTCACTAAAAGGGAAGTACCGCCGGGCTATTGCAGCAGCCTGGCAGTAGTTCCTTTCCCCAGTGCATGTCATGTCCGGTGCTACAAAAATATTTTTAATTTTTTTATTGCCAGTTTGTACCCAGTGGTAATCACTACCCAATTACTGCTGGGTTAGAATGAGAGCCCTTGCTGCCACCTCAATGGGTGGCAGTAAGTGCTCGTCCCCAAAATGGCTGAAAAAAGAAAGATCTGCCTTCTACCTACTGCGATAAAAGGAAGCCTCAGTGTACATCAAAAACACGCCCTTTTGCCGCATCTTCATAAAAGGGGCCCAGAGTGAAAAGTATAAGAGAATTATTTAAGGTTGCAAAATTAACATTTATTTCTTCCATTTTTAAATGATCATTCTTAGACGATCATTTTTTGGATAATTAGTTAAGTAATGTGCTGCAGTAACATATGTGAAAAGAGGAGGTGTTGTTTTTATATTTGAATTATTTTCCTCTTAAAGCTCTAGTTGTAAGTCATGTTGTTTCAGAACAGCATTGCTATGCCTGTTAAAGAGATTTGAATTGTTAGTTAAATTGTTCTACCATAAGAAATGCTTGAATGTCGGTTTATGCAAGTGGAGTGGAGGAGTGGCCTAGTGGTTAGGGTGGTGGACTTTGGTCCTGAGGAACTGAGTTCAATTCCCACTTCAGGCACAGGCAGCTCCTTGTGACTCTGGGCAAGTCACTTAACCCTCCATTGCCCCATGTAAGCCGCATTGAGCCTGCCATGAGTGGGAAAGCACAGGGTACAAATGTAACAAAAAAAAAAATCAATTTTGTTAACTTGAACACATTTTCTATACCCTAAATTGAGTTTAAATAAACAAAGTAACTTATGCTGGTTACTGGGTCTCAAAATCCTTTGTTTCCATTCCTTTCCTTAGTTTAGAACTTTGGAGATGAGGTTAGTTTAAATGTCTCTGAGCTCAGAGATGTGCTGTGAGCTTGAAGTATTTCGAGCCATGGGTAATGGTAAAGCTTGCAGGGCTCTCTGAGACACAGCAGCTACATAAGTCACCAGCAGTGAGCAGTGATTTCATGCATGCTTCTGGTACCAGCCCCAGTGCCTTCCCTTGACACTGGGCTCACTTATGCAGAAACAGGCAATTGGGTCAGAGGAAAGGCTCTGGGGCCTGTGGAAGAAGCGCCTGTGAATTTCTGCTCCCTGCCAGTGACTTCTGAAAAGGAAGAAAAGCTTTAAAATATACATGGGGAGGAGGGATTTGAGAGACTGTGGGAGATACCAGATCACTGGTAGTAGGAGATGGGGGAGGGAGGAAGAGTTGCAGATTTGTGGGTGAAGTGAGCAGTGAAAGAAAGAGGTAAAGATGCTGGACTGCAGGCAGGGGGCAGAGAAAATGTAATGCCCACCTCAAAATGGCTGTCTGGCTATACAACTGCCCATGAGGGATGTGTATTATAGTGTCACTCTCACATAGGTACACCCAATATGAGTACATCTTTCTAACTTGTGTATTTATTTATTATTTGTGACATTTATATCCCACATTATCCCAAACAAGTTTGAGTTCAATGTGGCTTACAATAAACAGTATAGGATACATAACAAAGAATAATGCATAAGAAAGTAATTTGTTCTAAGAATCCAATTTTACAATACAGTTTCATAAACATACTTGGATAGCTATGGATGTTTAACATTTAGAAAATCTATTATGAATGAGAAATTGTAAATGAAGCAAAGAGAAAGTTAATGGTAAATAGAGTACTAACCAATTCGTCCACGCTCTCATTACCTCTCGCCTGGACTACTGCAACTTACTCCTCACCGGCCTCCCACTTAGCCATCTATCCCCCCTTCAATCTGTTCAGAACTCTGCTGCACGTCTCATATTCCGCCAGAACCGATATACTCATATCACCCCTCTCCTCAGGTCACTTCACTGGCTTCCGATCAGATACCGCATTCAATTCAAGCTTCTCCTTCTTACCTACAAATGCACTCAGTCTGCTGCCCCTTACGTTCCCGCCCGTAACCTCCCTTCACAGGATAAATCCCTCCTCTCAGTACCCTTCTCCACCACCGCCAACTCCAGGCTCCGCTCATTCTGCCTCGCCTCACCCTATGCTTGGAACAACCTTCCTGAGCCCTTACGCCAAGCCCCCTCCCTGCCCGTCTTCAAGTCTTTGCTTAAAGCCCACCTCTTCAATGCTGCGTTCGGCACCTAACCCTTACCGTTCAGTGAATCCAGACTGCTCCAATTTGACTGCCCCTATCGGACCGACCGTTCACTTGTCTATTAGATTGTAAGCTCTTTGAGCAGGGACTGTCTCTCTTTGTTAAATTGTACAGCGCTGCGTAACCCTAGTAGCGCTCTAGAAATGTTAAGTAGTAGTAGGTAATAATTAATTGTTTGAGATATGGTCGTTCTTTGTGAGGGTTTGTTTGAATAGGAACGATTTGAGGATTTTGCGGAATCTGGTATATTCCTGTATATTTCTAATTTTGGGTGGTAAGGAGTTCCACCATTTGGTTCCTAAGTAAGAGAATCTGCATAGTGGACAGTTTTGCAATTTGGGAGGTGTAGTCTGAGATAGTTTCTTGCGTCATATTTAGTGTTTCTTTGAGGTAAGTTTATTAATGGTACCATATTTCCATTCTGAAAGGGATATTGGTGTCTAAAATTCTGGAAAGCTCCACCTACTCATAGCTGTCATCAGAACCCCAAATACTGCTTTTATTACTCTCC